>NC_091958.1:50211174-50585046 GCF_031021105.1 Erythrolamprus reginae
TGTTTGTAAAGCACTGTGAAGCGGTATAAAGTGTTCCCTCGATTTTCGCGGGGGATGCGTTCCGAGACCACCCGTGAAAGTCGAATTTCCACGAAGTAGAGATGCGGAAGTAAATACACTATTTTTGGCTATGAACAGTATCACAAGCCTTCCCGTAACACTTTAAACCGCTAAACTGCAATTTCTCATTCCCTTAGCAACCATTTAGATTATTACTCACCCTGTTTATTTATTAAAGTTTATTTTAAAAAATATTTATTAAAGGTGGATGAAAGTTTGGTGATGATATATGATGTCATCGGGGGGGGGGGAACCGTGGTATAGGAAAAAAACCCACAAAGTATTTTTTAATTAATATTTTTGAAAAACCGTGGTATAGCCGTTTCGCGAAGTTCGAACCCGCGAAACTCGAGGGACCACTGTATACTGTATTTTCCGGAGTATAAGACGCACCAAAATATAAAACACACCTTTGTTTTTAGGGAGGAAAATAGGGAAAAGAATATGGCTATAGCATCCTTAGTCTGGTCAGCTTCAGCACATTATTTTATCCCCTGGTTAAAAGGCTTTAAAAAAACCTTTATTCTGAGATAGTAACAATGAAAGAGCTTTAAAGCCAGTAAGAGCTGGGAACATCATTAGCACCTGGAAAGAAACAGATCAAGTAGAGCAATGGAAAAAACCCTACAAAGACTTAGGGCTTGGAAAACATTCTTGGCAGAGTGTAACAATGAAAGAGCTTGCAAGCGGGTAAAAGCTGGGAACATCGTTAGCACCTGGTTAGGGCTGGAAAGAAACTTACTCAGAGCAAGTTAGAGCAATGAAAAAAACCCTGCAAAGACTTAGGCCTTGGAAAACATTATTTTCAGAGAGAAACAATGAAAAAGCTTGCAAGGGGGTAAGAGCTGGGAAGATCGTTAGCAGCTAGTTAGGGCTGGGGGGGAAAAAGCTACATTCAGAGTATAAGACGCACCCTAATTATGAGCCTGGTATTTTGCATATTCCTCAGCCTGTCTAGTTGTGTAATGACGTTTCAAATTGTATTCTTTGTGGACCGCAACTTTGTACAAATAAGACACGTCGGGATGCCCGTGTGCTCAACAAAGAAATATTGCACTTCCCACTTTTCCTGAAATTGTCTGTGCTCATCACCAACCTTTCTCTTCGCTGCAGGCTTTGAAAAAGACATGTTTGGGGCTGTGTAATATATAATTCCATTTGGTGCCACTGTTTCAGTGTTTAGCGGCTAAACTTTAGCCAATGTTCTTTTCTGCTATTTTTCTGTCCTGCTGAGTAGCAATTTCCGTCTCCGCTTCTGAGCCCCGGATAATGGTGCATGTTCGCAATATGTCCGGCTGATGTCCCGCCTCCGAGAGCAATATACCCCACCGTGATTGGTAGGTTCGTTCAGCTCTGCACACAACACTGAATAGTGCCATTCGTGTCAAACTCAGGCCGCACTAACATTAAACTTTGATATTGAGGTGGGGGCCGCAAACTATTGCCCCGAGGGCCTCAGTTGGCCCACGGGCCGTGAGTTTGAGACTCCTGCGGTAGGTAATTCCACTTTTCCAGGATGCAAAAAAGGAATAAAAACTTTAAATCCCGATTCTCCATCTTCCCCCTAGGGGGCGCTAGAGTTTAAGCTCTACAATCAATCTATCCTGGCTAGAGACTTCTCAGTTGCTGAGTTGCTAAACTCTTAACCTTGAAATACAAGCTAGCTTTGGTCACCCTCTGCTGGGCAAGCCAAAAGCAAGCCAGCATCAGACAGGCAAAGCAGTTCTGCCTCCTTGGCTTCAAAGGTTTCTTTGTTGCTATGGGTTGGTCGGCAGCTTGGGGGAGGCCCAGAAGCGGACCAAGAATAAGCCATGAATATCCCAAATGAGCTGTTCAACCTCTGTGGGAAGCCACCATTGCAAGTTAGGAAATCAATAGTATTGTGAATCAATACGATGGATTGAGTACATAATTTTGATGCCATTTTATGCCAAAAAGCTGGTTATCAAAGCTCCTTTCCTTCCTCCTCTCTTTTTCTTTCCTTCTTCTGCTTTCTCCTGTCTTCACCTTCGCTGCCTCCTTTATTCTGCTCTTTTTGTCCTCCTTTTTTCTCTTCCCTTCCTCCCCTTTTCTGCTCTTTTTGTCCTCCTTCTCTTCTCTTCCTCCCCTCTTCTGCTCTTTTTGTCCTCCTTTCTTCTCTTCTGCCCCTTTCGTCCTCCTTTCTTCTCTTCCTTTCTTCTGCTCTTTTCATCCTTCTGCTCTTTTCGTCCTCCTTTCTTTTCCTCCTTTCTTCTGCTCTTTTCATCCTTTCTTCTCTTCCTCCTGCGCTTTTCATCCTCCTTTCTTCTCTTCCTCCTGCTCTTTTTATCCTTTCTTCTCCTCCCTTCTGCTATTTTCGTCCTCTCTTTTTCCTCCTGCTCTTTTCATTCTTTCTTCCCTTCCTCCTTTCTTCTGCTCTTTTTATCCTTCTCTTCCTCCTCTTTCTGCTCTTTTCATCCTCCTTTCTTCTCTTCCTCCTTTTGTTCTTTTCGTCCTTGTTTCTTTTCTTTCCCTCTTTCTCCTGCTCTTTGTTCTTTCTTCTCTTCCTCTTCTTGCTCTTTTCATCCTCCTTCTCTTCCTCCTCCTGCTATTTTTATCCTTCTCCTCCCTTCTCTTTTCGTCCTCCTTCTCTCTTCTTCCTGCTCTTTTCATCCTCCTCTTCCTCCTCCTTTCTTCTGCTCTTTTTATCCTTTCTTCTCCTCCCTTCTCATTTCGTCCTCCTCTCTTCTTCTTCCTGCTCTTTTCATCCTTTCTTCTCCTCTTCCTCCTTTCTTCTGCTCTTTTTATCCTTCTCTTCCTCCTTCTGCTCTTTTCATCCTCCTTTCTTCTCTTCCTCCTCTTTTGTTCTTTTCTTCCTTGTTTCTTTTCTCTTCCTCCTTTCTTCTGCTCTTTTCATCCTCCTCCTCCTCCTTTCCTTTTGCTCTTTCTCTTCTCCTGTCTCCTTTTTGTCCTCCTTTCTCCTCTCTCCTCTTCCTTTCTCCTTCCCTCCTCCTCCTTCCTTCTCCCACCCCAGCCTTTCTTTCTCAGCCCCTCCCCATCACCCTCTTTCTGTCTCCCCCTTTCCATTTCACAAGCTGTAGCTTTCTCTCTCTCCAGCCAACCATTCTTCCCGCAAACTCTTTTGATCTGCGAAGAAGAGCTCTCGGCTTCTTCAGGTGAGTTAAACGTTGTGAGATTCGGCACCTCGTTTTTTGATGGAAGGAGAGGAAACCCTCCCGTTCTAGGTTTAGGGCGGTGGGGCGAACGATTTGAAGGATGTTTTTCCGTGTCGAGAAATCTTTCTTTGATGTTGGGGCAGTTTCATTTCAGGGATTGTGTTCTGTCTGATTACAGCTTGGTGCTTTTGAAGGGGTTGCCCAGACAAAGGATAAAAAGTATGTGGTTTTTATTTCTTCCTTGTTCCAGATGGTGAATTGTTCAAAAATAGAGTAACAAAACCCTCTGATTTCAGATTAAACCGTTTTATTTTGGATATTAAATAAGAGTTTCCAGACCTACAAAGAATTAAGTTTCTTCCGATGACCGGCATTAGATGGCCGCAATTTTATTTATTTTTTGCCTCCTTCCCATCTCATGAAGAAAAGGAGAAATTAAGGAACAATTTTAGGGAAATACTGTTTTCTGAAGGCATCCAAAAAATATATATATAAGCAAACAAACAAACCATCTTTTCACATGGATTTTTAAAAGAGATTAAAGGATGCTGTGGATTCATATACTACTGTCATATTTCTGAATTTGTGTGAATTCATACACACTGTCCCATTAACGATGGTTGGGAAGTTAGCAAATTTTGTAACTCCAGCTGAGATTCGAGGTTTGTTTACTACCCCGCGTTTAACAAGAACTGCTCTTTGATACGTTATGTGAACGTCGTCATCATTTTACTGATGCTTCTTTCAAAGGTTTGGGTATCAGACTAAACCATGATCAAACATGGTATTGTTGTTTAACAAAGGACCTCCAAACCAGCTTAAAAAATTCAACTCCCTTGGCTGCCTGTCAGAAGCATCACCTAAAAACAAAGATTTTTCTTAGGTTCATCAGCTCTAAATGACTAACACAGGTCAATCACAGAGGGATATTGATTGAGGACTAGCAACTTGGAAATGCGGCTCATCAGTAAAGGTCTTAAGATGTCAAGAAGAGCTGGCATCAGTGTTCACATGAAAAGTACAGCAGCACTCATGAAATCAATCCCTAATGTGATAGCTGTGTTTGACAGGCCTGAAATCCTTTACATTGGGTTATCTCAGCAGCTTCAAGGTGTGTGGACTTCAACTCCCAGAATTCCCCAGTCCGGATGCTTATAAGACGTATGGACTTCAACTCCCAGAATTCCTCATCCAACATCATATGGTAGTTGAGTGGCTTATATTCTGGTTTCTGCAAACTTCCTGAGGCAAAAAAAAATCATATTTGAGTAGAGAGACAAGAGTTGAATAGGCCGTGCCCCGGGAAGGAACTACAGTAATTCAAATTCCTATTCCAAATAACTGCTATTTTTAATTATTTTCTAATGATTTGAACTTGCCATTCTGGTCTCATTAAAAAAAAAACAACTGCTTATTTCTCTGAGGGAAAATGTACCGGTGAATTCTGAAGGGAATCTTTTTAATTTTTCTTCCCTTGTTGGCATTTTTAAAAATATTTGTAGCTTTTCTTGTATCTTTTCTTTGTTATTGTTGTTTTTACTTTAATAATTCCTTTTTAAAATTTAATTTCATTGGTTGGTTTTTTAAAATTTTATTTTATTTTATTAGAAAATAAATTGACGTACAGCTTATACATTATACTACATTCAATAAAAAGAAAAATTGCACATAAATAGAACCAAAGAAAGAAAGAAAAGGGACAAAGAAATTACATTAAAAACAAAAGAGAGAACCTTGTTCTCTCTTTACTAAATTATTTTTACTTATGTCTTTCTGCCTCTTTGCAGAACTTCATATTAGAAACATAGAAGACTGACAGCAGAAAAAGACCTCATGGTCCATCTAGTCTGCCCTTATACTATTTCCTGTATTTTATCTTACAATGGATATATGTTTATCCCAGGCATGTTTAAATTCAGTTACTGTGGATTTGCCAACCACGTCTGCTGGAAGTTTGTTCCAAGGATCTACTACTCTTTTGTCGGCTTAAATACTTTCGGCTTAAATACTTTCAAGTTCATTCTGCTATACTAATCTATTATTAATTGTTACTAGTACATTATAAGTGTGGTAAAAAGTGAAATACCAAAGCTAAATAAATTGTAACTAGCTGTTATTTTTTTTTAAGGGTAGGATTTGCAACTGAGGCTGGGCAGAAAAACAATTTGTAAATAGTTCCAAAAAATAACAAATGGGTAGTATTTCCTTGCTGATCCTTCCAAATCCAAAGGAAACAATAATTTGCACGAAAGGTAAAACACCATTTGCATGTGGAATACAGGGAGTCCTCTATTTATATAACCACAGCCAAGGCCAACATTTCCCGTTGCTAAGCAAGGCGGTTGTTAATTGGGTCACATCTCATTTTATGACCCTTTTTTGCCACTGTTAACTGAATTGTGTGTGGTCGTTTAAGCGAATCTCACCTCATTGATTTTCCTTGTTGGAAACTGAAATTTGGAAGGTCGCAAATGGGGATCGCGTGACCCCGACATTACACAAACCATCATAAACATGCCAGCATCCCAATTTGGATCACGAGACCGTGGAAATATTGAAAAATTGTCCTTTTTTTCTTTTTAAGTAGAATTTATTAATTCCCAGTCTCTTTTGCAAAAACAATAATATAATAAATACAATAAGTGATTCTCCATTGTTACCTCTCATTGAGTTACCTCACATTTTATATATTTGGACATACAGTGTTCACTCGATTTTCGCAGGGGATGCGTTCTGAGACCGCCCGCGAAAGTCGAATTTCCGCGAAGTAGAGATATGGAAGTAAATACACCATTTTTGGCTATGGACAGTATCACAAGCCTTCTCTTAACACTTTAAACCCCTAAATTACAATTTCCCATTCCCTTAGCAACCATTTACTCACCATTATTACTGGTATTCACCATTGAATAAGACACTTAGTGATCCAGATATTTATAAACATAATTATTTATTAACAATAATTATTATTTTTGTTATTTATTTGCAAAAATTATTAGTTTGGTGATGATGTATGATGTCATCGGGCGGGGAAAAACGTGGTATAGAAAAACAACCGCAAAGTATTTTTTAATTAATATTTTTTGAAAAACCGTGGTATAGGCTATTCGCGAAGTTCGAACCCGCGAAAATCGAGGGAACACTGTATTGTACTGGTATTACATTATTGCAATAGCTAAAATACTTATACTTTTCTATATACATATTTACATGTTATGCTTCTATTTTAACTCTTTTTACTTTTGTTTTTCTATGCTCGATCCAAGCATATTTCATATTTCAAAATACTCTTGAGTCTTTTGGGCTGTGCAAGTCAATTGTTAGCCTGTCCATCTCAGCGCATTCATTAATTTTGCTAATTTTTTGGGGTTCCTGAATCTTTCCAAAATTGGGCAAAAGTGATTCTAGCCGCTCTGGTGATATGAATTATGCGATATTTTTTATTTTTACTGTTTAAATCTTTATTGTGTAATTGTTTTTGTCTGCTGGATAGACTTGTTATAATAGAGTGATATAAAATGTTGTGAATAAGAAAAAAAAAAGCTAAACAAGTCACAATCATAGAGTTGGAATCACATGGTAGAAGAAAATGACAGCACACGGACATGTATAGTATTCACATCCCGCTAGGAGATATACAGTAATTTCTTGCAAAGTACAATTTCGCTCATCTGCTCCAATCATTTAGAGATGACTTTTTGAGAGACCTGAAGCTACATGCAGGTGGTACTGACTAGGTATTAGGCCTTAATTGTAGTGGCCCCTTGTTTTGGAATATATTCCCTCTAAAAATAAATTTTGTCCCATGTCATCTTTTCTTCTGAAGAACCATGAAGACTGTTTATTTCAATGGGCTTTTGACCCAACTCAAATTATGTAAAATTTAATGCTCTTAGTATAGTTATTCTTGAATATTCCTAAGAGGAGAAGTTCCGGTATGAATTCTATTTGTAGGTGGGTAATTATTATTTTTTTGAGTGCTGCTGTAACTTCGGTCGCTAAACAGACAGTTCTAAATCTAGTTGATTTTTTAAAAAAAATACAGCGGTTGAAATTGAAAACTTTGCCTCTAAGAAAAGTCCCCCCCTCCCCATCCTGCCCCACAAGTATCTGTGAAAGGTAGGGTTTGTTAAGCCGAGCCGCCAGGTAATTTCAAACCTTCCCGTGAATGAATCGAGGAAAGTCCGCTACAAACACAACTCAGCTCATTGTTAGGGAAACGGGAGACAGAGTCATAGCCGAGACAGGCTGGAGAATTCCCCACGGAGCGGTTTGGAAAAGCAACCCAGGGCCTTTTTAACAGGGGGCAGGAGAAGATTTAAAACCAGGCTGGCTCCCAGGATCCAATCCTTATCACCAGCCACTCAAAAGGCCTCATTTACGTGTGCTTTAACCAGCTAAATATGAGTCAACGGTGTGCAGCAGGCGCCCCCAAAAAGCCAATGCAATCCTAAACTGTGTTAACAGAGGGATACAATCAAGATTGAAATACAGTGGTACCTCTACCTAAGAATGCCTCTACTTATGAACTTTTCTAGATACGAACCGGGTGTTCAAGATTTTTTTGCCTGTTCTCAAGAATCATTTTCCACTTAAACACGAGACTCTGAAACTGTAACCGGAAAAGGCAGGGAGAAGCCTCCGTGGGGTCTCTCTAGGAATCTCCTGGGAGGAAACAGGGCTGGAAAAGGCGGGGAGAAGCCTCCGTGGGGCCTTTCTAGGAATCTCCTGGGAGGAAACAGGACCTCCATCCACGCATTATTTGCTTTTACATTGATTCTTATGGGAAAAATTGCTTTTTCTTACAAACGTTTCTACTTAAGAACCTGGTCACGGAACGAATTAAGTTCATAAGTAGAGGCACCACTGTACTGGGATTAGACAATTTACAACTGCATCGCTTCCGATCTGGTCTAAATGTAGTTCATAAAATCTTATTTATTTGTTTGTTTATTTATTGGGTTTATATGCCACCCGACTCCGAGGACATATACCAAAATGTCCTTCCTGTTAATGACTATTTCACCTTCAACCGCAGCAATACACGAGTACGTAATAGATTCAAACTAAATGTAAACTGCTCAGTGATCAATGCCTGGAATGCACTACCCGACTTTGTGGTTTCTTCCCCAAACTCCAAAAACTTTAATCTTAGATTGTCTATAGCAGTGTTTCCCAACCTTGGCAACTTGAAGATATTTGGACTTCAACTCCCAGAATTCCCCAGCCAACAAATGCTGGCTGGGGAATTCTGGGAGTTGAAGTCCAAATATCTCCAAGTTGCCAAGGTTGGGAAACACTGGTCTATAGTCAACCTCTCCCTGTTTCTAAGAGGTCTGTAAGGGGCGTGCATAAGCGCACCATCGTGCCTACTGTCCCTGCCCTACTGTTCTATTGTCCTCTTTTATCATTACTTTTTACTTATGTTTATACAAACTACTACTATCCTATACATGCTTGACAAATAAATAAATAAAATAAAATAAATAAATAAGATCAAGGGAGGTACTAATACCACTCTATATAAACCCTTAATGAGACCTAGTGTACTGCATGCAGTTTTGGTCACCACACTATAAAAAAAGATGTGGAGACTAGCCATTCTCACCTGGTCACATGGCTGGCAAGCCACACCCACAAAATAAGCCACGCCCACAGTGTGGTAGTAAATTTGCAGCCCTTCCCTGGAGGGGGGAATTCACTTAACAACTGTCTGGCTTAGTGACAGATTTTGGGCTCAATTATGGTCATAAGTTAAGGACTTCCTCTTCTGGTTTTATATGGTTGTGGTCTTCCATGGTGGAATAAGTCCATTTGGGTGGCGAAAAGAGGATATCTTGAAGTCCTTCAGAAGACATTTATTTATTTATTTATTAATTATTTAGATTTGTATGCCGCCCCTCTCTGCAGACTCGGGGCGGCTCACAGCAAGATACAGCAAATCAAGACAAATCCAAATAAATTTAAAATATTTAAAAAGATTTAAAAAGAACCCCATTTATTAAGAAAAACACACACAAACATACCATGCATAAATTGTACATGCCCGGGGGAGGTGTTTCAGTTCCCCCATGCAAAGGTGGGTTTTAAGGAGTTTACGAAAGGCAAGGAGAGTAGGGGCAGTTCTAATCTCTGGGGGGAGTTGGTTCCAGAGAGTCGGGGCCGCCACAGAGAAGGCTCTTCCCCTGGGGCCCGCCAACCGACATTGTTCAGTTGACGGGACCCGGAGAAGGCCCACTCCGTGGGACCTAATCGGTCGCTGGGATTCGTGCGGCAGAAGGCGGTCTCGGAGATGAATTATCTCGGGCACAAGGAGCTTCCTTTGAGGTCCATTAATTAATTAATTAATTAATTACAAACCCTGATTCTCAATTCTGTGACTTTCCAATTTTCCTTCCCCCCCCCCCCCCTCTTTACAAAACTGGCTTTCAGCTGTTGAAAAACACTCCGGAAATGTTTCTCCTGGGCTGGAGAACATTTCTCCTGTTGGTCTTAGTGAATTCCACCGTGGAATCCGGGAATTCATCAAATGATAGCCAAGGTGAGATTTAAAAACCTTCTATACTACAAAAAATAGATCTCAAAAATTTTGGAAGAAAAGAATTGAAGTTTGCATGTAGATACTATAGAACAATAATGGCCTTTGGCAGAGAATGTTTGGGTCATGGGACTTGATTGGGATGTATGACACGGTATGATTGCATTAGTGAGATTTTAATAGGGTTTTATATTATTGTTATTATTGTGATATAATTGTTTATGCTGTTTTTACTATTTTATTGTTCTAAGCCACTGCGAGTCCTTCAGGAGTGGGTGGCATACAAATTTGATAGATAGATGGATGGATAGATAGATAGATAGATAGATAGATAGATAGATAGATAGATAGAGTGAGTGCGAGAGAGAGATGATAGATAGATAGATAGATAGATAGATAGATAGATAGATAGATAGATAGATTAGATAGATAGATAGATAAGATAGATAGATAGATAGATAGATAGATAGATAGATAGATAGAGTGCGAGAGCGAGAGATGATAGATAGATAGATTGCATAGATAGATAGATAGATAGATTAGATAGATAGATAGATAGATAGATAGATAGATAGATAAGATAGATAGATAGATAGATAGATAGGATAGATAGATAGATAGATAGATAGATTAGATTGATAGATAGATAGATAGATAGATAGATAAGATAGATAGATAGATAGATAGATAGATAGATAGAGTGAGTGCGAGAGAGAGAGAGAGATGATAGATAGATAAGATAGATAGATAGATAAGATAGATAGATAGATAAGATAGATAGATAGGTAGATACATTAGATAGGTAGGTAGGTAGGTAGAGAGAGAGAGATAGTGAGAGAGATGAGAGAGAGAGGGGAAAGGAGAAACGAGAAAGTCCAAAATCACTGTGGCTTA
Source organism: Erythrolamprus reginae (assembly GCF_031021105.1). Taxonomy (NCBI): domain Eukaryota; kingdom Metazoa; phylum Chordata; class Lepidosauria; order Squamata; family Dipsadidae; genus Erythrolamprus; species Erythrolamprus reginae. The sequence goes on from NC_091958.1 coordinate 50,221,801, forward strand.
ATTTTGGCCTCGTTTTAAGGTTGTACTACAGTATATCGTTTTTATCTAACTTAGATGTCTCCTTCTCTTTCTCCTCCTCCTCCTCCTCCATCTCGATCTCCGTCTCCAATAACTTTTAACTCCAGTAACAATTTGAAGATATACACTAGTGTGAATCACTGTCTTCTTAGGTTTTTTAGATGCCTTATTATCTAATTTTTTGGAAGCCATTTCTTACTTTTTTTAAAAAATAGCTTTTCTTCCTCTCCTCTCTAGATCTACCCCCACAGCTACAAAGAACCGTGGTCAGTATATATATCTCTATCTATATACATAGATGTTTGATCATTTTTGTAACATTTATTTTCAATATGTGTACACTATCGAAACAAGGGCTTCCTAGAGAGGCTTATGACAACCCTTAATTGCAGAAACGAATAATAATAATAATTCAAATACACTTAACACACTAAAATGCATGACATTAAAACAATAAAAGCATTAAATTAAATAACAGTTTCTAACCATTTTTACATTTCCCTAGTTTAACTGTATAAAATTCTTTCTCTTTTTCTTTAGGAAGATATCATAACAGGGCAGTATTTAAATGGTAATTGTTATTAATTTTCTCCTTTTTTAACCTCATTTGATTTACTTTTATTAACTTTTTAAATGTTCCCCTTTTTTCAGCTCTCCTCAATATTCTTAATTTCCAAAGGTAAGCATTTGATTTATGTTTTTCAATGATTTAGCTGGTGGTGCAGAAATATTGCTGGATTGGATCCCAGTTTCATTTGAAATAAGATCCTGTAATTACTTTTTAAATGCAAAAACTGGCATCCGTTTTAAAGAAACCTTTGTGCCAAATAACAACCACAGCCAGCATTTGACTTTTTTGGCGCAAATCACAAAACGTGCTCATCTACAAATGAACCCAAGGATATTTTAACCTAACACTGCATGAATCTAAACCGATGAGAAATTATTGTGATCCCCTTATATAGAGCGCTGGTGAGACCACATTTGGAATACTGTGTCCAGTTCTGGAGACCTCACCTACAAAAAGAGATTGACAAAATTGAACGGGTCCAAAGACGGGCTACAAGAAGGGTGGAAGGTCTTAAGCATAAAACGTATCAGGAAAGACTTAATGAACTCAATCTGTATAGTCTGGAGGACAGAAGGAAAAGGGGGGACATGATCAAAACATTTAAATATGTTAAAGGGTTAAATAAGATTCAGGAGGGAAGTGTTTTTAATAGGAAAGTGAACACAAGAACAAGGGGACACAATCTGAAGTTAGTTGGGGGAATGATCAAAGGCAACATGAGAAAATATTATTTTACTGAAAGAGTAGTAGATCCTTGGAACAAACTTCCAGCAGACGTGGTTGGTAAATCCACAGTAACTGAATTTAAACATGCCTAGGATAAACATATATCCATTGTAAGATAAAATGCAGGAAATAGTATAAGGGCAGACTAGATGGACCATGAGGTCTTTTTCTGCCGTCAGTCTTCTATGTTTCTATGTTTCATTACACAAACTAAAATATTGGGCTGATGGAACAAACTATGCTATCTAAATAGAATAGAATAGAATAGGATTTTAGTGGCCAAGTGTGATTGGACACACAAGGAATTTGTCTTGGTGCATATGCTCTCAACGTACATTTTATTTATTTATTTATTTATTTATTCATTTGTCCAATACACAATACATATGGAAGAGAATAGACATGAAGTAATATATATAAAGATAATATGTAAAAATAGAGAAGATATATGAAAGGAAGAAAATATATATGAGATATGAGATAAAGGAAAGACAATTGGACAGGGGACGAAAGGCACACTAGTGCACTTATGTACTATCCACGATTGACCTCTCCAGGTTCCTAAGAGGTCAGTAAGGGGCTACTGACCTCTTAGGAACCTGGAGAGGTCAATCGTGGATAGTCTAAGGGATAAATGTTGGAGGTTAGGGGTTGACACTATTGAGTCTGGTAATGAGTTCCACGCTTCGACAACTCGATTGTTAAAGTCATATTTTTTACAGTCATGTTTGGAGCGGTTCATATTAAGTTTGAATCTGTTGCGTGCTCTTGTGTTGTTGCGGTTGAAGCTGAAGTAGTCATTGACCGGAAGGACGTTGCAGCCTATGATCTTGTGGGCAAAAGGTACATTTGTCAAGAATCATGTGGTACAACACTTAATGATTGCCATAGGGGTCAAATAAGCAATGAAGAAATAATCAATATTAATAAAAATCTTAGGATACAAGCAACAAGTTACAGTCATACAGTCCTAAGAAGGAGGAAAAGGATGATAGGAATGATGAGAAAAATTAGTAGATAAATAAACCATAGTTTATTCCATCAGCCCAATGATCTCAATTTGTATAAGAGTGTAAGTTTCTCATAAGGCTCAGATTCATCCAATATAAACCCTGCCAGTATATTAAAAAAAACTGAATTGTACCTAATTCCTGATTGATTTGGCTGCATTGTTACAAGCATTACAATTATTTAGGGTAAATTGCTGATTTTCCCCCCTTCCTTTTTAGCTCCAATATTTGGACCACAGATCTCTTCAACCAAATTATGGCACATTGCCATGCTCAGAACTTTGCAATTACCTATGGCAGCTTACAGGTGGTATAGATCTCATACTTTCATTGCAAATGGTTTAAATATCCTGTAAGAGCAAAAACTAGAAATGTGATTTTTCAGGAACAAAACACTGAAAAATTGGGAGGGCTGGTTTTTTTTTTTTTAACATATCCCACCCTCCTTGACTAGTTAGGTCAGAATTTACTCTGCTCTTTGTCCATTATCAGCTTCAGATGTTCAGTGTATGTTGTGGTTAGCTCTGGCCCAGCTCCTGCCCCAAGGACTGTGGATGTGGGGGAGACATCCACATGCTGCAGGTCTGTTTTGTGCCCCCCCCGGTGGAATCTGCTGATGAAGGCTCCTCTGACCAAGAAGACATGAGTGACAGGGAGGAGGAGAGTGTGGCAGACAGCTCAGAAGGAGATCAATTATCTAGCTCAGGGGTAGGGAACGTTGGCTCTTCTGTGACTTGTGGACTTCAACTCCCAGAATTCCTGAGCTAGCAGCTCCTCCTTGGATTCGGAACAAGAATTAATGATACAGCCACGCATGCGGAGAGCGATGCATAGGCAGCAAGAACTGAGAGATTATTATCAAAGAAAATGAGGCCACCTGTGGTTGGGTGGGGCTGTGGTCATTAGTGAGGCTGCTATAAAGAGCAGCCTGTCGGTTTGTCCATTGTGGAGGATTATCTGATCCTTGTGTTTCATGACTGCTTTGCTGACTTTGACCTTTTGTGTGCTGATTTTTCCCCGCTTTGAAACTAAACCAGAGCAAAGTGTGTTTCACTTTGTGAAAGAGGAAGGACTGTGAATTGCCTCACAGCTGCAAGCTAAGTATCACAGAACTGATAAGGGACTTGTATAAATTACCAGTTTGTTTGGAGACGAGTGCTCTTTGCTATACCAAAAGAGGGCTTAGTTTAAGTGAATTTTCATTATAAAGAACATTGTTTTGAATTTTCAAACGTGTGTGTGTCTGAAATTTTACCTGTGAATTTTAGGGAGGAGTCTACCAGAGAGCCCGACAGAACAGTGTATAATTTAGCAAAAGGATTATTTATGACCCAGTAATTTAGGATGCAGTTATATTTTAGTGATTGGTTTGGGGGCCTTGCTTAGCCTTGGGGTGAAGGGAATGGAACCCACCCCTGCGTTGTAGAGAAGAGAAACAGCAAGTACAAACCAAGCACAAAATGGGAGGGAGAGAAGATTTAGTGGTGGGATTCAAAACATTTTTTACTACAGGTTCTGTGGGCGTGGCTTCGTAGGCATGACAGGGGAAGGATACTGTGAAATCTCCATTTCTTCCCATTCATCTGGGACTCGGGAGGTAGAGAATAGATGGAGGGAGGGCAGTAAGAAGTGGTATTTACCGGTTTATTTATTTATTTATTATTATTTTTATTTATTTATTTTGTCCAATACACAATGAGGGTTTTAGTGGGTATATATCAATATACACATAGTAAAATACATGATGAAGGTTATAGAGGAGATACTCATAGTAAAATATATCTAAGAAATAATAGAAAAGAAGATAAAGTAATAGAACATATCAATGAAAGAATAGAAGAAGAGATATAGGAATAGAAGAAAGGTATAGGAGATATAGGAGAGCAATAGAACAGGGGACGGAAGGCACTAGTGCACTTGTACTCGCCCCTTACTGACCTCTTAGGAATCTGGAGAGGTCAACCATAGATAATCTAAGGGTAAAGTGTTGGGGGTTTGGGGATGTCACTATGGAGTCCGGTAATGAGTTCCACGCTTCGACACCTCGGTTACTGAAGTCATATTTTTTACAGTCAAGTTTGGAGTGGTTAATATTAAGTTTAAATCTGTTGTGTGCTCTTGTGTTGTTGTGGTTGAAGCTGAAGTAGTCGCCGACAGGCAGGACGTTGCAGCATATGATCTTGTGGGTAATACTTAGATCTTGTTTAAGGCGTCTTAGTTCTAAACTTTCTAGGCCCAGGATTGAAAGTCTAGTCTCGTAAGGTATTCTATTTCGAGTGGAGGAGTGAAGGGCTCTTCTGGTGAAGTATCTTTGGACATTTTCAAGGGTGTTAATGTCTGAGATGCGATATGGGTTCCAAACAGATGAGCTGTATTCGAGGATGGGTCTGGCAAAAGTTTTGTAAGCTCTGGTAAGTAGTGTGAGATCGCCAGAGCAGAAGCTATGTAGGATTAGGTTTACAACTCTTGAAGCCTTCTTGGCTATGTTGTTGCAGTGGGCTTTGGCACTTAAATCTTTTGTTATTAGTATACCGAGGTCTTTAACCGAGTGGGTATTATCTGTGATAATTTGATTATTTTCCGAACTACTACAACTTTCCACTACCGGTTCTCCAGGACGGCTCAGAACTTACTGAAACCCACCTCCGAAGCTAGTGCCCTCAAATTTATATATAGAACAATTAGAGCCATGCCCACAGAACCTGTAGTAAAAATAATTTGATGTCTGAATCAGCAAAGAGCCCCTATTGGCTGACCTTGTTGCTACGTCCTATTCCAATTCATCAATATACTCTGACAGATGGAGTCTCCCCTGGCCATATTTGAACTAGCAAAACTTTTTGTCCTGTTTTTTTTTCAGGAATCAATCACCAATTATCTTGAAGATCTTTTCCGCAATCCCAGAATGTTCCTTTCAATCTTTCGGGATATGAGTCCTGGAGATTTTCAAACAGCTATGAAGTACCTCTTTGGAAGGACCCAGAAGTATTTGGTAAGGCCAGTTTGGGTCACAATGTGTGTGAGATTAAAAAAGAAAAAAGAAAAAAGTGTGCCTTGCATCCCCTGTTCTATCAAAAAAAATTTATTGTGTGGGTTTCTCACTCTGTGCCCTCCAACAATTTTTTCTTCTAAGAAGGAGAAGGTACCAAGTGGCGTGGAACTGTAATCTTCTGAGCATTCTCACAGCCTAACTCTAAACAAAGGTTTCTTAACCTGGGCAATTTTAAGATATATAGATGTCCGCTCCCAGAATACCCCAGCCCACCATGCTGAACAATCCATGCTGCAAAGATTGACAAACGCTCCTCTAAACTATTCCAGTTTGTTTAACCTTTCTTAAATATTTTATTGTTATTATTATTATTATTTATTAGATTTGTATGCCGCCCCTTTCCGTAGACTCGGGGCGGCTCACAACACAATAAAAACAGTTCATGACAAATCTAATAATTTACAATTTAAAATATTTAAAAAAACCCATTATTAAACAGACATACATACAAGCATACTATACATACATTGTATAGGCCCGGGGGAGATATCTCAGTTCCCCCATGCCTGACGACAAAGGTAGGTTTTAAGAAGTTTACGAAAGGCAAGGAGGGTAGGGGCAGTTCTAATCTCTGGGGGGAGCTGGTTCCAGAGAGTCGGGGCCGCCACAGAGAAGGCTCTTCCCCTGGGGCTCGCCAACCAACATTGTTTAGTTGACGGGACCCGGAGAAGGCCCACTCTGTGGGACCTAACTGGTCGCTGGGATTCGTGCGGCAGAAGGCGGTCCCGGAGATATTCTGGTCCGATGCCATGAAGGGCTTTAAAGGTCATAACCAACACTTTGAATTGTGACCGGAAACTGATCGGCAACCAATGCAGACTGCGGAGTGTTGGTGTAACATGGGCATATTTGTGAAAGCCCATGATTGCTCTCGCAGCTGCATTCTGCACGATCTGAAGTTTCCGAACACTTTTCAAAGGTAGCCCCATGTAGAGAGCGTTACAGTAGTCGAACCTCGAGGTGATGAGGGCATGAGTGACTGTGAGCAGTGAGTCCCGGTCCAAATAGGGCCGCAACTGGTGCACCAGGCGAACCTGGGCAAACGCCCCCCTCGCCACAGCTGAAAGATGGTTCTCTAATTGTTGGGTTGGGTTGGGTTGGGTTTAGTTTATTTATTTGTCAAGCATGTATAGGATAGTAGTAGTTTGTATAAACATAACATAAATAAAAAGTAATGATAAAAGAGGACATTAGGATAGTAGGACATGGATGGTAGGCACGATGGTGCGCTTATTCATGCCCCTTACAGACCTCTTAGAAACGGGGAGAGGTCAACTGTTAACAATCTAAGGTTAAAGTTTTGGGGGAAGAAACCACAGGGTCAGGTAGTGCGTTCCAGGCATTGATCACCCTGTTGCTGAAGTCGTATTTTCTGCAGAGCGGTTTACATTGAGTTTGAATCTATTACGTGCTCGTGTATTGCTGCGGTTGAAAGTGAAGTAGTTATTATCAGGAAGGACATTTTGGTACATGATTTTATGAACTACAGTTAGATCAGATCGGAGGCGACATAGTTGTAAATTGTCTAATTCCAGAATTTCAAGACTGGTGGAATAAGATATTTTGTAGGACAAATACAAATAGGACAATCCGTAGTTGTCGTTGTCGTTGTCCTCCTCCTCTTCCTTCTCCTCTTCCTCTCCACATCCCTGCTCCCTTCTAGCTCTGATGGTATTATCTACCTGGGTGATGAAATATGCAAGAAACCCAGCAAGGTCACTGCACAGTCATTGTTGTCATTGTTGTCGTCTTTCTGAGGTTAGTTGGGGGAAAGATCAGAAGCAACGTGAGAAAATATTATTTGACCGAAAGAGTAGTAGATGCTTGGAACAAACTTCCAGCAGACGTGATTGGTAAATCCACAGTAACTGAATTTAAACATGCCTGGGATAAACATATCTCCATCCTAAGATAAAATACAAGAAATAGTATGAGGGCAGACTAGATGGACCATCAGGTCTTTTTCTGCCATCAATCTTCTATGTTTCTATGTTTTCCTGCAGAGCTACAATCTAACCTCTGTTGACGATTTCATTTGCCTTGCCAACTGCTTAGATCTTCCTCTCGTACCTCCAGGATCTGGGAGATATCTTAATCGATCTACACGGAATAAAAAGGAAACTTTTCCAAACTCCTGGAGGGAACCGTACCTTGGTTCTTATGACATTAGAAAAATGCTTTGCGCTCCTCAATTCTGCTGAATGTGTGGACATCTTACGCCAGGTCCTTCAAGCCTCAGCGGCCACGTATCTCCAAGCCCACAACGTGGAAAGCTTCCCTCAAGGCCTTCAGAAAGAGGCTTTCCGGAATCTGTAAGTCACTTTCCCAATGGTGTATAAAATTGAATGGGTCCAAAGACGGGCTACAAAAAGGGTGGGAGGTCTTAAGCATAATATTTATCAGGAAAGACTTCATGAACTCAATCCGTCTAGACTGGAGGGCAGAAGGAAAAGGGGGGACATGATCAAAACATTTAAATATATTAAAGGGTTAAATAAGGTTCAGAAGGGAAGTATTTTTAATAGGAAAGTGAACACAACAACAAGAGGCTCAATCTGAGGTTAGTTGGGGGAAAGATCAGAAGCAACGTGAGAAAATATGACTACTGAAAGAGTCGTAGATCCTTGGAACAAACGTCTAGCAGATGTGGTTGGTAAATCCACAGTAACTGAATTTAAACATGCCTGGGATAAACATATATCCATCCTAAGATAAAATACAGGAAATAGCATAAGGGCAGACTAGACGGACCATGAGGTCTTTTTCTGCACTCAGTCTTCTATGTTTCTATGTATTATGCCAAAGGAAAACAGTTATTAATATTATTTGCCCTGTGAAAGAGAAGGCTCAAGAACCTGATGTCCATGAACACCTAAGGACATTACCTTTTAATGCCCAACATCTTCTGAGCCCACCTGATATTCTGCTCTACCTTAGGGGTTTTTTTCCAGCAAGTGGCTTACTGTATTTTTCAGAGTATATGATGCACCGTTTCCCTTCTTTTAGGCTGAAAATTTGGATGCGTCTTATACTTGGAATGTAGCTTTTTCAGAGTTTTATTTCCCAGCCCTAACGAGGTGCTAACACTCTTCCCAGCTTGCAGGATTTTTTCAGTGCTACTCCAAATAAGTTTTTTTCCAGCCCTAAGTCTTTGCAGGCTTGTTTTCATTGCTACCTCCTCCGAAAAAGGTTTTTTTTTCACCCCTAACCAGGGGATAAAATAATGTGCTGAAGCTGACCAGACTAAGGATGTTAGCCAGATGAATACTGGGTGTTGTGGTTAGCTCTGGCCCAGCTCCTGCCCCAAGGACTGTGGATGTGGGAGAGACATCCACATGCTGCAGGCCTGTTTTGCCCTCGGTGGAATCTGCTGATGAAGGCTCCTCTGACCAAGAAGACATGAGTGACAGGGAGGAGGAGAGTGGGGCAGACAGCTCAGAAGGAGATCTATTATCTAGCTCCCCCTTGGATTCAGAACAAGAGTTAATGATACAGCCACGCATGCGGAGAGCGATGCATAGGCAGCAACAACTGAGAAATTATTATCAAAGAAAATGGGGCCACTTGTGGTTGGGTGGGGCTGTGGTCATTAGTGAGGCTGCTATAAAGAGCAGCCTGTGGGTTTGGCCATTGTGGAGGATTATCTGATCTTTGTGTTTCGTGCCTGCTTTACTGACTTTGACCTTTTGTGTGCTGATTTTCCCCCGCTTTGAAACTAAACCAGGGCAAAGTGTGTTTCACTTTGTGAAAGAAGAAGGACTGTGAATTGCCTTACAGCTGCAAGCTAAGTATCACAGAACTGATAAGGGACTTGTACAAATTACCAGTTTGTTTGGAGACCAGTGCTCTTTGCTATCCCAAAAGAGGGCTTGGTTTAAGTGACTTTTCATTATAAAGAACATTGTTTTGAATTTTCAAACATGTGTGTGTCTGAAATTGTATCTGTGCATTTTTGGAAGGATTCTACCAGAGAGCTCGACAGAACACCGGGTAGGTAGATTTTCCCCCTATTTTCCTCTCTCAAAACTAAAGTGCATCTTATACTCCGAAAAATACGGTAAGGTTTGGTTAAATGTAAGCTGGCTTCATGTAAAATTAAGCTCCCATTTCTAACCTTACATTTATTTGTGTTTTGCACTCCATAACAGGCTGAAACATATTTTAATTGCTGGTTATCCAGTCTAAGCCTCTCTCTCTCCTGTTTCCAAGGCCATTCCCACAGGCCATTATTCAGGGTTTCCCTTGCTCTAGGAAAATATTGGTTACCGTCTCTGTTAACCAGGTTTTATTTAGTTTTAGTTGATTTATTTCATTTTTATTTCATTTTATTTAGTGCTCAGATAATTTGGCTGGATCTCTTTTGTTTACAAACAGATTAATGGGCCACCCTGTCTGATTCTTGTGTGATTTTTGGTCCTTCAGATCAACAGTATTTAAAGACCAGTACGACAGACTAACTACAAGCACGCAAAGGGCTGTGTATGAGTGGATGATGCAGAACTTACAAACCACCGACAACACCAGCAGTAAGCAAAATGTGTTATTTATCTCTCTCTGTGTACACATGCATTTGGTCTATGGGTGTGTTTGTGAGTCGTTTGCACAAGTTTACAGTAAGCAGCACCCACCCAACCGACAGACACTAAAAAAGCTTAGGAATACGGTACTCTAGTTCAGTGTTTTTCAACCAGTGTGCTGCGGCAAACTAGTGTGCCGTGAGACATGGTCAGGTGTGCCGCGAAGCTCAGAGAGAGAAAGAAAGCAAGAGAGAGAGAGAAAGAAAGCAAGAGAGACAAAGAGAGAGAGAGAGAGAGAGAGAGAAAGATAACAAGAGAGAGAGAGAGAAAGAGAACAAGAGAGAGAGAAAGAGAACAAGAGAGAGAGAGAAAGCAAGAGAGAGAAAGAGAACAAGTGAAAGAAAGAGAGAGAAAGAAAAAGAGAACAAGAGAGAGAGAGAAAGCAAGAGAGAGAGAGAGAAAGAGAACAAGAGAGAGAGAGAAAGCAAGAGAGAGAAAGAGAACAAGTGAAAGAAAGCAAGAGAGAGAGAGAGAGAAAGAAAGCAAGCAAGAGAGAGAGAGAGAAAGAAAGAGAGGGAAGGAGAGAGAAAGACATAGAGGGAGGTAGGGAGGGAGAGAGAAAGAGAGCAAAAAGAGAGGAAGGAAGGAAGGAAGAGAAAGAAAGAGGGATGGAGAGAGAAAGAAGGAAGGGAGAGAAAGAGGGAGGGAGAGAGAAATAGAGCGAAAGGGAGGAAAAGAGAGAGAGAATTTTTTTGTCCAAACTTTTTTTAGCCCCCACCTTCCCCCCGCTCAATGTGCCCCAGGGTTTTGTAAATGTAAAAAATGTGCTGCGGCTCAAAAAAGGTTGAAAATCACTGCTCTAGTTACTGTGAGGATGGGAGACCACAAGGAAATCACAGAATGGAAAAGCTTAAATAATATCTGAGAACCAAGCGATATCAACCAGTTCCATTCCATTGCCAAGAAAAGTGTATGAATATATCTGTACGTTCCCAGGAATTGAGTTTGATCTTAAGAATTTAAGCGCTTTGATGACGTTCAGTAGAGGGCACTAGAACAAAAACAATATTGTAATCAGCTTTTTACCTGGCTGATGTTCCTAGAGTTAGCTAAGCATGTTGTTATAATTTGTTTTGTCAAGTACGCAGTGGTGGTATACAAAGGTATAACAATATTTATATACATGATATTAGTAAGAGAGAAACATTAAGACAGGGGATGGAAGGCATGCTGGTGCACTTAGGCACACCCCTTACTGACTCTTGGGAATCTGGAAAAGTCTAAGGGTAAAGTTTTGGGGGTTAGGTGATGATACTACAGAGTCAGGTAGTGAGTTCCATGCATCAAATACTCAGTGACTAAAGTTGTATTTCCTGAAGTTAAGTTTAGAGCGGTTTAGTATAGAATAGAATAGAATAGAATAGAATTTTATTGGCCAAGTGTGATTGGACACACAAGGAATTTGTCTTCGGTGCATATGCTCTCAGCGTACATAAAATAAAATATAAATTTGTCAAGAATCATGTGGTACAACACTTAATGATTGTCATAGGGGTCAAATAAGCAATGAAGAAGCAATATTAATAAAAATCTTAAGATATATACGCAACAAGTTACAGTCATACAGTCAACATGGGAGGAAATGGGTGATAGGAATGATGAGAAAAACTAGTAGAATAGAAGTGCAGATTTAGTACAAAGTCTGACAGTGTTGAGGGAATTATTTGTTTAGTAGAGTGATGGCGTTCGGAAAAAAACTGTTCCTGTGTCTAGTTGTCTTGGTGTGCAGTGCTCTGTAGCGACGTTTTGAGGGTAGGAGTTGAAACAGTTTGTGTCCAGGATGTGAGGGGTCAGTAAATATTTTCTTTAAGTTTGTATCTGTTGTGTGCTCGTGCATCGTTGTGGTTGAAGCTGAAGTAGTCGTTGACAGGAAGGACATTGTAGCAGATGATTTTATAGGCTATGCTCAGGTCATGTTTAAGGCGACGTAGTTCTAAGCTTTCTAAACCTAGGATTGTAAGTCTAGTTGCGTAAGGTGTTCTGTTGCGAGTGGAGGAGTGGAGGGCTCTTCTAGAGTATGTCCAAAAAGCGGTGTGGGTTCCAGACAGATGAGCTGTATTCAAGGATTGGTCTGGCGAAAGTTTTGCATGCTCTGGTTAGTAGTGTGAGATTACCGGAGCAGAAGCTACGTAGGATTAGGTTAACAACTCTTGAAGAATAATATTGTGGCCTTCCACGTTTCAGACAATTCCACACCTTGGGTCAGCGCTGAGAACCTGTGGATTCTCGGGAGGTATATGGTTCACCTCCCCCTTGAAGAAATCAGGAAAATTAACCCGTATGAAGTAAGTAAAAAGAACCTCTGACTATGAAGGCCAGTTATGGAAGGTCTAACCTGAAGCAAACCTGGCTTTGCCTATTGACTTTCCTTGTCACAAGCTGTTTGGGAAAGTTGCAAATGGCAATCGTATGAGCCAGGATGCTCTGACAGTTGCAAATTTTAATATTAAGAGCCGTGGTGGCACAGTCGGTAGAATGAAGCATTGCAGGATAACTCTGCCGACTGCCAGCAGTTCAGTCCTTGACTCAGCCTTCCATCCTTCCAAGTTTGATAAAATGATGACCCAGATTGTTGGGGACAAGAGGCTGACTCTGTAAACTGCTTGTGAAGTGGTATATAAGTACGTTATAGCTTGGGAAGAGTGGGAGAGAAGGAGGGTGGGAGGAAGGAAGGAAGTCAATTGTAAGTCACTTTTTAAATGCTGAGGAACTACGGTTGTAAAATGACTAACCTGTCACTATAGTAAAATTAGTACAGTGGTACCTCTACCTACAAATGCCTCTACTTATGAACTTTTCTAGATAAGAACTAGGTGTTCAAGATTTTTTTGCCTCTTCTCAAGAACCATTTTCTATTTACAAACCTGAGCCTCCGAAACTATAACCAGAAAAGGCAGGAAGAAGCCTCCTTGGGGCCTCTCTAGGAATCTCCTGGTAGGAAATAGGGCTGGAAAAGGCAAGGAGAAACCTCAATGGGGCCTCTCTAGGAATCTCCTGGGAGGAAACAGGGCTGGAAAAGGCAGGGAGAAGCCTCCTTGGGGCCTCTCTAGGAATCTCCTGGGAGAAAACAGGGCCTCCACCCTCCCTGTGGTTTCCCCAATCTCACACATTATTTGCTTTTACATTGATTCCTATTTGCTTCTACTTACAAACTTTTCTACTTAAGAACCTGGTCACAGAACGAATTAAGTTCGTAAGTAGAGGCACCACTGTTTATGACATTTTTCCTTTTCTTTTTTAGTCTCCTGGGCAAGGAGACCGCTCTATCTCATTTGTCTTTTCTTCGCTGCTTAGATGTGGCTGTTTGTCAGCTATGACAATGCAACCAAGCAACTGGACATAGTGTACGACATCACTCCCGACCTCGCGCAAGCCTTCCTGGAAAGAATCAATGCATCCGGCTTTGATATGAGGAACATATCCACTTTGTACAGGCAAGCTTCGGTTCCTTCGGGGTTGCATTGGGAAGAGCTGAGCCATGCTGGGACAGTCTTAACCACGAAGGTTGCGGGTCCTTCATCTGGAGATTTTGAAGAAGAGGTTGGAGAAAAGCCTCTCTTTTTTTGTGGATGAGTTGGTCTTCTTGCACATTGTGGAAGATGGATCTAGAACAGTGGTGGCGAACCTTTGTTCCATCAAGGAAATGGAGCCCCTCCCTTGGTTTCTTCAGCCTTGAAAGACGGGGTTTAAGGGGTGACTTGATCGAAGTGTGTAAAATCATGCACGGGTTAGAAAATGTGGATAGAGAAAAATTATTTTCTCTATCCCACAATACTAGGACGAGGGGGCACTCTCTAAAGCTCAGAGGTAAGAAAACGAGGACAAATAAAGGGAAATATTTCTTCACCCAGAGGGTCCTTGGTTAATGGAATTCACCTCCAGAAGTGGTCGTGACAGCTGTCAACAAGTTGGGTCAACTTTGCTCCTCCCAGCTAGACAGGAGACAGTTACATCTGGCTTCTTTAAGGACAACCAAGAAGTTCTTCTCGGACTGCAGTTCAGTTTATTTATTTATTTATTGTTTGTTTGTTTGTTTATTTATGGGATTTGTATGCCACCCCTCTACGTAGACTCAGGGCGGCTAACAACAATAATAAACACAACATGTACAATCCAATAATAAAAAACAACTAAAAACCCTTATTATAAAACCAAACATACACACAGACATACCATGCATAACTTGTAATGGCTTAGGGGGAAGGAATATCTCAACTCCCCCATGCCTGGTGGCATAAATGAGTTTTGAGTAGTTTACGAAAGACAGGGAGGGTAGGGGCAGTTCTAATCTCCGGGGGGGAGTTGGTTCCAGAGGGCTGGGGCCACCACAGAGAAGGCTCTTCCCCTGGGGCCCGCCAAACGACATTGTTTAGTCGACGGGACCCGGAGAAGGCCAACTCTGTGGGACCTTATCGGCCGCTGGGATTCGTGCGGTAGCAGGCGGTTCCGGAGGTAATCTGGTCCAATGCCATGTAGGGCTTTAAAGGTCATGACCAACACTTGCTTGCTATTTGGAAGTGGGAAACACTTCCAAGTCTGAAATGGGCTTAACGAAGACAGAAAAAACAAAACAAAATGAGATAGCGACCTTTCTTCAGAAGAAAATAAAATCTAGAGACACGACGGGCAACTAACCTCTTTTGTTCCTCACGTAGGCTTGGTTTGCTGGTTTGTTTCTACCATGATTTGACAGAGATGGATTCCACTATGGCTCGGGCGTTGCTTCACCAGATGATTAAATGTCACCAGTTGAGAAGCTTCCAGGCCAATGTGCAGAAGGTAAGTAGAGACTGGGACAATATCATTAGAGCAGTGTTTCCCAACCTTGGCAACTTGAAGATAACTGGACTTCAACTCCCAGAAATCCCCAGCCAGCATTCGCTGGCTGGGGAATTCTGGGAGTTGAAGTCCAGATATCTTCAAGTTGCCAAGGTTGGGAAACACTGCATTAGAGGACTGGAGGTTAAAACATGAAGAACAGTTGCAAGAAGTGGGCGTAGTAGAGGAAGAGTAGGAGAAAGAAGAAGGAAGAAGAAGGGAATGTGGAGAATATTTTTTTTTTAAAAAGAAGTGGGCATGTCTAGTTTAAAGAAAAGAAAGACTAGAGTGAGATTGCAGCAGTGTCTGAATATCTGAGGCTCTGCCATAAAGAAGAAGGCGTCAACCTATTCTCCAAAGCACCTGAGGGTTGAACAAGAAGCAATGGGTGGAAACTAAACAAGGAGAGAAGCAACTTAGAACTAAGTAGAAATTTTCTGAACAATTGATCCCTGGAACAGATTGCCTCCAGAACTTATGAATGCTCCAACACTGGAAGTTTTTAAGAGGATATTGGATGGCCATTTTTTCTGAAATGCTATAGGGCTTCTTGCTTAATCACGGGGTTGGACTATAAGACCTCCAAGGTCCCTTCCAACTCTGTTCGTCTGTTATCACTGCTGAGGGCTTTCTAGGGATGTCTTGACTTTAAAACCAAGTCTCTAATCTTCTTGACACCCGCTATACAAAATATGGTGGAGTTTTGATGCTGTTGTTACCCTTGGTGTTCTTGGCGTGGTTCCAGCTGAAGTCCCAACTTCTCGATGTGGCGGTCCAAAACCAGACTTTGAATGACATTCTCGGCACCCTCTCCGATGCTGTTGTGGGCCTGGCAACCAGCCAGCTGGAATCGCTCTCCCCCACAGCTGTGCATGCTGCCATCTCCACCTTAAACCAAGTCTCCAGATGGGCCAAGAGCCAAACTATCATTCTATCCAGCAAATACCTGCTTCATGATAAGGTACGTTTTTGGTTGTCAAAGGCATCGGTTTGCTTATAATTACACCCCCCCTTTTTTTTAAATAAATATTTTTATTAATTTTTAACAAATTTTATATCACACAACATAAAACAGTGCATAGTGAATTGTGCCCACCACCCCGACACACACACATTCCCCACCACCAAATTGGGGGTGTCCACTTGACCCAAGAGCAATATATCTGTTTAATTATTATAGAATGATTCCAATTTATTTCTTGTAGCTTGGTCTCGGATTCTGCTCATCATATATCGTCTTACCTTGTCCCACCGTCCCATCAGCTGTCCCAACTCACTTTCATTATCTGAATTTATCCTTTTATCCATAATTTCAAATTGAATATGATCCACCATGTACCTATATTAATTTTGCATTGTCTATTTTGTTGCATCCTTCCAACCCAAAACTATTACTGCCTGAGCGCTTTCTATTGCTGCTTTTTTTATTTCTCTAAATTCTCCCATCGCATTGCTTTTAACTAGTAGTGCCATTTCCTTAGTGATTGTCCATTGTATATTTAGCATTCTATTGATATCCTCTTTCACTTTTTGCAAAAATTCCTGCACTATCGGGCATATGCATAACATATGCATAAACACTCCTTTATCTTGACACCCATGCCAACAATTCCCCCTGACATTCTGCTGAAAGTGTGCGAGTTGAACGGGAGTAAAATACCACTTATGTAATATTTTCCTTCTCATTTCCCTGATTCTTGTATTTTTAATTTTCCTTATATTTTCTACTATATTTTCCATCTCTTGTACCTCTACTTGTATCTCATTTTGCCACCATTTAGTCAATCCATCAATCGTGTCCCCTTCTGACTACACTAGCAATTTATATATATTGGTTGCTTGCGCCTTTATCCCCTGATAATTACAAAACCCCTTTGTTGTGATATTCCTTGAATAAGGAACGTTAAAAAGCGAAAGATTTATACGATCTGAAAAGAAACCAGAGTAATATACCCGATTGTACATATTGTTACAGCAGCTAGAATAGCATATGCGCAGAATTGGAAGTTGAATAAAACTCCAAATGAAAGAGAAATACTACGTAAGATTTTAGACTGTGCTGAAATGAATAGACTTACCTTTAAGCTTAAAGATAAAGAAGAGTATGATTATTATAAAATCTGGGGGAAGTTCTATGAATGGTTGGAAACTAAAAATAGCTGAGAAATAATTATTTTTAAATCATTTTTAAAGAAATATACGATGATTTAATCTATTAAGGACCCAGAATGATGAAATAAGGATTGGTGGCAGCAATGGATAAGGATTTAACACAGAGGCGAAAGGATGAAATTGGATATTGAGTAAAGATAATGTTTTAATATAGTTAGAAAAAGGGATATAAGGGAATAGATTTTATAATATCATTATTTGTAGAGGATATATGTTTGATGAGTAGTTTACATTGATTAATTTAGCAGAGAAGAACAAATCACTTTAGTAAAAAGTGTAATTTAAGATATTTAGATGTTCTTTTTGATTGTTTAATGCAATAAAGAAATATTATATATTATTACTTGAGGCATTGACTGTGTTTTTTAATTGCATATGCTACTTTTTATTGTATGTTGGAGAAAAATAAAGAAAAAATTAATACCTCCACGAAAAGGAAAAGGAATGAAAGACTCATTCCTAGCCTGTCGCAATGCTTGCTGATTGAGTTCGTGCGGTGGACCAATGGTGGTTTACCAAACCATTTGTTGAATAAGCACAACTAAGAAAAGGATTTAGGGGTAGTGATTTCTGACAGTCTCAAAATGGGTGAACAGTGCAGTCAGGCGGTAGGGAAAGCAAGTAGGATGCTTGGCTGCATAGCTAGAGGTATAACAAGCAGGAAGAGGGAGATTATGATCCCGCTATATAGAGCGCTGGTGAGACCACATTTGGAATACTGTGTTCAGTTCTGGAGACCTCACCTACAAAAAGATATTGACAAAATTGAACGGGTCCAAAGACGGGCTACAAGAATGGTGGAAGGTCTTAAGCATAAAACGTATCAGGAAAGACTTCATGAACTCAATCTGTATAGTCTGGAGGACAGAAGGAAAAGGGGGGACACAATCGAAACATTTAAATATGTTAAAGGGTTAAATAAGGTCCAGGAGGGAAGTGTTTTTAATAGGAAAGTGAACACAAGAACAAGGGGACACAATCTGAAGTTAGTTGGGGGAAAGATCAGAAGCAACGTGAGAAAATATTATTTTACTGAAAGAGTAGTAGATCCTTGGAACAAACTTCCAGCAGACGTGGTTGATAAATCCACAGTAACTGAATTTAAACATGCCTGGGATAAATCCATCCTAAGATAAAATACAGAAAATAGTATAAGGGCAGACTAGATGGATCATGAGGTCTTTTTCTGCCATCAGAATTCTATGTTTCTATGTTTCTATGGTTCAGTTCCAACGATCCTTTCAGCCATCAATCCTGATTTATATCTTTGGTTCTCTTGTTAGGTGTTGTCATTTCACAATGTTAGTCAGATGGGGGCTTTAGCCCCTGGCATTGATAGCCTGTCCTTCTACAACATGGACCCCAATGAACTCTCCCAGACCATCCAAAGTGTCTTGGCACAACGGGCAATGGATCTGTCCCCAGTTCAAAGACAAGGAATCTTCCGCAAGGTGAGCTCTTATATTTCTGAGCAGTGGGTGCATGAGATTTATTTATTTTTATTTATTTATTCATTTGTCCAATATACAATACATATGGAAGAGAATAGACATGAAGTAATATATATAAAGATAATATGTAAAAATAGAGGAGAAGATATATGACAGTAAGAAAATATATATCATAAGTGAGAGAAAGGAAAGACAATTGGACAGGGGACGAAAGGCACACTAGTGCACTTATGTACGCCCCTTACTGACCTCTTAGAAACCTGGAGAGGTCAATCGTGGAGAGTCTAAGGGAGAAATGTTGGGGGTTAGGGGTTGACACTATTGAGTCCGGTAATGAGTTCCACGCTTCGACAACTCGATTGTTAAAGTCATATTTTTTACAGTCAAGTTTGGAGCGGTTAATATTAAGTTTTAATCTGTTGCGTGCTCTTGTGTTGTTGCGGTTGAAGCTGAAGTAGTCATTGACCGGTAGGATGTTGCAGCAGCATATGATCTTGTGGGCAATACTCAAATCGTGTTTTAGGCACCGTAGTTCTAAGCTTTCTAGACCCAGGATTGTTAGTCTATTTTCGTAGGATATTCTGTTTCGAGTGGAGGAGTGAAGGGCTCTTCTGGTGAAGTATCTTTGGATGTTTTGTAGGGTGTTGATGTCTGAGATGTGGTATGGGTTCCAGACAGATGAGCTGTATTCAAGGATGGGTCTGGCAAAAGTTTTGTAGGCTCTTGTGAGTAGTGTGAGATTGCCGGAGCAGAAGCTATGTAGGATGGATGTTTAATGCTTACCATTTCTTCTGTGGGCTCAGCTGCCTCTTATCTGACCCTTGTCTGGTCTATGGTTCTTCCTCCCATCTTCCAAGGTTGTTTCCACAAATGGTTACCAATTTTTTTTCAAAAGCTTCCCTTTTCTCGACAGATCCTGGCCTCCTCGGTGCTCACCTCGGTGGTCTCCGATCTGCCTGGTGCCTTTTTTACTGAGGTCTCCTTGTTCGATTTATGGAAGGCGGGCAGCTTCAATGCATCCTTGGTGAAAAAAAGGGAGCTGAGGACAAGCCAGGTAACCTGACAGAGTGACAGGTGGATGGGTGCAGGATGGTGCTCTGTGGACATCTTGGGTTTGACAGCCAGGAAGTGGAGGAAGAATGGAATGGAAGAGTAGAATAGAATAGAAAGTAGAAAGAAAAACAATTAGAAATAGAAAGAATGGAATGGAATGGAACGAAATAGAACGGAACAGAACAGAACTGCAAAATAGAACACAATAGAAAATAGAAAATAAGAAGAATAGAGAATAGAGAATAGAATAGAAAATAGAAAGTAGAAAGGAAGTAGAAAGTAGAAAAAGAATTAGAAATAGAAAACAGAATAGAATAAAATAGAACAACAAAACAGAACAGAACAGAACTGCAAAATAGAACACAATAGAAAATAGAAAATAATAATAGAAAATAAAGAATAGAATTGAATAGAATAAAGAATTAGAATGAAGACTAGACTAGACTAGAATAGAATAGAATAGAGAATTAGAATGAAGACTAGAATAGAATAGAATAGAATACAATAGAGAATTAGAATGAAGACTAGACTAGAATAGAATAGAATAAATTAGAATGAAGACTAGACTAGACTAGAATAGAATAGAGAATTAGAATGAAGACTAGAATAGAATAGAGAATTAGAATGAAGACTAGACTAGACTAGACTACAATAGACTAGACTAGACTAGAATAGAGAATCAGAATGAAGACTAGAATAGAATAGAATAGAATAGAGAATTAGAATGAAGACTAGACTAGACTAGACTACAATAGACTAGACTAGACTAGAATAGAGAATTAGAATGAAGACTAGACTAGAATAGAATAGAGAATTAGAATGAAGACTAGACTAGACTACAATAGACTAGACTAGACTAGAATAGAGAATTAGAATGAAGACTAGACTAGACTAGACTTGACTAGAATAGAATAGAATAGAATAGAATAAAATAAATTAGAATGAAGACTAGACTAGACTAGAATAGAATAGAACAGAATAGAATAAATTAGAATGAAGACTAGAATAGAATAGAATAAATTAGAATGAAGACTAGAATAGAATAGAATAAATTAGAATGAAGACTAGAATAGAATAGAATAGAATAAATTAGAATGAAGACTATACTAGAATAGAATAGAATAAATTAGAGTGAAGACTAGACTAGAATAGAATAGAATAAATTAGAATGAAGACTAGACTAGACTAGAATAGAATAGAATAGAGAATTAGAGTAAAGACTAGACTAGAATAGAATAGAATAGAATAAATTAGAATGAAGACTAGAATAGAATAGAATAGAATAAATTAGAATGAAGACTAGACTAGACTAGACTAGAATAGAATAGAATAGAATAGAGCAGAGCTGGAAGGGGCCTTGGAGGTCTTCTAGTCCAGCCCCCTGCTTGGCATGATAATATGCTGGCTGGGGAATTCTGGGAGTTGAATTCCATCTATCTTAAAGTTGCCAAAGTAAAAAAAAAATGCTGTAACATACAGATCCCTTATCTCTTTAATTCCAGGCTTTGTTTCTGTATGAATTATTGTCAAGGAAAACTTCCCTGTCTGATCTCTTAAGGTAAGGAAGCATCTTTAATCCTGACTGTTGGAAGAAATGTCCCTTCTGGATTCAATTCCAAGTGGGGGAAAAGACACTGGTAGTCTGGAGGCTGTTTGGAAAGATAATTTTAATAGTGGACAGCAGTACCACATGGTTTGAGGTCCTGGGGAAAAGGGGAATCAAATCAGGGGTAGGTTCCAATTGATCTCGCTGCCAGTTTGCTTCCTCCCATGCACAGTGCCAAAAAATCCAGAAATAATATTTTTTTTTAAAACCCAAAAGAAGATGACTACCGCATGCAACTCAGCTTCTGCATATGCTCAGAAGAATTTAAAAAATTAAAAATGCAAAAAAAAAAATCCATTGAAAAATATTCCAAAAAAGAGATGGTGGCGCCCATGGAGCAGCACTGACCGAACGGGATTGGTGACATCATTGTGGCATCACCAGTGGGTCATTACTGGTTCAGGCAAACTGGTCTGAACTGGGAGGATCCCACCCGTGAATCACATGCTTCAAAGATGTTGAAAAAGAAGAGAAGGGCTAAGATGTTTGTTTGTTTATTTGTTTGTTTGTTTGTTTGTTTATTTATTTACTTGCTGATTTGATTTGATTTGATTTGTATGTCGCCCCTCTCCGCAGACTCGGGGCGGCTAACAACAGTAAAAAGACAATATAAACAAATCTAATATTAAAAGTAATTTAAAAAACCCCAATTTAAGGAACCAATCATACATACAGACATACCATGCATAAATTTTATAAGCCTAGGGGGAAGGGAATATCTCAATTCCCCCATGCCTGACGACAGAGGTGGGTTTTAAGGAGCTTACGAAAGGCAAGGAGGGTGGGGGCAACTCTGATATCTGGGGGGAGCTGGTTCCAGAGGATCGGGGCCGCCACAGAGAAGGCTCTTCCCCTGGGACCCGCCAAATGACATTGTTTAGTCGACGGGACCCGGAGAAGGCCAACTCTGTTGGACCTAACTGGTCACTGGGATTCGTGCGGCAGAAGACGGTCCCGGAGATAATCTGGTCCGATGCCATGAAGGGCTTTATAGGTCATAACCAACCCTTTGAATTGTGACCGGAAACCGATCAGCAACCAATGCAATGTTGTAGGTGCCTGAGTTTTATACTCTCTGTTGGGCCCCACCATAAGAGTTTTCTTTACCTATGTAAGAAATACATCCCATTGGCTGTCAGACTCCCAGGGACGGATGTCTTAGCTACCTATCTTTGTAGGCTTTTGTCCTTGTTGAAGACAAAATTCTAGACCTGACATTCTCTAGGGATGTGGTGGTACTACAGCACCCATGCTCTTTGATCCACCGGTCATCCTGGTTGGGAATGAGGATACTTGTTAATAGAACTCTTTGGAAAGACGCACAACTTGAAGGAGAGGATTTTGGTCCTACTTTAGAAAGTGTTCTTTTTCAGACCTGTGGTCTAACTCAGTGTTTCCCAACATTGGCCACTTGAAGATATTTGGACTTCAACTCCCAGAATTCCCCAGCCAGCAAATGGGAGTTGAAGTCCAGATATCTTCAAGTGGCCAAAGTTGGGAAACAGTGGTCTAACTGAATGAGTGGGAACATTCTTAGAATTAAATTGGATCCAGCACAATTCTAACTTTGTGGGTTTTCCCCCCCTTTTCCTCCAGTAATGGACAGCTGTTGAAAGGAATGACCTGCAGGCACATTGAGAACCTGAGCCCAATCTCGTTTTTGAACCTTTTCCACATATTTGAAAATCACCTTCATTTGCTGTCTTCCTTCCAGGTCAAGTGTGAACGTATCCTAATATGTTTATTTCATTTCCAACAGAAAGTCTGTTTAGTATCTGGATCGTGATTTCAGACGTTCACCTAGGCCCAGGGCAAATTAAATTCAGGGGTACCTCTACCTAAGAACGCCTGTACTTACGAACTTTTCACGATAAGAACCAGGTGTTCAAGATTTTTTTGCCTCTTCTTAACCATTTTCCACTTACAAACCCGAGCCTCCAAAACTATAACCGGAAAAGGCAGGGAGAAGCCTCCATGGGGCCTCTCTAGGAATCTCCTGGGAAGAAGCAGGGCTGGAAAAGGTGGGGAGAAGCCTCTGTGGGGCCTCTCTAGGAATCTCCTGGGAGGAAACATGTCCAGAAAAGGCGGGGAGAAGGGGCCTCTCTAGGAATCCCCTGGGAGGAAACACAGCTGGAAAAGGCAGGGAGAAGCCTCCGTGGGGCCTCTTTAGGAATCTCCTGGGAGGAAACACGGCCGGAAAAGGTGGGGAGAAGCCTCCATGGGGCCTCTCTACGAATCTCCTGGGAGGAAACAGGGCCTCCACCCTCCCTGTGGTTTCCCCAATCACACACATTATTTGATTCCTATGGGAAAAATTGCTTCTTCTTACGAACTTTTCTACTTAAGAACCTGGTCATGGAACGAATTAAGTTCGTAAGTAGAGGTACCACTGTACTTATGATTTGAATTTTAAAGAGAATGCCTTTTTTTAAAAAAAAGGTTTTTAATAGACAAATGAACATACAAGACATAATTAATCCATCAGTGCATCATCTGTGTGTATTTTTTGTGTTTACTCCCTGCTCACCAATTATTTTTCATATCCTGATATTTATCATTTCATTTATTATAACATTTCACCCTTCTTTCTTTGCAATACAGTATTACTCTATACATGTCTCTTCTCCAACCAATCATAAAATTGCCCTGATATCTGAAAATATTCTGATTCCTCTCTTTAAGTATCAGGGTCAATTTATTAATTTTTGCACTATCTAGTATTTTCTTAAATATTTCTTTCTTCATAGGGATTTTCTCTGCTTTCCATCTTTGCGCAAATACTATCCTCACTGCTGTTATCACACTCACACAGACGCACACATACACACAGACGTGTGTGTGTGTGTGTGTGTGTATGTATTTATGTACGCTGCTCAAAAAAATAAAGGGAACACTTAAACAACACAATATGACTCCAAGTAAATCAAACTTCTGTGAATCAAACTATCCACTTAGGAAGCAACACTGATTGACAATCAATTTCACATGCTGTTGTGCACATTCAACTTTGTACAGAACAAAATATTCAATGAGAATATTTCATTCATTCAGATCTAGGATGTGTTCTTTGAGTGTTCCCTTTATGTTTTTGAAATAGGCAACAGACACGAGTAAAAGCGGTAGTTCCCCCTTTAACCAGCATGATTAAGCCTACAATTAGGCTTGCTGCAGAGGGGAGGGAAGGGTGTGGCCCAGTGACGCGGGCTATGAGCAGACTGAGTAATGCTTTATAAATGTGATTGTCTCCCATGGCATTTTAATACTCTGACGAAGTTAGCAGCACGCTAACGAAAGCTAAGTTGTTTTATTAAAGTTTTATGTTCCGGTGATCGAGATGGCTGCTGCCTCATCATTCACATATATACTGTATATATATTTTCTTGTATATGAGATACCTAATAGGAACAGTTCTGGTTTTAAATCTATATGTTGCTGTGTCCTTTCTTCTAACTATGTTTTAATTTTCACCCAATAATTTATTGCTTCTGGGCACGTCCACCATATATGATGATACGATCCAGGCAGCTGGTGACATTTCCAACATTTTGCAGATTTATCTTTAAATAATTTTGTGAGTTTTTCCTGTGACATGTGCCATCCATAAAACATTTTATATTGATTTTCCTTATCTGCTGTGGATATTGTTAATTTCTAGCTCCTTTCCTGCTGAGGATGCCTTTTGAAGGAGAACTGCATTTTGGAAATAATGTAATAAGAAAAACAGCAGTGGCTTCCTGAATTCTACACTTCTCTGAATTTGAAGACACACTTTTATCTAATCCATAAAAGCACATATATTAGCTCTCATACTTTATTTATTTATTTATTGGATTTGTATGCCGCCCCTCTCCGGAGACTCGGGGCGGCTAACAGCAATAATAAGACAGCATACAATAATAATCCAATAATAAAAACAATTTAAAAACCCATTATTATAAAAACCAAACATACATACAGACATACCATGCATAAAATCGTAAAGGCCTAGGGGGAAAGAGTATCTCAATTCCCCCATGCCTGGCGGCAATACATGTGTGTATGTGCGTGCACACATTAATAAAAATAGTACACCCAAAATGCATCCTTTTGTGGGTGTCAAATTGCTTGTAAATTGTGTTTAGGGACTTTATATGGAATGTGCCAAGTTTTTTTTTTAATCACAAATGTGCAAAAAAAAAGAAAAGAAATTAGTTTGAGATTATGTTGGCTAAATATGAAATTGACTTGAAAATGGATTAAAATTACTGATATTATATTGGCAGATATAGAAAAAAATACTCACGATTATAGCTTTTACGTGTCGTGTTTCTATGCAATCACATTTGAAAAATCCTTTTTGCAGGTCAATTGTCTGGCTTGGAAATTCTGGACAATTTCCGAAGCTTCTGTCCCTCCCTACCTCTTAGCTGTACTTCCGTAAGCCATTGTTTTTAATTACGGTACCTTTCTTTTCTTTTTTTCTCTTACTGGAGTGAAAAACATAATGAAAAGGATAGATCTTTATTGTGCCAATATGCATATAGCATTCGGGCCAATATTCATTTGTTTCTTTCATGGTGTTTTTTTTTTTTTAAGTATTTATGTTAGCTGATGTGTCTCTGAATAATAAAACCTTTTAATTGGGTTTTAATTATGGCATTTGGCATTAAGATTTGGAACAACTAAATGAAAGACAGAAAATTATTTCAATAAACATACAAAAAAATGTTAGGCTTCGAATTCTGAGATGAATGGAGATTTAAACCCAAGGAATTTAGCGATTGCAAAAAATTACTTGTTTGCACTATTATTACTAATTGGATTTGAAGCTAAGTGGCCGTTTTACTAATTCTTTGGCAAAGGCATGATTCAAATTTCCTGACATAAGACTCAGTGGAATACAAATAGCTGGATGAATTTCACATTCAAATTTATCCATATAACTTATACTAGAGGCTGCAAGGTATCTACACTGTATGTTTTTTTAATTGAAAAAGGTCTTTGATCTCTATTTTGGGGAAATAGCTAATAAAATTATGGAAATACGCAGAGGTGAGATTATACCAGTTCAAACAGGTTCGTTAGAACCGGTTGTTAGCTTTCTTTGTCTTTTTAAAATAGAATTTATTAATTTCCAGTCTCTTTTGCAAAAACAATAATACAATAAATACAATAAGTGATTCTGCATTATTACATCATTGCAGCTTCTTTTTTTTAGTTACCTCACATTTTATATATTTGGACATATCGTACTGATATTACATTATCGCAATAGCTAAAATACGTATACTTTTCTATATACATACATTTACATGTTAGCTTTCTTTTTATATATATATATACAGTGTTCCCTCGATTTTCGCGGGTTCGAACTTTGCGAATAGCCTATACCATGGTTTTTCAAAAAATATTAATTAAAAAATACTTTGCGGTTTTTTTCCTATACCACGGTTTTTCCCATCCGATGATGTCATACTTCATCGCCAAACTAATAACTTTTGCAAATAAGTAACAAAAAAATAATTATTGTTAATAAATAATTATGTTTATAAATATCAGGATCACTAAGTGTCTTATTTAATGGTGAGTACCAATAATAAGGATGAGTAAATGGTTGTTAAGGGAATGGGAAATGGTAATTTAGGGGTTTAAAGTGTTAAGAGAAGGCTTGTGATACTGTCCATAGTGAAAAATGGTGTATTTACTTCCGCATCCCTACTTCGCGGAAATTCGACTTTCACAGGCGGTCTCGGAACACATCCCCCGCGGAAATCGAGGGAACACTGTATATATATTTATTATTTTTCATTATACAAACAAAAACAAACAACATTCACCATTCAAGGAGCTACCATTGCTCCACTTTTCACAGAAGTCTAGCTAGTACAAAAAAAAAAAAATCTAACTATAATCAGATCAATACAGAAATATAACACACACGCTCTATGTTCTTGGTAAATTTAACTCTGTTATCTTTATGTTATAATTTATATAACTTTAATTAATTTTCTTATCTTTAAAATATCAGTACTTAAACTAGTAATAGGATATAAAGAATAACTTTAAAATTCATAATATGCAAAAATACTCTGTGTTTATATTGTTTTTAAACTATTACATTCTATCTATTGTTATCATGTTATAGAATAGTTGAAATTCACTTATTTAATATAACTAAAAAAAACCTTGTCATATTAATTTCTAAATCTTCTTTCATGTATGCATTCAGTTTAATATTCAGATTAATAAATTCAAATGATCATAAATTCTTACTTATATAGTTTTACAACTAATTTTAAAATTCCACCATTTATATACTTTGTACCATATTTTATAAAATTCTGTTTCAGCTTGATTATTCAAACGTTTTGTCATCATGTCTAATGCTGCACATTCCATAATTTTTTTAAATACTTCTGCATCTTTTGGTGTTTCACATTTTATATATTTGGACATATTGCACTGATATTACATTATTGCAATAGCTAAAATACGTATACTTTTCTATATGCATATTTACATGTTAGCTTTCTAATCAGTTCGGAGAACCAGTTTTTAGAAGAAATCTCCTTTTGCTTTTTTACCACTTTACAGAGTTAATTCTGTAAGAAATTACAACCTTCTAATGTTGTTTCTTTAGCCTAATCTTTATTGCCTTGCTTAGAGAAACTGCCTCTCAACCCTTATTACATTCTTGGCAGTACACCTAAACTTATTGTCTCTGGAAGTTTTTTTCCCTTTGCTGGTATTTTTTTCCCCTTTGCTTGACTTTCTTAAAGGGGAAGGGTTGTTTTTAAGATTTTTACACTGCTGTTCAGAGGAAATACTCCCCTGTTGGAGTCCTCCCAGTACAGAGCTGCAGGCAAAAAAGCTTTTAATGACAAGGAACCAAGATGAGTGACATTGGGCGGCATATAAATTATATAAATAAATTTATCAAGGCTTCTTGGCTAGCTAGAAAGATTGACATTCAAACCTGAGTTACATACTTTTTCTGACTTTTGGTCAAATCAAAACTGACTTTTGGTGACGTTTAATTCTGTGCTTGGTGGATGTTTAATCCTATGTTTATTGATGGGATAATATAGGAGATATGTGTTTTACTAACCGAGTCTGTTCAATTGAAAATTTAATGAGATAACCACTTGCAAGCAACTTGTCTTTTGTTTCCCTTTACGTTTTGTCTGTCTTTCTCTTTTTTTCTTTCTTTCCATCAAATTTTACTTAAAAATCTATACGGGCAGATGGACATAAACCTTCCTGAAGTCAACAAAGGGGGCATTTCCGATTCTATTTATTTTATTATTTTATTTATTCATTTGTCCAATACACAATACATATGGAAGAGAATAGACATGAAGTAATATATATAAAGATAATATGTAAAAATAGAGGAGAAGATATATGAAAGGAAGAAAATATATATGATATATGAGATAAAGGAAAGACAATTGGACAGGGGATGAAGGCCACACTAGTGCACTTATGTACGCCCCTTACTGACCTCTTAGGAAGCTGGAGAGGTCAATCGTGGATAGTCTAAGGGAGAAATGTTGGGGGTTAGGGGTTGACATTATTGAGTCCGGTAATGAGTTCCACGCTTCGACAACTCGATTGTTAAAGTCATATTTTTTACAGACAAGTTTGGAGTGGTTAATATTAAGTTTGAATCTGTTGCGTGCTCTTGTGTTGTTGCGGTTCAGATATAGGTTAGAGAGAAGAGAGAAATAAATTTCATCTCTTCCTCTGTAGCTTCTGCATGTCCCACAAAGTGATTTTGGGAAAACTTTCTCTTGGTAGAGCTGAGTTCCTGGAATCTGTCGCGGGATCCCGCTGTGTCCCTTTTCTGATCAGTTTGGGAAAGATGGACCTCGATCGTCTCCTCTGGAGCGAGCAGAAGAAGAGATCGGTCCTGCAGAAAATCCAGCATTGCTTGGTAAGACGTTTCCAAGTCTGTTTCTCGTTCAGGCGGATGTGGGACAGATGGAGGGCAGAAGGGAGAGGGGGGACATGATTGAAACATTTAAATATGTCAAAGGGTTAAATAAGGTTCAGGAGGGAAGTATTTTTAATAGGAAAGTGAACCCAAGAACAAGGAGACACAATCTGAAGTTAGTTGGGGGAAAGATCAAAAGCAACGTGAGAAAATATTATTTCACTGAAAGAATAGTAGATCCTTGGAACAAACTTCCAGCAGACGTGGTTGGTAAATCCACAGTAACTGAATTTAAACATGCCTGGGATAAACATATATCCATCCTAAGATAAAATACAGAAAATAGTATAAGGGCAGACTAGATGGACCATGAGGTCTTTTTCTGCCGTCAGTCTTCTATGTTTCTATGTGCAGCTAGTCCTTGATTTATGACAGT
Source organism: Erythrolamprus reginae (assembly GCF_031021105.1). Taxonomy (NCBI): domain Eukaryota; kingdom Metazoa; phylum Chordata; class Lepidosauria; order Squamata; family Dipsadidae; genus Erythrolamprus; species Erythrolamprus reginae. The sequence continues at coordinate 50,251,206 of NC_091958.1, forward strand.
TTGTTTAGTGACCGTCAGTGAAGACCTGCCGTCTTCGGCGCTACCGGCGCACCCTCTGCACTCGTCGCAGATGCACGCACACCCGTCGGTACAAGATTTGGCTTCTGTGCATACGCCGCGATAGCGTGTATGTGGATGCCCATATCCATAATGCAATGCCCTCCCCTTGCACATGCACACACAACCCCCCTGCACTGCCCACCACGCACATGCGCGCAGGCATCACTGAACTGTTCGGACTTCCAGTAGGCCCATTGGGTCTGTTTTCCGCCATCCACAGGCTACGGAGGCTTTCCTGAAGCCTGGAGATGGTGACAACCGCTTCCCTCCGCCCTCTGGAAGGCCGAAAATCACCTGGCCAGCACTCACATGCTCCCTGGAGCTGACATAGGGCAAAGTCTTGTGTGCTCTCAGATATGGCTATTATTATTATTTTATTATTAGCTATTGGATTTGTATGCCACCCCTCTCCGTAGACTCGGGATGGCTTACAACAATGATAAAAACAGCATCTAACAATCCAATACTAAAACAACTACATGGCATTGGACCAGATTACCTCCAGAACCGCCTGCTACCGCATGAATCCCAGCGACCGATAAGGTCCCACAGAGTTGGCCTTCTCCGGGTCCCGTCGACTAAACCAGTGTTTCCCAACCTTTTTTGAGCCGCGGCACATTATTCATATTTTCAAAATCCTGGGGAACATTGAGGGGGGGGGGGGAAGTTTCGACAAAAAAAAATCTCTCTTCCTCCCTTTCGCTCTATTTCTCCCTCCCTCTTTCTCTCTCTTCCTTCCCTTCTTTCTCTCTCTCCATCCCTCTTTCTTTCTTCCTCTCTTTTTTGATCTCTTTCTCTCTCCCTCCTTCCGTCCCTCTATGTCTTTCTCTCCCTCCTTCCCCCTCTCTTGCTCTCTCTCTCTTGCTTTTTTCTCTCTCTCTTTTTCTCTCTCTCTCTGCCTCTCTTGCTATGTCTCTCTTTCTCTCTCTCTCTCTTTCTTTCTTTCTCTCTCTGTCTCTCTTGCTATCTCTCTTTCTTTCTCTCTCACTCTCTCTCTCTGCCTCTCTTGCTATGTCTCTCTTTCTTTCTCTCTCTCTCTGTCTCTCTTGCTATCTTTCTTTCTCTCTCTCTCTCTCTTGCTATGTCTCTCTTTCTTTCTTTCTTTCTTTCTTTCTCTCTCTCTTTCTGCCACGCCGACAACAGGGCATCAGGCAGTAGCCAAGGGTGGCGGCAGAGCGGCTGACTGCGAGCGGGAGCCCTGATGGTGGCAGCTGGATATGCTGCTGGACGCCATATATGCTGGCGCTGCGTTGGGCATGGGCGTGAGGCTGGCACCTCCGCCCCAGCCAGCGAGCCAGTGCCAGCCCCGCAGCGCCAGCATGTACGTCTCCAGCAGCACGTGTTTGTGTGTATGTCTGGTTTATAATAAGGGTTTTTAGTTGTTTTATTAATTGGATTTCTACATGCTGTTTTTATCATTGTTGTTAGCCGCCCCGAGTCTGCAGAGTGGGGCGGCATACAAATCCAATAAATAATAATAATAATAATAATAATAATAATAATAATAATAATAACCCTTATTATAAAACCAAACACACACGCAAACATACCATGCATAAATTGTAAGGCCTAGGGGGAAGGAATATCTCAGTTCCCCCATGCCTGACGGCAGAGGTGGGTTTTAAGGAGCTTACCAAAGGCGAGGAGGGTGGGGACAATTCTGATCTCTGGGGGGAGCTGGTTCCAGAGGGCCGGGGCCGCCACAGAGAAGGCTCTTCCCCTGGGTCCCGCCAAACGACATTGTTTAGTTGACGGGACTGGGAGAAGGCCCACTCTGTGGGACCTAACTGGCTGCTGGGATTCGTGCGGCAGAAGGCGGTCCCTGGCCATGTGTGCCTATTGTGGCATGCGTGCCATAGGTTTGCCATCACTTTCATAGGTGAATGGCCAAATAAAAGGGAGCAGAACCCACTGAGGCATGGTGGATGAAGAAAGGGGCTCAGAGGGACCCTCCCCTGTTTCTCTGCCTCTTACCTGGGCTGCCAAATTGATGTGGTTCATTTCAGGAAGGCTCGGTGGCTGATGAATATACCGTGGACTTGTTGGGCAATCTCCTTTGCCATTTGTCCCCCACGTTCACCTGTCAGGGGGTCTCCCCAGAAGCGATGACAACCATCCTCCACCGATACGGTCAGTGTCCGCACCTGAGCTACCAGCAGAAGATGGAAATTCAGCAGACACTGATGGAATTGCTCGGGTAAGGTCTTTGCAGGGTCAAAACAACAGCCAAAAAAGAGTGTGATGGCTTAACCGTGGTTAAAGAATGCCTATATTGTCAGTTAAAGAACCGTAGAATGTCAGCTGGAAGGCTGACAGCCTGGGGTTCCAGATCCGAGCACCATGCCACAGGATGAGTTCCCATTTCTTGCTCCGACTCCTCCCACTTAGCAGTTCAAAAGCATGCAAATGCGAGCAGATAAATAGCTACCACTTCGTTGGGAAAGATAACTATGTTAGGGCAAATAGCTATTTATTTATTTTATTATTTATTTCGTTTATTGGATTTGTGTGCCGCCCCTCTCCGCAGACTCGGGGTGGCTAACAACAGTAATAAAACAGCATATAATAATAATCCAATACTAAAAACAGTTAAAAACCCATTATTATAAAAACCAAACATACATACAGACATACCATGCATAAAATTGTAAAGGCCTAGGGGGAAAGAGTATCTCAATTCCCCCATGCCTGGCGGCAGAGGTGGGTTTTAAGCAGCTTACGAAAGGCAAGGAGGGTGCGGGCAATTCTAATCTCTGGGGGAAGTTGGTTCCAGAGGGCCGGGGCCGCCACAGAGAAGGCTCTTCCCCTTTTCAAGCCCAAATTTTTTACTGTAAACACTTCTTCTTGCACTTCTCTTCCAATGTTGGAAACTTACCAGTACATTTAAAAAAAATTAAAACTTGATGGCAAATTGAAAGGGTTTTTTTTTGCAACTTATTTTCCAATCTGGTTTTCCCAGACCCCCGACAAATTGGACTGTTGAAACAATTAAGGACCATGGAGCTTTTATAGTATTATTGCCAAAGGATGACTTGATGGCCCTGCTTGAAAAGGTAAGAAGGATGCTAAAAAGAACTGAGAACCATCTATAATTAGCATGGTGCGTGAACTTGGATGCTATTTCTTAGGTTATTCCAGCCCATGGAGTTTGTAGCATAGGCAGAATTCCATTTATCTTCTTAATCTCCTGGAAATAAAGTCGAGAGAGGAATAAAAGGAATGAATGAATGCACAATCACAAGAGCCTACAAAACTTTTGCCAGACCCATCCTGGACTACTGCTCATCTGTCTGGAACCCATATCACATCTCAGACATCAACATCCTTGAAAATGTCCAAAGATATTTCACCAAAAGAGCCCTTCACTCCTCCACTCGAAACAGAATATCCTACGAAAATAGACTAACAATCCTGGGCCTAGAAAGCCTAGAACTACGGCGCCTAAAACACGATCTGAGCATTGCCCACAAGATCATATGCTGCAACGTCCTACCGGTCAATGACTACTTCAGCTTCAACAGCAACAACACAAGAGCACGCAACAGATTCAAACTTAATACGAACCACTCCAAACTTGACTGTAAAAAATATGATTTCAACAATCGAGTTATCAAAGCGTGGAACTCATTACCGAACTCAATTGTGTCAACCCCTAACCCCCATCACTTCTCCCTTAGACTCTCCACGATTGACCTCTCCAGGTTCCTTAGAGGTCAGTAAGGGGCGTACATAAGTGCACTGGTGTGCCTTTCGTCCCCTGTCCAATTGTCTTTCCTTTCTCTCACTTATCATATATATTTTATTTCTTTCATATATCCTCTCCTCTAAGTTCACTTTTACCCTTATATATATTACTACATCTCTATATTTCTTCCTATGTATTTGTGTATTGGACAAATGAATGAATAAATAAATAAATAAAATGTGACTGGGCGATCAAGCATACAAGACATGGGTACAAACCCCTATTTAAGCGTACCGTTAAAGTCCTCCTTATTCTGTTATCCTTAGTTATGTTCCTAAGGCCATTTCCCTACTAAGTGACTCATGACACCTCCAGTCATCACTGAAATAGCAGCGTAACAGAGTTTTATTTTTTCATTCCCTCCTGAAGTTTCCCGACTTTGTCTCAGAAATAGCATTGACAACATCCCAACAGGTCTCTGCACCCAAGCAGCTTCTCTTAGCTCAGTTTGAATCCCTTTATGGCTCCAGAATTCCAACCCAACCATCAAATTCAACTCCAGGTAAGCAATTTTATTCTTTATGACTTCTCTCTTGTAAGACGCCAACCGCCGATTTCTTTGTAACGCTGTTAAGATAGGCATTGCATCAATCCCTCAAAACTTTTGTGAGTTCCTTGGAGGTTGTTGTTGTTTTTAATTGAGACGTATAAAAATAAGTGATGATGATGTTTGTCCATCATATTCGAAGAGGACCTTGACATCTAACGGGTTGTGGGTTGTACGCAATGTGTCCACAGGTGGCTGGTAAGGCCTATACGGGCACAAAATGTTCTGCCACATGTTGGGCAGACACATCTGGGCACCATTGTTCCTGTCCTATTGTCTCCATTTTTTTGGTACCCATTTACTATGTTCATATTTATGTTAGTCTCTGGAGAAAGGTGGGCTAGAAATCGAAATAATAAGTATAGTATTACCTGTTATCTTATACATGCTTGACAAAATAAAAAAATATAAATATAAATATAAATATAAATGTAAATGTAAATGTAAATGTAAATGCAAATGCAAATGCAAATGCAAATGCAAATGCAAATACAAATACAAATGAATATATGAATATATGAATATATGAATATATGAATATATGAATATATAAGTACATTGCTAAAAAAAATAAAGGGAACACTTAAAAAACAGGATATAACTTCAAGTAAATGAAACTTCTGTGAAATAAAACTGTCCACTTAGGAAGTAACACTGATTGACAGTCAATTTCACATGCTGTTGTGCAAATGGAATAGTTGTGCAAATGAAATATTCAATGAGAATACAGTGTTCCCTCGCTTTTTGCGGGGGATGCGTTCTGAGACCGCCCGTGAAAGTCGAATTTCCGCGAAGTAGAGATGCGGAAGTAAATACACCATTTTTGGCTATGGACAGTATCACAAGCCTTCCCTTAACACTTTAAACCCCTAAATTGCAATTTCCCATTCCCTTAGCAACCATTCAGATAATTACCATGTTTATTTATTAAAGTTTATTTTTAAAAATATTTATTAAAGGCAGACGAAAGTTTGGCGATGACATATGACGTCATCGGGTGGGAAAAACCGTGGTATAGGGGGGGAAACCCGCAAATAATTTTTTTTAATTAATATTTTTGAAAAACCATGGTATAGACTTTCCGCGAAGTTCGAACCTGCGAAAATCGAGGGAACACTGTATTTCATTCATTCAGATCTAGGATGTGCTCTTTGAGTGTTCCCTTTATTTTTTTTGAGCAGAATATAAATATAAATATAAACTCCAAAATTATCAAAATTATCACACTGATTTGAAGGGTCGGCATTTAGAGATTGGCAATGTCGATCCAATTTGAATGTATGGATCGGTCTGGTATTATACATGGATTGTGTGAGATGTATGATTGCTTTTTATACGAAGGGGTTTAAATTCTTTTAAATATTGGATTTGTACTGTTTTTATTGTTGTGAGCCGCCCGGAGTCTTCGGAGAGGGGCGGCATACAAATCTAATTAATAATAATAATAATAATAATAATAATAATAAGCGCCTTGAGCGTACTCATGAGATTCAATCAAATCCAAAACTCTCATGAATTATCTGGGGGAGATTCTCCTTCATCCAAGACATGGCTGTCCCATAAGTGCTTTTTCCAAAAGGCAACTGGCTTTCTTGGGGTTTTTTCTCCCTCTTGAAAACATTTCAATTCTCATTCAAGAAGCTTCTTCAATTCTGACTGAATGATGAAGAATTGGAAGGATTTATATTCCGCAAAGCATTTTTAGGACTCCCATGAATGCAAACCAATTCTAATGGTTGATATTTGAAGGCACCATCTGAGCAGGAACTTCCAAGAAGCCTCAAATTTTTAGATGCAAGATATAACTTTTGTCTAGACATTCTAGGGCTGTGCGACCCATAATAAAATGAGCAGCATAGAAATTTGGTAAATAAATAAATAGGAGGCTGTAGTAAGATTAGCCATTTCTCTATTTCAGATGATTGCATAAGATGATATTTTCTCACCAAACTTTTTATGGTTGATGCCATTCTTTACTCACAGTGTGGTCCTTTCCTCTTTGTGTTACTATTTGTTGTGGTTAGCTCTGGCCCAGCTCCTGCCCCAAGGACTGTGGATGTCGGGGAAACATCCACATGCTGCAGGCCTGTTTTGCCCCCGGTGGAATCTGCTGATGAAGGCTCCTCTGACCAAGAAGACCTGAGTGACAGGGAGGAGGAGAGTGTGGCAGACAGCTCAGAAGGAGATCAATTATCTAGCTCCTCCTTGGATTCAGAACAAGAGTTAATGATACAGCCACGCATGCGGAGAGCGATGCATAGGCAACAACAACTGAGAGATTATTATCAAAGAAAATGAGGCCACCTGTGGTTGGGTGGGGGCTGTGGTAATTAGTGAGGCTGCTATAAATAGCAGCCTGTGGGTTTGGCCATTGTGGAGGATTATCTGATCGTTGTGTTTCGTGACTGATTAACTGACTTTGACCTTTTGTGTGCTGATTTTTCCCCGCTTTGAAACTAAACCAGAGCAAAGTGTGTTTCACTTTGTGAAAGAAGAAGGACTGTGAATTGCCTCACAGCTGCAAGCGAAGTATCACAGAACTGATAAGGGACTTGTACAAATTACCAGTTTGTTTGGAGACGAGGGCTCTTTGCTATACCAACAGAGGGCTTGGTTTAAGTGACTTTTCATTATAAAGAACATTGTTTTGAATTTTCAAACGTGTGTGTGTGTCTGAAATTTGTACCTGTGAATTTTTGGGAGGAGTCTACCAGGGAGCCCGACAGAACACTACTTTCTTTTTTTATTAGTTTTATCCTGCCTGCCAATCGCTGTTCGAGTGAACAATACTGAAGTGCCTCCATGTTATTCCATTTTCAGACTGTGAAGATATCCCAGCACCCTCTTCAGATGAGATTATAAAATTATCGGAAGCAAACATGTTCTGGTCTGTTGAGGAACTGAACTGTATGGAAAGCAGGACGTTTGCCCTATCGGTGGAAATCCTTGGCCAAGTGCGCAATTTTAACACCTCGCAGCTTGCTATCCTGAAGGAGAAAGCTAAAGAGGTAAATGATAAGAACGGAACGGAATGGGAATTTCTTATTCTCGTCCAAATCCCAGGATCTGCCTCAGCGAAGGGCTGATGTCTTCACCGTCCCAGGTTTCAGTGAGGATTGTGTGCATATGCGGCACGGGGCAGTGTGCATGCATGGGGGAGGGAATGGGTGTGGGCACGTGCGCGCATGCTAGCACACGCATATACCCACTTTTGGCACGTGAACCAAAAAAGGTTCGCCAGCACCGGTATAGGGTCTTCTGCTTGAGCAGGGGGTTGGACTAGAACAGTGTTTCCCAACCTTAGCCACTTGAAGATATCTGGACTTCAACTCCCAGAATTCCCCAGCCAGCATTCGCTGGCTGGGGAATTCTGGGAGTTGAAGTCCAAGTGGCCAAGGTTGGGAAACACTGGACTAGAAGACCTCCAAGGTCCCTTACCATAGTTCCCTCTAAGCTGAGCAGTGAGCAATCGCTCACTTAAAAATCATCATCAACTCAGAGTTTTCCAAACCTGCCCAGAAGCCGAGAGGGAAAGAGTGAGAGGGAAGAAGAGAGACAGGAAGAGAGAGAAACAGATAGAAAAAAGAGAGGAAGGAAAAGAGAAAGAAAAAGAATGGGAGTAAGGAAGAGAGAAAGAAAATCAAAATCTAGTTTGAAACTAGCTCAACTATTTAAGTGGCATTTTGATATTGATAGAGTTGCCCTATTATGAGCTCACTGTTATAGACACACAGTACAGTATTTTATTTTGAAATTCTCTGAGGCAAAACAGGGTGGGTTTTTTATTTGTTTGTTTGTTTGTTTGTTTGTTTATTTATTTATTATTTCTGTGCTGCCCAGTCCTGAAGGGACTGCCGCTCAGACACTATACTTTTCCGCCCAACCCCCCAAAAAAATTAGAGGGAACACTGTCCCTTACAGCTCTATTCTGAATCCAACTCACCTTCTCCTATGCTGATCGGCCATCTGCCTATTTTTCTGCTCTGTCTTTCAAACCGTGGTTGCTTATTTTAGCCCAGTATATAAAGCCATAAACTGATTTAGCTTTCGTGCATCTTGTTCTATGAGGCCACCCATGGCGGGTCATTTGCTAAACTGTGGTTAAACTGTAGTTTAGAGCAATTTCAGGATCTGTTCCATAATCACTGTGATGATTGCAGCACTTTATGAGAGAAAGAGAGAGAGAGAGAGAGAGAGAGAGAGAGAGAGAGAGAGAGAGAGAGAGAGAGAGAGAGAGAGAGAGAGAGAGAGAGAGCTCACAAAAGGATCACAAAAGCTAAATTCATGGTTTTTTCCCTTAAAAAAAAAAGTTCTGTCTCTTATAATGTATTAAAACAGCCTCCTGGTTTTTCTTTTTTTTTTTCTTTTTAAAAATTTTGTTAACTTGTTATGAGATCTTAAATCCAGTTTTCTTTTCTATCTTGTCCTCCTGTTTTATTGCTATTGATTTAGGCTGCAGCTGCACTATTAAAATATTATAGCAATATTATATCCCGAATTGTTAGTTACACTGGGGGTGACAGAGCTAACAGAGGTGGAGAGTAGAAAAAGTAGAAGTAAATAATGATTGGAAAATGCACAAGTTAATGTCCTCCTATTGCAATGCCCGGGGGGTACAAGTAAATAAATAAAAATCTATAATTCCAGATAAAAACTTCCTAGGAGTACTCACAAAATATATAGTAAGATGGGCAAGTGAAAATGTTCATTTGTTTCCATGACATATCCTAAGATGAGAAGTAGATATATAAAATCTTTCCAATTATATGCTTGTTTCCAAGCTAAAAAAAAAAGCACTGGATGATACAAGAGGTTTACTAAGAGTTAGTGTTATGGCCCGAACAATGAAGAGGTTATTTATTTATTTATTTATTTATTTATTTATTTATTTATTTATTTATCTATCTATCTATCTATCTATCTATCTATCTATCTATTTATTTATTTATTTATATTTATTTATTTTGTCCAATACACAATGAGGGTTTTAGTGGGTATATATCAATATACACATAGTAAAATACATGATGAAGGTTATAGAGGAGATACTCATAGTAAAATATATCTAAGAAAGAATAGAAAAGAAGATATAGTAATAGAACATATCAATGAAAGAATAGAAGAAGAGATATAGGAATAGAAGAAAGGTATAGGAGATATAGGAGAGCAATAGGACAGGGGACGGAAGGCACTCTAGTGCACTTGTAGTCGCCCCTTACTGACCTCTTAGGAATCTGGATAGGTCAACCGTAGATAATCTAAGGGTAAAGTGTTGGGGGTTTGGGGATGACACTGTGGAGTCCGGTAATGAGTTCCACGCTGAGCAGAGGAAGGCTCTGATGGATACTCAGCATCAAACACAGAGATAGAGCCAGGGCCATCCGAACAGTGATATGCTGCCAAAATTTTTACTGCCATGCTATGGGCGTGGTTTATTTTGTGGGTGTGGCTTGATGGTCATGTGACTGGGTAGGGGTGGTTTACTGGCCATGTGACCAGGTGGGAGTGGCTTGACAATCATGTGACCAGGGGGTGGCTTAAAGGTCATGTGCCTGAGTGGGAGTGGCTTACCGATAAGTTTTCAAATAGGTGTTTGGACTCTTTTAGTCCCATTATTTGAATAGCCACAAAAAGCACAAATGATAGACTCATTCCTCCACTCAAAATAGAATACCCTACGAGACTAGACTTTCAATCCTGGGCCTAGAAAGCCTAGAAATAAGACGCCTTCAACAAGATCTAAGTATTGCCCACAAGATCATATGCTGCAACGTCCTGCCTATCAGTGACTACTTCAGCTTTAACTACAACAACACAAGAGCACACAACAGATTTAAACTTAATATTAACCACTCCAAACTTGACTGTAAAAAATATGACTTCAGTAACTGAGTTGTCGAAGCGTGGAACTCATTACCAGACTCCATAGTGTCATCCCCAAACCCCCAACACTTTACCCTTAGATTATCTACGGTTGACCTATCCAGATTCCGAAGAGGTCAGTAAGGGGCGAGTACAAGTGCACTAGAGTGCCTTCCGTCCCGTCCTATTGCTCTCCTATATCTCCTATACCTTTCTTCTATTCCTATATCTCTTCTTCTATTCTTTCATTGATATGTTCTATTACTTTGTCTTCTTTTCTATTCTTTCATAGATATATTTTACTATGAGTATCTCCTCTATAACCTTCATCATGTATTTTACTATGTGTGTGTGTGTGTGTGTGTGTGTGTGTATATATATATATATACTGTATATATACACACACATATACATATACATATACCTACTAAATCTCTCATTGTGCATTGGACAAAATAAATAAATAAAAAATAAATAAAAAATTATTTGTTGAGGAGCACAGTCACATTTTAAAGGTTTTCTACTGAAACCACAAGGGCAGTGGAGCTTTGAGGTTCTGCTCAATTGGGTCCCATCCCAAGCAGATGTGATACAGACAACTCTCTACGTACTCATTTAATGACAGTTCAAAGTTAGAACGGCACTGAAAAAAGTGACTCATGTCTGTTTTTTACAAGACCGTTGCAACCTCTCTGTACTCACAGGATTAAAATTCACGATTGTGTGTGTGTGTTTTTAAAGGTTTGGGGTCTGCCTGGAAGCTGGAAGAGGTACCACGTTGTCTCCCTGGGTTGCATTGTCACAGCGTTGAACGAGAAGGAAATTGCAATGCTGGATCTTGGCTTGGTTGACACCGTTTCCGTCTTGATGCAACAAACAACCTGGAATCCATCTCAGGTTAATCAAAGTTCACACCGAGAGTCCATTGCTAAGAGGGGGTTTGCAAGACTCTCATTATTATTGGTTTTTTTGGTGTATGTTCCTTAAATTTGTGCACTTTGTATGTGGGTGAGGTTGGAAGCAGAGTTGAAAATTATTATTATTATTATTATTATTATTATTATTATTATTATTATTATTATTAATTAGATTTGTATGCCTCCCCTCTCCATAGACTCAGGGCGGCTTACAGCAATGATAAATGACAAATCTAATAATTAGCATCTAAAATAACAATAATACATTTAAAAAGTCTAAAAAACAAGAAACCCCAATATATATATTAAAAAAACATACACACAATCATCATACGCAAAGAACTACATAGGCAGGGGGAGATGTTTTAGTTCCCCCATGCCTGACGACAGAGGTGGGTTTTAAGGAGTTTACAAAAGGCAAGGAGGGTGGGGGAAGTTCTAATCTCTGGAGGGAGCTGATTCCAGAGGGTCAGAGCCGCCACAGAGAAGGCTCTTCCTCTGGGTCCCAGAGGAGACCAACTCTGTGGGACCTAACTGGTTGCTGGGATTCGCTGGGATTTGTGCGGCAGAAGGCACGAATTAGGGTGCTGGAAGTTGCTGGCATCCACCCAAATAAATATCCCTCTTGAAAAGATAGCAGTTGGGCCAAAACAGTCTCTGATTGATTGATTGATTGATTGGTTGGTTGATCGGTTGGTTGGTTGATTGGTTGATTGGTTGGTTGGTTGGTTGGTTGGTTGGTTGGTTGGTTGGTTGGTTGGTTGGTTGGTTGGTTGCTTGATTGGTTTGTTTGTTTGTTTATTTATTTATTTTTATGCCACCCTTCTTCTTAGACTCAGGGCGGCTTACAACATGTTAGCAATGGCATTTTTTTTTAACAGTGCCAGCATATTGCCCCCACAATCCGTGTCCTCATTTTATCACCTTGGAAGGATGGAAGGCTGAGTCAACCTTGAGCCGGTGATGAGATTTGAACTGCTGACCTGCAGACCTAGCAGTCAGCTTTAGTGGCCTGCAGTACTGCACTCTACCCATTGCGCCACCTCAGCTTATTTTACAGGTGTACCCTTAGTAAACCCTCACTCTTATGAACTGGCTCCTCTTCTTTGGTTGTGTAAGAAAATACAATTTGGAAAGAAACATTTTGGGAATCTTTGGGACCCAGCACTCCAAGGTTTTCCTTCAATCCTTGGATCTCAAAGGGGAGAGGGCCGGTGAATGTATTTCAGCTTCAATTGCAATATAATATATGAGCAAACGATAGATACAAACTCAAGGTAAACCGTGCAAAACTCGAGGCAGAAAATACAACTTCAGCAACAAGAGTGGTCAACGCCTGGAATGCTCTACCTGATTTATTTATTTATTTTATTTATTTATTTTGTCCAATACACAATGAGGGTTTTAGTGGGTATATATCAATATACACATAGTAAAATACATGATGAAGGTCATAGAGGAGATACTCATAGTAAAATATATCTAAGAAATAATAGAAAAGAAAGTATAGTAATAGAACGTATCAATGGAAGAATAGAAGAAGAGATATAGGAATAGAGGAAAGGTATAGGAGATATAGGAGAGCAATAGGACAGGGGACGGAAGGCACTCTAGTGCACTTGTACTCGCCCCTTACTGACCTCTTAGGAATCTGGATAGGTCAACCGTAGATAATCTAAGGGTAAAGTGTTGGGGGTTTGGGGATGACACTATGGAGTCCGGGAATGAGTTCCACGCTTCAACAACTCGGTTACTGAAGTCATGTTTTTTACAGTCAAGTTTGGAGCGGTTAATATTAAGTTTAAAATCTGTTGTGTGCTCTTGTGTTGTTGTGGTTGAAGCTGAAGTAGTCGCCGACAGGCAGGACGTTGCAGCATATGATCTTGTGGGCAATACTTAGATCTTGTTGAAGGCGTCTTAGTTCTAAACTTTCTAGGCCCAGGATTGATTGATTCCATTGTTACTTCATCAAACCCCCATAACTTTAACCTTAAACTGTCTATTTTGGACCTCACCCCATTCCTAAGAGGTCCATTAAGTGGGCGTGCATAAGCGCACCAGCATGCCTACCATCCCTGTCCTAATGTCTCCATTTATTGTAGCAATTTCCTGTGTTCTTGTCCATGTTTATACTTTTACCTGTATCTCACACATATTTGACAAATTAAATAATAACTAACTAACTAACTAACTAACTAACTAACTAACTAACTAACTAACTAACTAACTAACTAAATAACTAAATAACTAAATAACTAAATAACTAAATAACTAAATAACTAAATAACTAAATAACTAAATAACTAAATAACTAAATAACTAAATAACTAAATAACTAAATAACTAAATAACTAAATAACTAAATAACTAACTGGGTGGGGAGAGAGAAACATGGGGATATGTATTGTGATTATTGTTGTTTATTTCCACCACCTCCAGGCAAAATCCATTTTACAAGGCTTTCTGGATGATTCGGGACAAGAGATAGCCAGTCTCAAAAGTTTTGATCTGGTAGCTCTCGATGTCAGTCTTTGCACCCTAAACTCGACAGAGGTTGCAGCCATCAACACCACTGAATTCAGGTACCCATCTGTTCTTCTCTCATCCACGAAACGCTTCTAAAAATGTATGAGTCTTCGAAGAAGAGGGGCGGTCTGGAAATCCACTAAATAAACAAATAAACAAACAAATAAATAAAATATGATAGTCCAATTGGGTGGGATATTGCTTTCTTCAAGAGAATAGTCCGCTTTCCCCTGAGATGGTTTTTATTTTGACTCATTCCTCAGGTTTGCAAAGCAACCAAAAATATTATTGCGAACAAGCTGCGGAATATGAAGAATAGTGGCCTTTGTCAATCAGGGCTCTAATGTTGTGTTTAAGCATTAAAATGGCAACTAGCTGCATTCATTAAAAATAATGGATCTAAGCAAATTGTGAAGTATTTTTTGCAGGGTGGTTTTCCACTCCCTGTCTAGATCTGTTGCAGCAGGATGCCTTGTTCAAATTCTACCCATAAAGATGAGAAAAGAGAGCAGCTGCGAAATCCTACAGGCTCTGGTTATTTAAATCTTACATCGTCTCTTACAGCCGAAGGGGCAAAAACTTCCCAGCTCTTGTATCATTGTCTTTTTTTTTCTTTTTTTTTTTCTTTTCTTTTTTTTCATTCTCTTCCTTCCCTTCCTTCCTTCCTTCCTTCCTTCCTCATTACTTACTTACTTACTTACTTACTTACTTACTTACTTACTTACTTACTTACTTATTAGATTTGTATGCCGCCCCTTTCCGTAGACTCGGGGCGGCTCACAACACAATAAAACAGTTCATGACAAATCTAATAATTTACAATTTACAATTTAAAATAGTTAAAAAACCCCATTTTTAAGCAGACATACCATACATAAATTATATAGGCCCAGGGGAGATATCTCAATTCCCCCATGCCTGATGACAAAGGTGGGTTTTGAGGAGTTTACGAAAGGCAAGGAGGGTAGGGGCAATTCTAATCTCTGGGGGGAGCTGTTCCAGAGAGTCGGGGCCGCCACAGAGAAGGCTCTTCCCCTGGGGCCCGCCAACCGACATTGTTTAGTTGACGGGACCCGGAAAAGGCCAACTCTGTGGGACCTAATCGGTCGCTGGGATTCGTGCAGCAGAAGTCGGTCTCGGAGATATTCTGGTCCGATGCCATGAAGGGCTTTATAGGTCATAACCAACACTTTGAATTGTGACCGGAAATTGATCGGCAACCAATGCAGACTGCGGAGTGTTGGTGTAACATGGGCATACCTGGGGAAGCCCATGACTGCTCTTGCAGCTGCATTCTGCACTATCTGAAGTTTCCTTCCTTCCTTCCTTCCTTCCTTCCTTCCTTCCTTCCTTCCTTCCTTCTCTTTCTCTTTCTCTTTCCCTTTCTCTTCCTTTCTTTTCCTTTTTCTTCCTTCCTTCCTCTCTCTATATATATATTTCTTTCTTTCTTTCCCTTCCTTCCTTTTTTCTCTTCCTTCCTTTTTCTTTCTTTCTCATTCTTTTTTCCCCTTTCTTTTTTCTTTTATTTTTCCTTTGCTTCCTTTTTCCCTCCCTCCCTCACTTCCTTCCCTCCCTCCTCTTTCTTTCTTTCTTTCTTTTCTTCTTTCTTTTTTCTTTCTTTCTTTCTTCTCTTTCTTCCCTCCTTCTCTCCCTCTTTCATTCCCTCCCTCCTTTCTATCTTTCCTCTTTCCCTTTCTTCTTCCTATGAAACATTGACAACCAGGTGTCAAAAGGCCGATTGCGATAAGGTGTTCTTGTGATTCCTCTACAGTGTGGTTTTAGCGAGACTGGGCTCCTTGCCGTGTAGTTCCAGCACTCTGCGAGAATTTAAAAAGAAAGTTGAATCAGTATTTGGGAGTCCCACGAAATGGAACCCTGCAATTCTGCAAGAAATTGGGACTATCGCCGGTAAGGAAGTTAGTTAATCACTGCAAGCCATAATTTGCCCCACAATCCTTCAGTTGTGGGTGCGGCATCACTGGAGGTTTTAAGAAGAGATTGGAAGGTCGACCGAGGACATTTATCTCTCCTACAAAGGTCCCTTCAGATGAGGTTGAAGAAATATTTTTGTTTCCATAATCCATTACTTTGAAGAATGTGAGGGAATCATTTCTGTGCTTTTTCACTTTGAATATTTTCCATTTAAACTACATAGGTGTTCTGTCGGGCTCTCTGGTAGAATCCTCCCAAAAATTCACAGGTACAAATTTCACACACACACACACACACACACGTTTGAAAATTCAAAATAATGTTCTTTATAATGAAAATTCACTTAACCTAAGCCCTCTTTTGGTATAGCAAAGAGCACTGGTCTCCAAACAAACTGATAATTTGTACAAGTCCCTTATCAGTTCTGTGATACTTAGCTTGCAGCTGGGAGGCAATTCACAGTCCTTCTTCTTTCACAAAGTGAAACACACTTTGCTCTGGTTTAGTTTCAAAGCGGGGAAAAATCAGCACACAAAAAGTCCAAGTCAGTAAAGCAGTCAAGAAACACAACGATCAGATAATCCTCCACAATGGCCAAACCCACAGGCTGCTCTTTATAGCAGCCTCACTAATGACCACAGCCCCACCCAACCACAGGTGGCCTCATTTTCTTTGATAATAATCTCTCAGTTGTTGCTGCCTATGCATCACTCTCCGCATGCGTGGCTGTATCATTAACTCTTGTTCTGAATCCAAGGAGGAGCTAGATAATTGATCTCCTTCTGAGCTGTCTGCCCCACTCTCCTCCTCCCTGTCACTCAGGTCTTCTTGGTCAGAGGAGCCTTCATCAGCAGATTCCACCGGGGGAAAAACAGGCCTGCAGCATGTGGATGTCTCCCCCACATCCACAGTCCTTGGGGCAGGAGCAGGGCCAGAGCTAACCACAACACATAGGTTGTGATTCTGTGTGATATGATTAAACAGCTTTTTTTCCTGTGAATATTTTAAAACCGGATTTTCCTGAACATGACCTTTTGAGACAGTGATTCTCAATCTGGGGATCGGGACCCCTTTGAGGGTCGAACGACTGTTTCACAAGGGTCGCCTAAGGCCATGGGAAAAAACAAATTTCCCACAGTGTTAGGAACTAAAGTGTCTATTCTGGCCCCTTGGAACCTATTTTTACAATCCAACCAATCGGGCGTTTACATTGGGGGTGTCCCCTCTGACCTTCCTGCCAATCAGCTTAAAGCTCTGTTGGGAGAATTGGTGCTAGACTTATGGTTGGGGGTCACCACAACATGAGGAACTGTATTAAAGGGGTCGCGGCATTAGAAAGGTTGAGAACCACGGTTTTGAGAGATATATCTATATGCGTGATTTGGGATAAGGGCTACAGTTATCTAAGAGCACAAACAGTTTAATAAAGTCTATTTAAAAATAATAATAAAAAAAATATAAAGAGGTGCACAGAGATAAATTTGATGAAGGAATGCAAGAACTGTTGAGAGAAAGCAAAACGTTAGCACCAAAACCTCTGGGAAAGGAGAAAGCGTGAGAAAAAACTTAAGATAATCCTGGCTTGAATCTGTTTGCTATTATTATTATTATTATTATTATTATTATTATTATTATTATTTATTAGATTTGTATGCTGCCCCTCTCCGCAGACTAGGGGCGGCTCACAGCAGTGACAAAAACAATATACATTGACATATCGAATAATTCAAAATCTAAAATAACACTTGTACATTTAAAAATCTAAAAGCAAAGAACCCCAATTAAAAAAAACACATACATACAATATAATGCACTAAAACTACATAGGCAGGGGGAGATGTCTCAGTTTCCCCACGCTTGACGACAGAGGTGGGTTTTAAGAAGTTTACGAAAGGCAAGGAGGGTAGGGGCAGTTCTAATCTCTGGAGGGAGCTGATTCCAGAGGGTCGGGGCCGCCACAGAGAAGGCTCTTCCCCTGGGTCCCGTCAGACGACATTGTTTAGACGACGGGACCCGGAGAAGACCAACTCTGTGGGACCTGACCGGTCACTGGGATTCGTGCAGCAGAAGGCGGTCCTGGAGATATCCTGGTCCGGTGCCATGAAGGGCTTTATAGGTGATGACCAACACTTTGAATTGTGACCGGAAACTGATCGGCAACCAATGCAGACTGCGGAGTGTTGGATTAACATGGGCATATTTGGAAAAGCCCATGATTGCTCTCGCAGCTGCATTCTGCACGATCTGAAGTTTCCGAACACTCTTCAAAGGTAGCCCCATGTAGAGAGTGTTACAATAGTTGAGCCTCGAGGTGATGAGGGCATGAGTGACTGTGAGCAGTGAGTCCCGGTCCAGATAGGGCCAAAACTGGTGCACCAGGCAAACCTGGGCAAATGCCCCCCTCGCCACAGCTGAAATATGTTTCTCTAATGAGAGCTGTGGATCGAGGAGGACGCCCAAGTTGCGGACCCTCTCTGAGGGGGTCAATAATTCCCCCCCCCCCGGGTGATGGACGGGCAGATGGAATTGTCCTTGGGAGGCAAAACCCACAGCCACTCTGTCTTATCCGGGTTGAGCTTGTGTCTGTTGACACCCATCCAGGCCCCAACAGCCTCCAAGCCCCGGCACATCACTTCCACTGCTTTGTTGACTGGACATGAATCGTTGACTGGACATAATCCTGGCTTGAATCTGTTTGGTATCTGAAGATAGAATAGAATAGAATAGAATTTTTATTGGCCAAGTGTGATTGGACACACAAGGAATTTGTCTTGGTGCATATGCTCTCAGCGTACATAAAATAAAATATACATTTGTCAAGAATCATGTGGTACAACACTTAATGATTGTCATAGGGGTCAAATAAGCAATGAAGAAGCAATATTAATAAAAATCTTAGGATATACGCAACAAGTTACAGTCATACAGTCAACATGGGAGGAAATGGGTGAAAGGAATGATGAGAAAAACTAGTAGAATAGAAGTGCAGATTTAGTAGAAAGTCTGACAGTGTTGAGGGGATTATTTGTTTAGTAGAGTGATGGCGTTCGGGAAAAAACTGTTCTTGTGTCTAGAAGCAAATGCGACCTTCAATGAAATTGAGTTTGATACCCCTAATGTAAAGTCTCCTGCTTGGGCAGGGGGTTGGATTAGATGACCTCCAAGGTCCCTTCCAGCTCCGTTACTCTGTTCTGATCTGATTCACCTTCTATGCAGCAACACAGAAGTAAAAGAAAATAGAGAGAGCCTCCCCCCCCCTCTTTGGAGCCATTCTTATTAAAATAAAAAAACATCAAAAATTAGAATTGCACTAATTAAATGTGCACTAAAAAGTTGTTTCCCATCAAACGTTCATTTAATTGCAAGCTCGGGTCTGATTTCCCAGAGGGGCTTGAAATCCTGATTTTAGAATCAAATATCGATCCGCTAAGGGCTGGCGCTCCTCAAAAGCTCCGAAAATTCGGTCTAATCGGAACAGCGTGAAATTGCGTCTTGATCGCTTCACTTTTCTCTCCATTGCTAGCTGGCTTAAACGAGAAGGAATTAAGAGCCCTCCATCCCGAATTGATGGCTTATTTCCAGCCTGCGGCCATCGCATCCATCCCCAGTGAAATATTTAAAGTAAGTCAGAAAGTTTTCCGTTTGGTTTGCTGACTTCTTCATATTTTAACTTTATTTTGGAGGGGGGGTGAAGTGTGAGGGGAGGAACGTATGGCTTTGCAGC
This sequence comes from Erythrolamprus reginae, assembly GCF_031021105.1. NCBI lineage: Eukaryota > Metazoa > Chordata > Lepidosauria > Squamata > Dipsadidae > Erythrolamprus > Erythrolamprus reginae. The sequence goes on from NC_091958.1 coordinate 50,270,519, forward strand.
TGGTTACATATTTAAGAGACCCAATTTGGTATAGGGGGTGAAGGGACTGGGCTAAGACACCAGGGGATTGTGAGTTTTAGTCCTGCCTTGGGCATGAAAGACAGCTGGGCCAGTCACTCTCTCTCAGCCCTGGGAAAAAATCAATGGCCAAATGCTTCCAAAGGTTTTGTTAAAAAAACTCATCCAGGCAGTCAACTTGAAGATGCCTAACATTTACTATCCTTCCTTCCTTCCTTCCCCCTTCCTTCCTTCCTTCTTTCCCTCCCTCCCTTTTCAAAATCAGTCTTCCTTCCTTCTCAAATCCTTCCTTCATTTTCAAAATTAGTATTCTTCCGTTCTCAAAATCTTTCCTTCTTATTAAAAATCTTCCTTCCTTCCTTCTTTCCTTTTCAAAATCAGTCTTCCTTCCTTCTCAAATCCTTCCTTCATTTTCAAAATTAGTATTCCTCCGTTCTCAAAATCTTTCCTACTTATTCAAAATTTTCCTTCCTTCCTTCTTTCCTTTTCAAAATCAGTCTTCCTTCCTTCCTCTTTCTCTTTCTCTGTTTTTCCTTCTCTTTTTCCCTCCCCACACCCTCAGGTTCCCCCCACCACTTCATCATCTAAGAGTGACATTTTTGCAGCTGTTCAAACCTGAACCAAAAGGGGGGGGGGAAGAGAGGGATGCATTTATATCTCATAATTACTTGCTGCCTTGGGAGACAAATGCCTTCTGAAACAAAAAAAAAGACAACTCTAACACAAAACCCAAATGTCAGTTGTTCACATTTGCTGTCATTGTTCTACAATACAAGGAAAGATAATGACTGTGCAGTTCTAATCATAGGGTTTGGCTTCCAACGTAGGTATAATCATATGACTATGTTTGGTAGAATATTCTGCATTGCAATTGGGAGCGGGGTCAACTTTCAGGTATCTTTGTTCTCTTCATTGTCTGACTGGTGTCACCATGGAAAACTCTAAAGTCACCATTTGCTTGCAGGAATGAAAGCAGGTGCATTTTGAAGCTTATAAATTAACAGATGAATGGAAGAGGCCTTAAAGGTTTTATTTATTTATTTATTTTTATTCATTCATTTGTCCAATACACAAATACATAGGAAGAATCTTGAGCATTGCCCACAAGATCATATGCTGCAACGTCCTACCGGTCAATGGCTACTTCAGCTTCAACCGCAACAACACAAGAGCACGCAACAGATTCAAACTTAATACGAACCGCTCCAAACTTGACTGTAAAAAATTTGATTTCAACAATCGAGTTATCGAAGCATGGAACTCACTACCGGACTCAATTGTGTCAACACCTAACACTTAACACTTCTCCCTTAGACTCTCCACGATTGACCTCTCCAGGTACCTAAGAGGCCAGTAAGGGGCGTGCATAAGTGCACTGGTGTGCCTTTCGTCCCCTGTCCAATTGTCTTTCCTTTCTTTCACCCATCTTATATAGTCTCTTCCTTTTATATAATCTCTCCTCTAAGTTTACTTTCTCCCTCATTTATATTATCACATGTCTATTTTTCTTCCTATGTATTTGTGCATTGGACAAATGAATGAATAAATAAAAATAAAGAAAATAAACATGAAATAATATATATAAGGATAAAAGTGAAAATAGAAGAGAAGATATATGAAAGGAAGAAAATATATATGATATATGAGATAAAGGAAAGACAATTGGACAGGGGACGAAAGGCACACCGGTGCACTTATGTACGCCCTTACTGGCCTCTTAGGAACCTGGAGAGGACAATTGTGGAGAGTCTAAGGGAGAAATGTTGGGGGTTAGGGGTTGACACAATTGAGTCCGGTAATAAGTTCCACGCTCCGACAACTCGATTGTTAAAGTCATATTTTTTACAGTCAAGTATGGAGCGGTTCGTATTAAGTTTGAATCTGTTGCGTGCTCTTGTGTTGTTGCGGTTGAAGCTGAAGTAGTCATTGACCGGTAGGACATTGCAGCATATGATCTTATGGGCAATACTTAAATCGTGTTTTGGGCGCCGTAGTTCTAGGCTTTCAAGACCCAGGATTGTTAGTCTATTTTTGTAGCATATTCTGTTTCGAGGTCTTCGACTCAAGCAGAAAACCTTGTACCAGGGATGCCATCGGTGGCATCTGGAGCCATATCTGCTGGTACATGAGCTGTTTATTTATTTTATTTATTTGATTTTTATGCCGCCCTTCTCCTTAGACTCAGGGCGGCTTACAACATGTTAGCAATAACACTTTTGAACAGAGCCAGCCTATTTGCCCCCACAATCCGGGTCCTCATTTTACCCACCTCGGAAGGATGGACGGCTGAGTCAACCTTGAGCCGGTGATGAGATTTGAACCGCTGACCTACAGATCTACAGTCAGCTTCAGTGGCCTGCAGTACAGCACTCACTGTTTGTTTATTTATTTATTTATTAGATTTGTATGCCGCCCCTCTCCGTAGACTCTGGGTGGCTAACAACAGTAATAAACAGCATGTAACAAATCTAATGTTTAAAATAATTTAAAAACCCTCATTAAAACCAACCATACTCACAAACATACCATGCATAAATTGTATAGGCCTAGGGGGAAAAGGGTAGTTCAGTTCCCCCAAGCCTGACGACAGAGGTGGGTTTTAAGGAGCTTACGAAAGGCTAGGAGGGTGGAGGCAATTCTGAGCTGGTTCCAGAGGGTCGGGGCCGCCACAGAGAAGCCTTTTCCCCTGGGTCCCGCCAGACGACATTGTTTAGTTGACGGGACCTGAAGAAGCCCGACTCTGTGGGACCTAACCGGTCTCTGGGATTCGTGCAGCAGAAGGTGGACCCGGATGTATTCTGGTCCGATGTCATGAAGGGCTTTATAGGTCATAACCAACACTTTGAATTGTGACCTAGCTCAGCTCCAACATGCTTGTGTGTGCCGGCCAGCTCAGTTTTGGCTCGCACAGAGGCTCTGGGAGGGCGTTTTTGGCTTCCAGAGAGCCTCTGGGGGGATGAGGTAGGGCGTTTGTACCTTCCTTTGGCTCCAGGGAAGCCTTTGGAGCCTAGAGAGATCAAAACAAGAGCCCACTGGGCCCACTAGAAGTTGGGAAACAGGCCATTTCTGGCCTCCAGAGGGCCTCCGGGGGGCGGGGGAAGCTATTTTCACCCTCCACAGGCATTGAATTACAGGTGTGGGCATTCACGCATGTGTGATAGCATGTGTGCACGCTCGTTCAGCACCTGAGGAAAAACAGGTTCGCCATCATTGCCCTATACTAGTGATGGTGAACCTTTATTCCCGAAAGAGCGTGCTTGCACGCTGTCGCAATATGCACGTGTCCACATCCATAATTCAATGCCTGGGAGGGCGACATCAATGGGGTAGCCAGGTTCACTTCACAACCAGGTTACTAACTTAACAACTGCAGTGATTCATTTAATAACTACGGCAAGAAAAGTCGTAAAATTGGAGCAAACCTCACTAAAGAACAGTGGCTCAGAAATTTGAGGGTTCACTTGTGGCCGTAAGTCAAGGACCACCTGTTGTGTTCGTTTAAAGAAATAATAGAAAATCGCTGATTGGTTAAGACGCGGCTAAGTTTAGGTTGCCACCAAAAACAAACGGTTGACAGTAAAAAGCCCGCGCATTAGAAAAGCTATAAATAGGGCAACGGATTAGCCGTTGCCCTTGTTGGGAGTTGCTATTGAGAGGAACAGTTGGTTGTTGTATTTTGGAAATAAATATGCTTTGAGCAAACAGAAGTCTCCGGTGCAGTGATTTAACGGTGGCGACGAGGAGGTCGAACTCCAGCTAATCAACCATGACCTCGGTCATGGCTCCACCACCGCCTTTCTTCAATCCGGACGTAGAATCCTGGACATCTTACATGTCCAAATTTCGAATTTTCTTACAAGCAAGTAACCTGCAGGACGCTAAAGACGGCAGAAAGTGAGCTATATTTTTAAGTTATTGTGGACCGGCAATTTATAGTTTAGCCTCCACTCTGGTTGACCCAGAGACTTTGGAAACTGTTGCTTGGTCCACCCTACAAACCAAGCTTGCCGCACACTTTCAACCAACAACTCCAGTTCGAGTTTACCGCCACCAATTTGTACTGATGCGCCAATCTGAAGGCGAATCGACGAACGACTTTGCCACTCGCCTACGCTCCGTCCTGGCCAAGTGTAAATTCAACGGATTAGCCGTTGCCCTTGTTGGGAGTTGCTATTGAGAGGAACAGTTGGTTATTGTATTTTGGAAATAAATATGCTTTGAGCAAACAGAAGTCTCCGGTGCAGTGATTTAACACCACCTGCATTTATTATCGCAGGAGCTGTCTCCAGAGCAGCTTGCAAACCTTGGTCCCGAAAACGCAGCCAGGACGACGGACTCTCAGCGCCAACATCTGAGTGAAGAGCAACTTGAGAGTCTCCGAATGGCTTTGGATGGGGGAAGGACGAGAATCCAAGAAGTATCCTTGAGTGAAAGTACAATCCACTCAACATCTGGACCTCTTTTGAACGGTGAGTTTTCTTTTTTCAAAAGTACCCTTCTGTATTTTTCGGAGTATAAAATGCACCAGAGTATAAGGTGCACTTTAGTTTAGAGGGAGAGAAATAGGGGGTGGTGGTGGTGGAGGGAAATCTAGCTACCAGGTATTCATCCTGCTAGGGTCTTTAGTCTGTTTTATCCCCTGGTTAGGTTTGAAAAACAACTTCTTTGGAGGGAGTAGCAAGGAAAGCAAGCCTGCAAAGAATTAGGGCTGGCAAAAAATTTCTTTGGAGTAGCAATGAGAAAATTCTGCAAGCCGGGCTGAAAAAACCTTTTTTATAGGGAGTAGCAGTGAAAACAAGCCTGCCAAGATTTAGGGCTGGAAAAAAAACTTCTTGGGAGTAGCAATGAAAATAATCCTGCAATCCGGGAAGATCGTTGTATGCCGCCCTGAGTCTTCGGAGAGGGGCGGCATACAAATCTAATAAATTATTATTAATTATTATTATTGCTAGCACTTCATTAAAGCTGAAAAAACCTTTTTCGGAGGGAGTAGCAATGAAAACAAGCCTCCAAGTAGGGCAGAGCTGGGGAGATCATTTGTACCTTGTTAGGGCTGCGGGAAAAAAGTTTTGGAAGGGGGGAAAAATACATTTGGAGTATAAGACGCACCCAAATTTTCAGCCTCTTTTACGGGGGAATAAGCTGCGTCTTATACTTCAAAAATGTAGTAATTCTCATTATAATTTCATAGGGGTTTCTTTTGTTTTGTTTTGTATTTACTTCCCTAGGGAGTTGAGCAGCATACAAATTCAAACAAACAAACAAAATTGGGATCAGAATTTATTATTATTATTATTATTATTATTATTATTATTATTATTATTATTATTTATTAAACTCGGGGCGGCTCACAACAATATTTCCATTGCTAAGCGGGACAGTTGTGAGGTAATTTTAGAGTGGCGTCAAGTTAGCCACGCCCGCCCAGTTGGCCACACCCAGTGAGTGGCGTCAAGCTGTCCACGCCCACCCAGTCAGCCACACCCACCCAGTCTGCCATGTTTCCCCGCTCCCATGTCAACCACAGCCATGTTGCATCCCGCAATGAAATTGAGTTTGACAGCCTTGCTGTAAAGGGAACCGATCAATTTCCCTCAGGTCGGCAGTTGCTCCCTCCTGCAACCTTGTTGTTTCGGGAGCTCACAGGTGCTGCCTCTTAAGTTCTCCCTCTGGGTTTTCACACAGCAAAAACAGCTGCGAAGTGACATACACACACACACCCCTTCATTAATTTCTCTGGCTTTGCTCCCGTCACCGATTCCCAGTGAGAAGAACAGCTGCTTCCTGCAGGGGCGAGCGGCTGACCTTTTTCATTTTATCCGCTGAGTCGAGGTTTATTTATTAATTGAACTTCTAGGCCGCCCTTTTACGAAGACTCAGGGTGGCTTACAACATATAAAAGAAATGATATAATACAACAACAACAACAACAACAATAATAATAATAATAATAATAATTTATTAGATTTGTATGCTGCCCCTCTCTGAAGACTACAAACTTGAACAATTATTATTATTATTATTATTATTATTATTATTATTATTATTATTATGTCAGTACAACACAACAAACGAGATCACTATGCTGGATTTTGTATTTCATCACCAGTCGGGCGCTTCCCAAGCACTTAGGACTGCGTGATGTAGCGGCGAATTATGTTTGCCCATCCCAGTAAAGCGGCCTTTTGCAATTGACAGATGGAGATTTTGTCAATTCCGATGGTTTTCAAATGTCCGCTGAGATCCTTTGGTACTGCGCCCAGCGTGCCAAGTACCCCTGGGACCACTTTCACTGACTTATGACAGAGTCGTTGCAGCTCGATTTTTAGATCTTTGTATTTCACTAATTTTTCAGGCACATGATCCCACCAGTTCTTTGCCACTGGTAAATGGTAGTTCCGGCACAAGTTCCAGTGGATCATCTGTGCCACAGCATCATGTCTATGCTTGTAGTCAGTCTGTGCAATCTTTTTGCAGCAGCTGAGTATGTGATCGATTATTATTATTATTATTATTATTATTATTATTATTATTATTATTATTATTATTTAGATGTGTATGCCACCCCTCTCCGTAGACAATGGGCGCTATCTAACAAAATGAAATTCAATGGTGAAAAATGTAAGGTCCTACATTTAGGCAAGAAAAACAGAACGGCACAGGTACAGTATATGTGGTACATTGCTCGACAGTAGTAAGTGTGAGAGGGATCTTGGAGTCCCAGTGGACAACCATTTAAATAGGAGCCAGCTGTGTGCAGCAGCTGCCCAAAAAGCCAACACAGTTCTAGGCTGCATTAACAGAGGGATAGAATCAAGATCACAAGAAATGTTAATACCACACTTTATAAGGCCACACTTGGGATATTGCTTTCAGTTTTGGTCGCCACGATGTAAAAAGAAGAGACGATTAGGGGACTGGAGGCTAAAACATATAAAGAACGGTTGCAGGAACTGGGGCATGGCTAGTTTAATGAGGAGAAGGACTAGGAGAGACATGATAGCAGTCTTCCAATATCTCAGGGGTTGCCACAAAGAAGAAGGAGTCAACCTATTCTCCAAAGCTCTTGAGGGCAAAACAAGAAGCAATGGGTGGAAACTAAACAAGGAGAGAAGCAATGCTGGCGTGGCTGCATTTTGGACTAAATTAGTCCAAATAATTAGTTCAAATTAATCCAAACCCAGATGTTATCTGGGTTGACCTCTTGTACAGTTTTAAACCATCACGGGGAGCCTCCCCACCTGTTTTCAATGGGGAGAACAGATTCGTTTATCAGAGGCTCAGGTTGAAAACCCATTGGCTTGAAAGCCTGGGCAGTTGTTGATAGTCGTGCCAGCAACCGAGAAGTGCAACAGAAATGATGAAAGTGGACATTACAATTGGCTAAGATTGTGTTCCAAGATTTCAGGGGTTGCCACAAAGAAGAGGGAGTCAAGCTGTTCTCCAAAGCACCTGAGGGTAGAACAAGAAGCAATGGAATTAAGGAGAAATTTCCTGACAATTAGAACAATTAATCCTGGGAACAGCTTGCCTCCAGAAGTTGTGAATGCTCCCATCACTGGAGGTTTTGCAGAAGAGACTGGAGAACCATTTGTCCAAGTGGTATCTGGTTTCCTGCCTGAGCAAGGGATTGGACTAAAACAGTATTTCCCAACTTTGGCAACTTGAAGATATTTGGACTTCAACTCCCAGAATTCCCCAGCCAGCGGATGCTGGCTGAGGAATTCTGGGAGTTGAAGTCCAAATAGATTCAAGTCGCTAAGGTTGGGAAACACTGGACTAGAAGACCTCCAAGGTCCCTTCCAACTCTGTTATTCTGGTGGCTTCTCTTCAGTGGCAGAGGCCCAGAAACTTAATCTGTATTAGAATATTCGGTAAGGAAGAGCAAATATCTTGAAGGCCAGCTGGAGCTGGCCCTTCCGCCCTCTGCTGTTTTCCTGTTTTTCCGAAAAAGGATATTTTTCACCATGGTCTCATCCTGGAATAAGTGAGCAAATAAAAGTGAAGAATTAATGGGTGAATGTTCTCTGGACCAAGAGGTCTCCATTACCTTGGCAACTTTAAGGCTGGTGGACTGGTATTTTAACAACTTGACCAAAGTACTAATTCTTTGCTCTTCACCTCCTCTACCTCAATTTCTTTTCCAGGTGCTTCCTTACCCTACAGGTTAAACCTTTGGATGTCTGCTGTTTTAGTCCTGCATCTGGTCTCCTGAACTGATCACTTTTGAAGTTAACAGTAAGTCTGTATTATTATTATTATTATTATTATTATTATTATTATTATTATTATTATTATTGTTGCTGCTGTTGTTAACAAAAACAGTAATACACAGCAAATGAGATTGCTATGCTGGATTTCGTATCACAATATCACAAGTCGAACACTTCCCAAGCATCTAGACTATGTGATTTTTATTATGATTATGATTAACAAAAACAGTAATACACAGCAAACAAGATTGATATATTAATATGCTGGATTTCGTATCACAATATCACAAGTTGAATACTTCCCAAGCGTGTGATTTTAATAATAATAATAATAATAATAATAATAATAATAATAATAATAATAATAATAATATCATCATCATCATCATCATCATCATCATCATATCAGCGGACATTTGAAAACCATTGGAATTGACAAAATCTACATCTGTCAATTACAAAAGGCCACTTTACTGGGATCGGCAAACATAATTCGCCGCTACATCACGCAGTCCTAGGTGCTTGGGAAGCGCCCGACTGGTGATGAAATATGAAATCCAGCATAGTGATCTCGTTGGCTGTGTTGTACTGACATAGTAATAATAATAAATAATTTAAAATAATTATTATTATTATCATCATCATCGACCACGCATTGTAATTATTGTGTATGATATTGGGAACCTCTCAAAACAATGTTCTTTCAACTTATAATAATAAAAAAAATGTATTAGACTTGTATGCTGCCCCTCTCCGGAGACTATTGTGTTGATTGTTGTTTTTATGATGTAATGATGTATAAGATGAGGACAGCAGATTTCAACAAAATATGGTTTTCTTCAGATTTAAGAATGGGTGAAGAACATTTTAACAACTGGCAAAAACGGTACATAAGATCGGGTACAAGTTGCTTAACAACCTCCTTACTTAGCCACAGAAATTTTAGAAGTCCAATTGTAGTTGCAAGGTTACCTATATTTATGTCTTCCACATTATTCTTATCTTTATTTTTATTTTCCCCAGAGGCTTCCAGCTGACATTGCAAAGTTGGAGGAATGGTCTTTCGAAAAACCCGCTGACGTTTAAAGAATTAAAATAATGGCTTTTAAAAAAAAAAATCTGGGGCAATCAAGTCAGTTCCAGGAATGCATTCAATATTTGCAAGCATCTTACATTCACGGAGGCAACGGAGTCTATTGAAGCATTCAAAAACTTTCCTAAAAGAATATCGATAGCTTTTAGATGAACTTAGAAGGCGACTAGGCAAGCATTACTTGTTTAAAACTGCTCAGTGCAGGAATGTAACTTTTGATTCAAATGTATAAATACCAAGTTTTGGAATTGGGATACTTCCTGTTCAGACTATTGACAGAATTTAGGATTACAGAGAATCAAAAGGGATGACCTTAGCAGAACTAAGTCCCAGGAAGGGAAGAATTTAAAGCAATGCCATTCTTCTCATTATTATTTTATTTGTAAAAGGGTTTTCTTTCTTGAAAAACATGATATTTAGGTAAGTATCTCTCTAATGGATTTAATATTGCAATGTTAACTTGCTTCAAGGCAAATAGTGCTCGAGTTTCCACCATTCACTTAGTGACTGTTCGAAGCTACAATTGCACTGATAAAAGTGACTTACAATCTGGATGAAATTCAAAAATTTTCCCTATTGATTCTGTGGGCGTGGCTCGGTGGGCGTGGCAGGGGGAGGATACTGCAAAATCTCTGTTCCTATTGCAAAATCTCCATTCCTATTTGCTAGTTCTCCGAACTACTCAACATTTCTGTTACTGGTTCTCTGGAACATGTCAGAACCTGCTGAATTTAACCCCTGCTTACGATGTGGACAAAATTTGGGTGCTTGGCAAACTGGCATGTAGTGTATGTATGATGGTTGCAAGCATCCCAAAATCATTTGCAACCTTTGCAACCTGTTTCCAACAACCAAAGTCAACCGGGCAACCTAGATTCGTATAACAATTATTATTATTATTATTATTATTATTATTATTATTATTATTATTACTATTATTATTATTATTATTATTGTTATTATTATTATTAATTGGATTTGTATGCCGCCCCTCTCCGCAGACTCGGGGCGGCTAACAACAGTGATAAAAAACAGCATGTAACAATCCAATATTAACAACTAAAAAACCACTTATTATAAAACCAAACATACATACAAACATACCATGCGTAAATTGTAAGGCCTAGGGGGAAAGAATATCTCAGTTCCCCCATGCCTGATGGAAGAGGTGGGTTTTAAGCAGCTTACGAAAGGCACAGAGGGTGGGGGCTATTCTAATATCTGGGGGGAGTTGGTTCCAAAGGGCCGGGGCCGCCACAGAGAAGGCTCTTCCCCTAGGTCCCGCAAAACGACATTGTTTAGTTGATGGGACCTGGAGAAGGCCCACTCTGTGGGACCTAACTGGTTGCTGGGATTCGTGCAGCAGAAGGCGGTCCCTGAGATAATCTGGTCCGGTGCCATGAAGGGCTTTATAGGTCATAACCAACACTTTGAATTGTGACCGGAAACTGATCGGCAACCAATGCAGACTGCGGAGTGTTGTTGTAACATGGGCAAATTTGGGAAAGCCCATGACTGCTCTCGCAGCTGCATTCTGCACGATCTGAAGTTTCCGAATACTTTTCAAAGGTAGCCCCATGTGGAGAGCGTTACAGCATGAGTGACTGTGAGCAGTGACTCCCGGTCCAAATAGGGCGGCAACTGGTGCACCAGGTTCACTTAGCTCCAGTGATTCACTTACCAATAGAAATTCTGGTCCCAGTTGCCTTCCTAAATTGAGGACAGCCAATATTCTGCAAATGTGCCCATCTTACTTTTTATTAATATGATGACTGTCAATAAATGTAACCAATGCAAAGGAAAACTCTGTTGTTGTCCTGCAATGTTGCTACAAAGTGGGGGGTTCTTAGAGAAAGAAGTTGAACAAACACTGGTCTATATTAATGAAGACAAATTCTAATAGTTCTTGACCACACAATAAATTCCAATTAAGCTGATTTATTGCTGGTGCCGATACACAAGATTCGAATTAATTTATGGTCAACCGCTAAATTGACTGGGTGGGGTATTCTGGAAGTTGGAGTTGCCCTGGTTTAAAAATGGCTAATTTTGAGAAACACTACAATAATTATACCATCCATCCTCTACACCAGTGTTTCCCAACCTTGGCCACTTGAAGATATTTGGATTTCAACTCCCAGAATTCCCCAGCCAGCGAATGCTGGCTGGGGAATTCTGGGAGTTGAAGTCCAAATATCTTCAAGTGGCCAAGGTTGGGAAACACTGTTCTACCCCCCCCCCCAAATAGGGCAAGTTTTTGATTTTGCACAGTGATGAAGAACAGATGATAGGTAGGTAGGTAGATGATAGCTGGATGCTAGATGATACAGGCAGATAAGAGATAGATAGATGATAGATAGATAGATAGATAGATAGATAGGATAGCAAATAGATGATAGATACATGCACTTAGAAATGATATAGATGATAGATTAGATAGCACAGATAGAGATGATATATACTCTTTAAAAAAATAAAGGGAACACTCAAATAACACATCCTAGATCTGAATGAAATATTCTCATTGAATACAGTGATCCCCCGATCATTGCGAGGGTTCCGTTCCAGGACCCCTAGCAATGATCGGGTTTTCGCGAAGTAGCGCTGCGGAAGTAAAAACACCATCTGCGCATGCGCAGATGGTGTTTTTACTTCCGCTGCAGCAGCGAGGACCCAAAGATTGGGGTTTCCCCACTGCCCACGCAAACTCCTCGCTACCGCTCGCCCGCCCTTCGCCAGCCCACGCCGTTCGCTCGCGCCGCTTCCCAGCTGAGTCCTGAAGCCAATTCGCTTCAGGACTCAGCTGGGAAGCGGCGCGAGCGAACGGCGTGGGCGGGCGAAGGGCGGGCGAGCGGCGCGCGCGCGCGGGCAGGCAGGCGGCGGACAAGCCGTTCGCTCGCGCCGCTTCCCAGCTGAGTCCTGAAGCCAATTCGCTTCAGGACTCAGCTGGGAAGCGGCGCGAGCGAACGGCGTGGGCGGGCGAAGGGCGGACGAGCGGCAGCGAGGAGTTTGCGTGGGCGGTGGGAAAACTCCTCGCTGATGCCCGCCGCTCGCCCTCCCGCCAGCAAGAGGGGGAAGACCCAGGGAAGCCGCCCAGCAGCTGATCTGCCCGGCGCCATCTAAGCATGCGTGGCCATAAAAAAAGGGTGCGCATGCGTAGATGGTGTTTTGACTTCCGGGTTGAAAAATCGCGATTTAGCCCGTTCGCAATGATCGGGATCGCGATACCCGGGGGATCACTGTACAGTACTTCGTTCTGTACAAAGTTGAATGTGCACAACAGCATGTGAAATTGATTGTCAATCAGTCTTGCTTCTTAACTGGATAGTTTGATTTCACAGAAGTTTGATTTACTTGGAGTTATATTGTGTTGTTTAAGTGTTCCCTTTATTTTTTTGAGCAGTGTATATAGCAGATAGACAGATATAGATGATAGATGATATAGCCAGAGACAGATATAGATAGATAGATAGCAGAAAGATAGATATAGACGATATAGGCAGATATATAGAAATAGATAATTTAGATGATATTGATAGATGACAGATAGGTAGATAGATGATTGATAGAAAGCAGATAGATATAAAGATAGCAGACAGATGATAGATACATACGTAGAAAGGTGATATAGATAGATCATAGATTAGATAGCTGATGGATGATATAGACAAACATCGATATAGGTAGATGATAGAAATAGATGATAGATATAGATATAGAGATGACAGATAGATATAGAGAGATGATAAATATCACATGGTAGATAGATGAGAGAGATAGGAAGAAAATAAATGATAAGATGGAAATACAGATAGATATAAGCAGATGATAGAGATAGGCAGACAGACGGACAGAAATAAAGATTGATAGATGACACCGTAGATATAATAGAAAGATAGATACAGATAGAAGATAGATAGATAGACAGATAGATGATGACTAGATGTTATAGGGAGGAAATAATAGGTAGACAGAGTGGGCGCCACGTATAACTTCAGACGGCTGGCGGCGGCAACAGAGGCGCATGCGCAGCAGACAATAGAGGTTTTAAAAAGTCGAGAAATGGGTGGCTGCCGCGCCTGCGCAGTGCCAGCCCGGCCAAAGCCGAGTCAGAGGCATAAGGCGTCTGTCGGGGGCGGAGGAAGCCGAGGAGGCAAGAAGAGAAAAGCGGTTGGCTGAGGTCAAAGGGCCGCCATCGGGGTCTCCGCGCGTGCACCCAAGCCGCGACGGGTCAGCGGCGGTGGTGGGAGGAGGAGTGAGGCGCCAGGCGAGTGGGCGTGACCGTCTCCTTTCCCTCCCCGGGAGGTGGGGGCGGCTGGGCGGAGCGCGCTTTTTCCCGGCGTGCCCCGCGCCCGCGCTGGCTGTCTCTGGCCACGTCCCCGGGCCACGTCGCTCGGTGCCCGCTGCGCGCTCGCCATCTTCGCCGCCGCCGCCTCGGTTCCCGGTTCCTCAGCCGCCGCCATGAACATCTTCCGCCTCACCGGGGACCTCTCCCACTTGGCGGCCATCATCATCCTGCTGCTGAAGATCTGGAAGACCCGCTCGTGCGCCGGTGCGTGGCGGGGGCGTCGGGGGCGGGGGCGTCGGGCTGGTGGTGGGGGGTCACGACCTTCCTGGGGGGTATATACATGGGGGGGGCTGCGTGTCCCCCTTGAGCCCAGGGAGCCTCTCGGGAGGTGTAACCCCGCCCCCTTCTTTTGAGGGGGGTCGTTTAGAGGGAGAGAAGTGTGAGGGGGGTTCCACCCTGGAGGGGGTTGGGAGGGGGTCCTTTAAGGGGGGGAGTGTGTGTGTGGGTCTCCCCACCTGGGGGGAGTTGGGAAAAGGTGGGAGAGGGTAGTTTAGAGAGGGAGAAGTGGGAGGGGTGTTTCTTCTTGGGGGTGGGGGTTGTTTAAGAGAGGGGGAGTTTGGGGGGGTGCTCTCCATCTGGAGAGGTTAGGAAAAGGTGGGAGGAGGTCGTTTAGAGGGGGAGAAGTGGGAGGGGGTTTCCTTCTTGGGGATGGGGGTCATTTAAGAGGAGAGGGAGTGTGCGGGGGGTTGGGAAAAGGTGGGAGGGGGATGTTTAAGAGGGGGGAGTTTGGGGGGGTGCTCCCCATATGGAGAGGTTGGGAAAAGGTGGGAGGGGGTCGTTTAGAGGGGGAGAAGTGGGAGGGGGGTTCCTTCTTGGGGGAGGGGGTCGTTTAAGAGGGGAGGGAGCGTGTGGGGGGCTTGGGAAAAGGTGTGAGGGGGATGTTAAAGAGGGGGGGTGCTCTCCATCTGGAGAGGTTGGGAAAAGGTGGGAGAGGGTCATTTAGAGGGGGAGAAGTGGGAGGGGGGTCCTCCCTGGGGGAGGTGGGAGGGAGACGTTTAAGAGGGGAGGGGGTGGGGGAGCTACTTCCCATCTGGTGGGGTTTGGGAAAAACGTGGGAGGGGGACGTTTAAGAGTGGGGGAGTTTGGGGTGTGTGCTCCCCACCTGGGGGAGTTGGGAAAAGGTGGGAGAGGGTCGTTTACAGAACGGGGGGTTGAGAAGAGCTGGGAGGGAGGCCTTTAAGGGGGTGCTAGTGGGGGGCATGTGCTCCCCACCTGAGGGGAGGGGGGCTGGGAAAAGTTGGGAGAGGGTCGTTTAGGGGGAAAGGGAGTTGGAGGGGAGGTTCGGGAAGAATTGTGAGGAGGGGGGCCCTTTAGAGGAGAATGAATGGGGTAATGCTCTCCCTTTGTGGGGTTTGGGAAGGATTGGGAGGTGTTCCCCCTCCTTCCATTCTTGTGTCCAGCTGCAGGTTGGGAGCTCGTCTTAGGGTTAGGTTCCTCCTCAATCTTGGGGGGGGGGGGTTGTGTTGGGAGAACATTCCCCCGCCATCCCCCACATGTGTGTGGGCCTTACTCAGAAGGGATCTGGTGCTTGTTTTGGGATGGGGTGATCCCTGACACTTCTGGGATCAGATATATATGTTGTATGTGTGCGTGCATGCGTGTATATGTATATACGTGCGTGTATAAATATAAATATACAGTATATATATATATATATATATATATACTGTATATGCATGCTTAGATATAGATATATAGATACATACATACACATATATGCTAATATATTATATAAATATATAACATATATGCTTTTTTCCTGTTGACGGTTAAAGCTACTGCCTTACGGGCAGACTTCCCAAGTTCAAATCCCGAGAAGAGTATGGCTAGCTGATGAGAGCAAAATAGCTTGAAGTAGATCTATACTAGTCTCCCATTTCATTATCAGCAAAATATATTTCCCTCTCTCTCTCTTTCTCTCTCATCTATCTATCTATCTATCTATCTATCTATCTATCTATCTATCTATCTATCTATCTATCTATCTATCTATCGGGTCTGCTGCTTGAGCAGGGGATTGGACTAGAAGACCTCCAAGGTCCCTTTCTCCCTTTCAGTATTCTGATTGAGTGATACCCAGCAGGATTTGGGGAGCGGGAGGGGAGAGAATCCCCTTGCTTGTATCTTCTATGTAGGGAAAGATTCTGATTTCAGGTGGGGAGGCTGAGGGCTCCTCTCTGCTCATGTGGGGTTAGAAGGAGGAGAAATTTCTGTGGGGGTTGAGAGCTTTCCATGGACACGTGGAGCGGAGTGGTGGTGGTTTGAGGTTCTGCATCTAGAGCGTTGGGGGTCTCCTGCGAAGGATTGCTTGGAGATCCCCTCCCCCATGGTTCAGTAATCCCTCCTGTCCGCAGATGGACTTTGCATTCTGCATACAGTTAGGGCAGTGGTTTTGAACCTTGACCGCATGAAGATTGCTGGCTGTCAAGCGGCCAAGGTCGAGAAACCCCAAATTAAGGAATGTAGAATCGGGGGTAGGGGAGATGCCTTTTAAATTATCCGTGGTGGATCAGTTTATCTTGCATGGGTAGGTGGGTTAGTTGAAAGCAGGGCAAATGATACCTTTGTTTAATTTCCCTGTTTATGACAATTTGTGGGACAATTATTATTTGGCCTCTGAGATGCATCTTATGTAGCTAATGGGGTGTGTGTCTCTTGTGGGTGCAAACAATGGGGATTATTGCATTAGATGAGAAGTTGCAAAAAAGGGGATGTTTTGGGGGTGCTAAGGGATGGGGCCCATTGAAGTGATTTAATGTAGGTTAGGGAAAAAAAACATCCAAGCCCCCAGTTAATATTAGGAAGGGAGATTCAAATTCCCAGTTTGATTTTTGAATAATCTTAGACTTCTCTCAGCTTAGCATCTTTCCCAGGGTTCGTGTGAGAATTGGAGTCAATGTGAATTGTCAGTTCTAAAGATAACTTATAGTAACTTATAGAAAATGGGGTGAGTATACAGTATCCCCTCTCTTTATTTGGAAGGCTGAAGAGGGGTTCCTTTGTGCTGTATTGGGAATTGTTAGGACTCTGAACCTAAAGACAGACACAG
Organism: Erythrolamprus reginae; assembly: GCF_031021105.1. Lineage (NCBI taxonomy): Eukaryota > Metazoa > Chordata > Lepidosauria > Squamata > Dipsadidae > Erythrolamprus > Erythrolamprus reginae. Next base: position 50,287,240 of record NC_091958.1, read on the forward strand.
AGGGGAAAAAAATATAGGGCAATCTAGAAATATCTTTAAAGATATTTCTGCAGTTTGTCTATATCACATTTTAAACCGCAGAGAGCTGTCAACTTATTACCAGTTGGAAAATCCACTGAGACCTTTTCCCTCGGGTACTACAAAGGAAAAAACGATGTGGGGAGATCTCGCGGGAATTAACTAGGAAGAGAAAATATTACTGCTTTATTAATTTCTTGTACGACATTGCCCTGTATCGCAAATACTCCTTAATTGAAATGGAAGATGATTGAATCCAGGGACTCAGAAAGGGGTCAAAATCTAAGGCAGGCTGTTAAAAATATCCTAAAAGGTTCACTTGAAAAGCAATTGGAAATAAGGGCAGGGAATATCCTTTGTGGATTAAAAGGTTATTTTAATGGGGCAGGGATGTGTTTCTACCTCACTGTTTCCCAACCTTGGCAACTTGAAGATATCTGGACTTCAACTCCCAGAATTCCCCACCCAGAATTCTGGGAGTTGAAGTCCAAATATCTTCAAGTTGCCAAGGTTGGGAAACACTGTTCTACCTTGTATTAGTGCAGAGAGAGGAGTGCTGATGAGTTCATCTCCAACAGAATTATATCCCAGTGTTGCTTTGATTTTTCTTTTAAAAAACAAACAAACTGTGAAATCAGATAAATAGAATCAGCTGCACGTGCCTTTTATTCCCTATGGAACCAATATGCAAAAATATACGTCTCCGGAGAGGGGCGGCATACAAATCCAATAAATAAATAAATAAAATAAATAATGAATGAATGGGCTTCGGGAGGAGAAAAACTCAAGCAGAAGTTCTGGAGTTAGTGCAATGTCTTCTGCTGCACGAATCCCAGCGACCAGTTAGGTCCCACAGAGTGGATCTTCTCCGGGTCCCGTCAACTAAGCAATGTCGCCTGGCGGGACCCAGGGGAAGAGCCTTCTCTGTGGCGGCCCCGGCCCTCTGGAACCAACTCCCCTCAGAGATTAGAACTGCCCCCACCCTCCTTGCCTTTCGTAAGCTACTTAAAACCCACCTCTGCCGCCAGGCATGGGGGAATTGAGATCCTCTTTCCCCCTAGGCCTTTACAATTCTATGCATGGTATGTATGTATGTATGTATGTTTGGTTTTTATATTAATAGATTTTTAATCATCAATACCAAATTACTATTGTACACTGTTTTATTGTCGCTGTTAGCCGCCCCGAGTCTCTGGAGAGGGGCGGCACACAAACCAAATAAATAAATAAATAAATAAATAAATAAATAAATGTCGGACTCCACCCATCCTCTTTTAGCGGTGGACCATTTCTCTGACTTTCGCTGACTTTTATCCCGCTGAATCGAATCTCCTGGGCCTGAATTTGTCGGTATAAAAGGCTTGGCTTCTTTTGTCCGCGAAGGGGTTAAAGCGGTAATCCGGCTTCCACCGAGGTTTTTTTTTTTTTTCTTGCCCTGCCAACTGCTGTTGGGAATTGGAAGCAAACAAAATCCAAAGCTTGAAAAAAGAATAGGCTTTCAATTGGGAGGCCTGACTCAGTCTGACGTGGCAGCTCGGGAGAAGGTGTGGTTGAATGGAAGGCCCTGGGAAAGGGACCTTCTAGACTTTAACCTCTCTCTTGCAGAAAATAAAAAATAATAATTTTTGATGGGTGTTTGTCACTTGATCCCCCAAAGTATCTGAATCCCCACCTTTCTCCCTGGTTATCCTATTTCGGAGAGTCACTTTATTGCCTGATAATCAGAAGTACCCCTAGGGACGTCTTTGTTTCCATTTTATTAAACCCTCCGCTCCCTGCCACCAGCATTAAAGCATGAATCCCAGCGACCGGTCAAGTCCCACAGAGTCGGCCTTCTCCAGGTCCCGTCAACTAGACAATGTCGCTTGGCGGGGCCCAGAAGAGCCTTCTCTGTGGGGGCCCCGGCCCCCTGGAATAATAATAATATAATTAATAATAATGATAATAATAATAATAATAATGTATTAGATTTGTATGCCGCCCCTCTCCGAAGACTCGGGGCGGCTCACAACAACAACAACCAATGCGGTACAAATCCAATAATTACAACTATAGCTAAAAACCCACTATCGATTAATAAAACAATTAATACTCCCCCCCCCCCCATGAGAGTCATACTGCCTCCACCCTCCTCGCCTTTCGTAAGAACCTGAAAATTCATGCCATCAGGCATGGGGGCTTTAGACCAGTGTTTCCCAATCTTGGCAACTTGAAGATATTTGGACTTCAACTCCCAGAATTCCCCAGCCAGCGGATGCTGGCTGGGGAATTCTGGGAGTTGAAGTCCAGATATCTTCAAGTTGCCAAGGTTGGGAAACACTGCTTTAGACCCCATCCTCTGGCTGTTGAATGTTTAGTGTGCTTGGGGTTGCAATTGTATGAATGATTTTAATGTTTAGCCTTTTTATAATGTTTTAATTAAATGTTTATATTAGTTGGATCTAGCTGTGTTATTGTATACTGTTTGGTCACTGATATGTTTGTGAGCTGCCCTGAGTCCACGGAGAGGGGCGGCATACAAGTCCAATAAATAAATAAATAAATAAATAAATAAATAAATAAATAAATTTTTCACTCTTTGGGCTTATTTTTCAAGTCCCACCTTATTTAGACATTAACCACCGTTGGCTTGTTTGTTTAACTTGCATCAGGCGCCAAAGGCAGGCCTTGACACTGAACTGTGCTTTTATGCACCTTGTCTTGTGTGCAAAACGTGCTTTGACCCCCGGTGAGCCAGCTCAGCACTTTTTGAAAAGTTGAGATTACGGAGAACGAAATGCCACTGTGGCGGTGAAATAAATCAAGCCTTCCTTGGCGTTTTATTGGAAGATGGTTTTTAAAAGTCGGGAGTTGAATTATAGGAAACACGCCCACCAAACAAGAGATAGAAATAACCCTGGAATTCTACTTACTGGGTATAACTAATCAGAAATACAAGAAAGAAATTTTACACCTAGTTATTCATATTTTGACCGCGGCCAGGATAATATATGCGCAAAATTGGAAAGGGGAAAATATCCCCAAAGAAGATGAAGTTATTGAGAAAATATTAGATTGCGCTGAAATGGATATGATGACAAGACGGTTAAAAGTTCAAGAAGAAACAGAATATTATGAAATATGGAATACAGTGTATATATGGATAAATAATAAGAAATATTAAAATAACGAATAAGTAAATAAGAGAATTTACATTAGCAGTGATATGAATTGAGATTTATGTTAGAATTAGCATTGATATGATTTAAGAGTTATGTTAGAACTAGTTTATGTATGAAAATTTTCTATATAAGGTAAAACAAAATTCTTCTTTTCATTTAAAGCAATAAGTTGAATTTAAGTATTTTTTGAAATGTATTTCTTTTCTGTATCGAAATTTTACTTCTAGAATAAGCGGGGAAGATACAACCCCATTTCTATGTTAAATGTATGTTTGTCAGTTTTGTCTATTTTAAGAAAATCAATAAAATATTTGCAAAAAAAAAAAAAAAAGGAAACACGCCCACCACCGGTGCAGAAAATTATTTCTGCAAAAGAAGCTACCACGAGCAACAGACCAGGGGGATGATGATGATGATGATAATAATAATAATAATAATATATTGGATTTGTATACCGCCTCTCTCCGTAGACTCGGGGCGGCTAACAACAATGATAAAAACAACATGTGACAATCCAATAATAAAACAACTAAAAACCCTTATTTATAAAACCAATCATACACACAAACATACCATGCATAAATTGTAATGTCCTAGGGGAAGGAATATCTCGACTCCCCCATACCTGGCTGTATAAATGAGTCTTGAGTAGTTTACGAAAGACAGGGAGGGTGGGGGCAATTCTAATCACTGGGGGGGAGTTGGTTCCAGAGGGCCGGGGCCACCACAGAGAAGGCTCTTCCCCTGGGGCCCGCCAAACGACATTGTTTAGTCGACGGGACCCGGAGAAGGCCAACTCTGTGGGACCTTATCGGTCGCGGGATTCGTGCGGTAGCAGGCGGTTCCGGAGGTAATCTGGTCCAATGCCATGTAGGGCTTTAAGGTCATGACCAACACTTTGAATTGTGACCGGAAACCGATGGGCAGCCAATGCAAGCCACGGAGTGTTGAAGATGGGGGGAGGGGGAAAAGACTTCAGAGCCCATGATGCTCAGCTAGGACGAACAATGGGCCGCGCTGAATGGGAATTGTGGTAGTTGAATTGGAAGGAGAAAAATTTCTCGAGCGCTTGTTGAGTGATTTCTGTAGACTTGCTTTTATGAATGACGCAAGTATCTTTGGAAATGCGATTTGTGGGAGCATTGAGGAAGTAGAAAAATTGTGACGTGTTGTCTGCTGCTCTTCTCGAAATACTTTTGAAATTCAACATTAGCATTTGGAGGCAGGAGGGTGAAATGTGAATGAGTTACATTGAAGCTGCTTGCGTTCCTTTTAGCATAGTCATTTATAGTTTCCCTTAAAGCGAATTGGCAACAAGCCACACAGACCTTCCAGAGTAGCTAAAAGTGGGGAAAAAACAAATTGCATGAAGGCTTTTGATCTTATTTATGCAGGATTTTGAACCTGAAACATTAACTTTTCAAGAAGGATGAGACAAAGGCAATAGATTACACCAGTGTTTCCCAACCGTGGCAACTTGAAGATCTTTGGACTTCAACTCCCAGAATTCCCCAGCCAGCATTTGCTGGCTGGGGAATTCTGGGAGTTGAAGTCCAAATACCTTCAAGTTGCCAAGGTTGGGAAACACTGGGGGCTTTTGGGTGGGTGGGGGCAGAAAAAAGATAATGGGCTTCATTCCTATGACATATTCTTTAATCTACTGCAGTGGTTCTCAACCTGGGGATCGGGACAAACTTCCCACAATGTTAGGAACTAAAGCTTCTATTCTGGCACCTTGGAACATATTTTTACAATCCGACCATTCAGGCATTGACAGTGAGGGTGTCCCTCTGACCTTCTCGCCAATCAGCTTCAAGCTCTGTTGGGAGAATTGGGAAACCACAGGGAGGGTGGAGGCCCTGTTTCCTCCCAGGAGATTCCTAGAGAGGCCCCACGGAGGCTTTTCCCTGCCTTTTCCGGCCATGTTTCCTCCCAGGAGATGCCTAGAGAGGCCCCACGGAGGCTTCTCCCTACCTTTTCCGGCCATGTTTCCTCCTAGGAGATTCCTAGAGAGGCCCCACGGAGGCTCCTCCCTACCTTTTCCGGCCATGTTTCCTCCCAGGAGATTCCTAGAGAGGCCCCACGGAGGCTTCTCCCCGCTTTTTCCGGTTACAGTTTCGGAGGCTCGGGTTTGTAAGTGGAAAATGGTTCTGGAGAAGAGGCCAAAAAAAATCTTGAACACATGGTTCTTATCTAGAAAAGTTCGTAAATAGAGGCGTTTGTAGGTAGAGGTACCACTGTATTGGGCTCAATTGTGATCATAAGTTTAGGGCTACCTGTATACAGGTAGATGTCGAATCAATGACTAGGCCTTAACCTTTCCAGCACATTAAAAAAAAGGAGGTTTGACAATACAGAAAGTCCGTCGTTTGCTGAAATGCGCACTATTTATGGTTTTGGAAGTTCTGTTGACAGGAAGGGCTGTACGCACGGCGGCCCCGATCAATGGAGCATGCGAGCCCACATTATGTTCAGTTAATGGGGCATGTATGCAGTCAACACCTGCTTCCCTGGCAGGGAGGTGTTGACTTTGCAAAATTGTGACTGTTGTCCCATGTGGTGGGAGAAAACGGAAGGGGGCCGTTTAAACACCTTGCTTACCAGGTTGGGAGCTGTGAAGCCATCTGGATTCAAGGGGATTTAGAGCACTAGTGTGAATATGCCGACTTATATCTCCCTTTACCCCCTGGGTAAAATAAGGACCTGGATTGTGGGGGCAATAGGCTGGCTCTGTTAAAAATAAAGTGCTATTGCTAACATGTTGTAAGCCGCCCTGAGTCTAAGGAGAAGGGCGGCATTAAAAAATAAAAAAATAAAAATTGAATAAAATAAATATCCCACTTCTTAGTGCTTTCATAGCCCTCTCTAAGCGGTTTACAGAGTCAGTCTCTTGCCCTCAACAATCTGGGTCCTCATTTTATCCACCTTGGAAGGATGGAAGGCTGAGTTTCCCCATCCAGGGGGGGAAGAACACAGCCAAGTTGCCTTTTTGAAAAGCACATTTTGAGATGACTAGTTGGGGGAAAGATCAAAAGCAACATGAGAAAATATTATTTGACTGAAAGAGTAGTAGATCCTTGGGACAAACGTGGTTGGTAAAACCACAGTAACTGAATTTAAACATGCCTGGGATAAACATATACCCATCCTAAAATAAAATACAAAAAAATAGTATAAGGGCAGACTAGATGGATCATGAGGTCTTTTTCTGCCGTCAGTCTTCTACGTTTCTGTGACATGAATAACTGAAAATCTCCATACACTTTTAACCAAACAAGAAGAACACAGAGTTTCCCACCTTGATTCTTCTAAAGATTTGGATGGATGGGCTCTTTCGATAAACTTTAGTTGGGGACATAAAATGCCCTTGCCTAATTAGCAATAGTAATAGTATTTAGACTTATATAGAAACATAGAAGACTGACGGCAGAAAAAGACCTCATGGTCCATCTAGTCTGCCCTTATACTATTTCCTGTATTTTATCTTACAATGGATATATGTTTATCCCAGGCATGTTTACATTCAGTTACTGTGGATTGACCAACCACGTCTGCTGGAAGTTTGTTCCAAGGATCTACTACTCTTTCAGTAAAATAATATTTTCTCATGTTGCTTTTGATCTTTCCCCCAACTAACTTCAGATTGTGTTCCCTTGTTCTTGTGTTCACTTTCCTATTAAAAACACTTCCCTCCTGAACCTTATTTAACCCTTTAACATATTTAAATGTTTCGATCATGTCCCCCCTTTTCCTTCTGTCCTCCAGACTATACAGATTGAGTTCATGGAGTCTTTCCTGATACGTTGTATGCTTAAGACCTTCCACCATTCTTGTAGCCCGTCTTTGGACCCGTTCAATTTTGTCAATATCTTTTTATAGGTGAGGTCTCCAGAACTGGACACAGTATTATTCCAAATGGGGTTTCACCAGCGCTCTATATAAGGGGATCACATTCTCCCTCTTCCTGCTTGTTATACCTCTAGCTATGCAGCCAAGCATCCTACTTGCTTTTCCTACCGCCCGACCACACTGCTCACCCATTTTGAGACTGTCAGAAATCACTACCCCTAAATCCTTCCCTTCTGAAGTTTTTGCTAACACAGAACTGCCAATACAATACTCAGATTGAGGATTCCTTTTACCCAAGTGCATTATTTTACATTTGGAAACATTAAACTGCAGTTTCCATTGCTTTGACCATTTATCTAGTAAAGCTAAATCATTTACCATATTACAGACCCCTCCAGGAATATCAACCCTATTGCACACTTTAGAGTCATCAAATAGGCAAACCTTCCCTTCCAAACCTTCCCCTATGTCACTCACAAACATATTAAATAGGAATAGGACCCAGAACAGACCCTATACCGCTTCACAGTCCTTTACAGACCTCTCTAAGCGGTTTACAGAATCAGCCTCTTGCCCCCAACAATCTGGGTCCTCATTTTATCCACCTTGGAAGGCTGAGTCAACCTGGAGCCTACTGAGATTCGATCTGCCAAACTGCTGGCAGCCGGTGATCAGCAGAAGTAGCTTGCAGTACTGCACTTTAACCACTGCACCACCGAGGCTCCATTCACGTTTTTAGGACAAAGATCATCATCTTTTAATGACCCCATAGTCCCTTGCGGGGTGGAATCTGGGTGACTGAATGGAGCCGAGTGTTTACTGGCCCGATGCCCTTCCTGTCACCAATACAGAGTTTTTTTCCAGCAGCCAACATGCTCATTGTGCCCAGAGAGAGAAATATCCGCCTCTACCTAGGATCGAACTCATGAGTCTTTTTAGGACAAAGATCAGTAGCATAGTTTTGGTTTTTAAAGATTCTTTTTCTGTTTTTAATTTGCTCTAGGTATATCTGGGAAAAGTCAGCTCCTGTTTGCACTGGTCTTCACGACTCGATACCTGGACCTCTTCACTTCATTCATTTCACTTTATAACACTTCTATGAAGGTACAGTATACTGCAGCCTACAAGCCCTGACGGGTAGTTTTCGACTTAACAGCAGCTCGTTTAGTGACCGCTAAAGAACTGAGGAAGCTTCTTAGATGAGGAGCAAAACATTTTCAAAGGGGAGAAAAAAACCACCCCAAGAAAGTCATAAGAACATAAGAAGAGCCATGCTGAATCAGGCCAAAGCCCATCGAGTCCAGCATTCTGTGTCACTCAATGGCCCATGAATTGTCCCTTCATTCATTCATTCATTCATTCATTCATTCATTCATTCATTTATTGGATTTGTATGCCGCCCCTCTCCGAAGACTCGGGGCGGCTAACAACAATAATAAGACAGCATATAATAATAATCCAATACTAAAAACAATTAAAAACCCATTATAATAAAAACCAAACAGACATACAGACATACCATGCATAAAATTGTAACGGCCTAGGGGGAAAGAGTATCTCAGTTCCCCCATGCCTGGCGGCAGAGGTGGGTTTTAAGTAGCTTACGAAAGGCAAGGAGGGTGGGGGCAATTCTAATCCCTGCGGGGAGTTGGTTCCAGAGGGCCGGGGCCGCCACAGAGAATGCTCTTCCCCTGGAGATCTTTAGTAGAAAGAGAAGGCAAAACTCCCTTTCTCTCGACCCTCAACAAGTGGTACTCAAGGGAATCCTGCCTGCCTCCACCCACATAGAGGCGGCACATGGGCATCCGTTTCAATAACCACCGATACACTTGGCATCCATGAATCTGTCTAATCCTGCCTTGAAGCTATCCAGCGTGACAGCTGTCACAACCTCTTCTGGAAGTGAATCCCATAAACCAAGGACCCTCTGGGTGAAGAAATATTTCCCTTTATTTGTCCTCACTTTCTTACCTGTGAGCTTTAGGGAGGCTCCCTCGTCTTAGTATTGTGTGATAGAGAAAAGAATTTTTCTCTATCCACCTTTTCTATCCCATGCATGATTTTATACACTTCGATCAAGTCACTCTTTAAACGCCGTCTTTCAAGGCTGAAGAAACCAAGGCGTTGCAACCTGGTATCATAAGGGAGGGGCTCCATTTCCTTGAGGGAACAAAGATTCACCATCACTGTTCTGGATCCATCTTCCACAATGTGCAAGAAGGCCAACTCATCCACACAAAAAAGAGGTTTTTCTCCAACCTCTTCTTCAAAATCTCCAGATGAAGGACCCGCAACCTTTGCGGTTAAGACTATCCCAGCATGGCTCAGCTCTTCCCAATGCAACCCCGAAGGAAACGGAGCTTGCCTGTACAAAGTGGATATGTTCCTCATATCAAAGCCAGATGCATTGATTCTTTCCAGGAAGGCTTGCGCGAGATCGGGCGTGATATCATACACTATGTCCAGTTGCTTGGTTGCATTGTCATAGCTGACAAACAGCCACATCTAAGCAACGAAGAAAAGACAAATGAGATAGAGCAGTCTCCTTGCTCACTAGATTAGTTAGGTCCCACAGAGTGGGTCTTCTCTGGGTCCCGTCAACCAAACAATGTCGCTTGGTGGAAGAGGAAGAGCCTTCTCTGTGGCGGCCCCGGGCCTCTGGAATCAACTCCCCCCAGAGATTAGAATTGCCCCCACCCTCCTTGCCTTTCGTAAGCTGCTTAAAACCCACCTTGCCGCCAGACATGGTGGAACTGAGATACACTTTCCCCCTAGGCCTTAAAATTTTATGCATGGTATGTCTGTATGTATGTTTGGTTTTTATATTAATGGGTTTTAAATCGTTTTTAGTATTGGATTATTATTGTACACTGTCTTGTTATTGCTGTTAGCCACCCCGAGTCTCCATCCACCTTTTCTATCCCATGCATGATTTTATATACTTCGATCAAGTCACCCCTTAAACGCCGTCTTTCAAGGCTAAAGAGACCAAGGCGTTGCAACCTGGTTTCATAAGGGAGGGGCTCCATTTCCTTGACCGTTCTTGTTGTCCAGGCCAGTTTCCTTTTTGGAAAAGCTCTGAGTGGGGGACAACAAACATACCTCTCCCCTTTTTCATGTTTCTTGGCCAAGCTGCAAACGGAAAGAGGGGTTTGGGGAATAAATACCAATGCATTTAGACTTATATGCCGCTTCATAGTGCTTTTACAGCCCCCTCTAAGCGGTTTACAGAATGAGCCTCTTGCCCCCAACAATCTGGGTCCTCATTTGACCCACCTCGGAAGGATGGAAGGCTGAGTCAACCTTGAGCTGGTGGCGAGATTTGAACTGCTGGACTACAGCTAGCAGCCAAATGCTGCAGTTTCCCCTTGTGCCTTCAGGATGTCGCGAACCTCGAAATGTCCCTCTCCACTCCCACCGGGATGGGAGGAGGGAAGGGGGCTCAGTACCGAGCTACTTGAAAGCGTTTTAGGAGTCTCCAATCATGGCGACTCTTCATCTTGTGGACTTCAACTCCCAGAATTCCTCAGCCAGCAGATCAAATCGATAACCCCTGACTGCGGAAACGAGTGTTGTCTGCAGCTGTTGATTCATTTATCTCACAAGAGTTTGAGCTCCCTGTCTAGTTAGGGAACTCCCGGTCAGAGTTCAGAGACGCTTAAAAACTGTTATCTGTTGCTGAGCAAATAAGAGGGAGGCGCCTCGCTCAAAAACATGGCGTTTATTTATTTATTTATTTATTTATTTATTAATCAGATTTGTATGCCGCCCCTCTCCGCAGACTTGGGGCGGCTCACAGCAATAATAATACAATGTAAACAAATCTAATATTTAAGTTTAAGTTAATTTAAAACCCCAATTTAAAAACCAATCATACATACTGACATACCATGCATAAATTTTATAAGCCTAGGGGGAGGGAAAGTCTCAATTCCCCCATACCTGATGACAGAGGTGGGTTTTAAGGAGCTTACGAAAGGCAAGGAGGGTGGGGGCAACTCTGATATCTGGGGGGAGTTGGTTCCAAAGGGTCGGGGCCGCCACAGAGAGGGCTCTTCCCCTGGGTCCCGCCAAACGACATTGTTTAGTTGACGGGACCCGGAGAAGGCCAACTCTGTGGGACCTAACTGGTCGCTGGGATTCGTGCGGCAGAAGGCATTGAACCAGATTACCTCCGGGACCCCCCTCCCCTTCCGTAAAAGCTGAAAGACCTATTTATGCCGCCAGGCTTTAGGCCACTGGACCCTAGCCCCCTGGCTGACGGGTGTAGTATGTTTTGCTGTGTGAATGGGAATTTATTTATTTATTTTTATTTATTAGATTTGTATGCCGCCCCTCTCCGAAGACTCGGGGCGGCTCACAACAGTAATAAAAACAATATAGCAGTGGAACAAATTTAATATTAAAAAACATACAAAACCCTATCATTATTTTCAAAACCAACCAGCACATTCATACCAAACATAAAACAAACTATATAAAAGCCTGGGGGAAAGGTGTCTCAACTCCCCCATGCCTGGCGGTATAAGTGAGTCTTGAATAGTTTACGAAAGACAGGGTGGGGGCAGTTCTAATCTCCGGGGGGGGAGTTGGTTCCAGAGGGCCGGGGCCACCACAGAGAAGGCTCTTCCCCCGGGGCCCGCCAAACGACATTGTTTAGTCGACGGGACCTGGAGAAGGCCAATTCTGTGGGACCTTATCAGTGGCTGGGATTCGTGCGGTAGCAGGCGGTTCCAGAGGTACTCTGGTCCATTGCCATGTAGGGCTTTAAAGGTCATGACCAGCACTTTGAATTGTGACCGGAAACTGATCGGCAGCCAATGCAAGCCACGGAGTGTTGAAGAAACGTGGGCGAATCTTAGAAGCCCCACGATGGCTCTTGTGGCTGTGTTCTGCACGATCTGAAGTGTCCGAACACTTTTCAAAGGTAGCCCCATGTAGAGAGCGTTGCAGTAATCGAACCTCGAGGTGATGAGGGCATGAGTGACTGTGAGCAATGACTCCCTGTCCAAATAGGGCCGCAACTGGTGCACCAGGCGAACCTGGGCAAACGGAATGAATGGTTTTAAATCTTATTAGAGTTTTAAAAAGTTTTTTAGTTATATTAACTGGATTTTTAGATATGTGTACTGTGTATTGTTTTTGACAGGTTGTGAGCCGCCCCGAGTCCTCGGAGAGGGGCGGCATACAAATCCAATTAATAAATAAAATAAAAAATAAATAAATCTGCAAAGGTCAGCCCTTCCTCCCAGGGATCAACCTGGGTAACCCCTCTGGGTCTCTTTCTTCCAGCTGATCTACGTTGCTTGCGCCTACGCCACCATCTACCTGATCTACATGAAATTCAAGGCCACTTACGACGGGAACCACGATACCTTCAGAGTTGAGTTTCTCGTGGTCCCTGTGGGTGGACTGTCTTTCCTGGTCAATCATGATTTCTCTTCCCTGGAGGTAAGTTTGGAACGTTGCAGTGTTTGCGTTGATCAGCAATGCAAGAATACGTTGGTTAATTTTTAAACATGCGCGCATCTGCCCACCCCCTTGGGAAAGAATATTTTTGCCAGCCTTTCTCCCCTAATTCAGCTGAGTTTCAATTGGGTGGTGTGCTTTCTCATTTGAGTGCTATACAAGATTGCCGCTTTACGGCGAGAATTTTGTACGTCCAATTTTGGAAACAAGAAAAAAACACCCAACTAGTGTTAAACCTTATAACAAAAATTATGGAATGTGCAGAAATGTCAAAATTGACAATGGACATTCAAAACAGAGACAAATCGGATTTTTACAAAGCCTGGGAAAAATGGTACTAATGGCTCAACTAAAAAAACAAACAAACTAAACATTAAAAAAGAAAAAAAACTAACATTAATTTTTCCTCTTTATCAACACAACAGATGAAATGAAAACAATTTATATACTGCTCAAAAAAAATAAAGGGAACCCTTAAACAACACAATATAACTCCAAGTTGGGGGAAAGATCAAAGGCAACATGAGAAAGTATTATTTTACTGAAAGAGTAGTAGATCCTTGGAACAAACTTCCAGCAGACGTGGTTGGTAAATCCACAGTAACCGAATTTAAACATGCCTGGGATAAACATAGATCCATTGTAAGATAAAATACAGGAAATAGTAAAAGGGCAGACTAGATGGACCATGGGGTCTTTTTCTGCCGTCAGTCTTCTATGTTTCTAAGTAAATCAAACTTCTGTGAAATCCAATTGTCCACTTAGGAAGCAACACTGATTGACAATCAATTTCACCTGCTGTTGTGCACATTCAACTTTGTACAGAACAAAGTATTCAATGGGAATATTTCATTCATTCAGATCTAGGATGGGTTATTTGAGTGTTCCCTTTATTTTTTGGTGCAGTATATTTTAAACCACACAAGTCATTGATTGAGACATGTGTTGAAGACTATTCACACCCTACAAACCAAATTTTAAATGACTGTTCCTCAATATAAACACATACATACAATGAAACCTAATAGAATAGAATAGAATTTTATTGGCCAAGTGTGATTGGACACACAAGGAATTTGTCTTGGTGCATATGCTCTCAATGTACATAAAATAAAATATAAATTTGTCAAGAATCATGTGGTACAACACTTAATGATTGTCATAGGGGTCAAATAAGCAATGAAGAAGCAATATTAATAAAAATCTTAGGATATATGCAACAAGTTACAGTCATACAGTCAACATGGGAGGAAATGGGTGAAAGGAATGATGAGAAAAACTAGTAGAATAGAAGTGCAGATTTAGTAGAAAGTCTGACAGTGTTGAGGGAATTATTTGTTTAGTAGAGTGATGGTGTTCGGGGAAAAACTGTTCTTGTGTCTAATTGTCTTCGTGTGCAGTACTCTGTAGCGACGTTTTGAGGGTAGGAGTTGAAACAGTTTGTGTCCAGGATGTGAGGGGTCAGTAAATATTTTACCTGCCCTCTTTTTGACTCGTGCAGTATACAAGTCCTCAATGGAAGGCAGGTTGGCAGCAATTGTTTTTTCTGCAGTTCTGATTCTCCTCTGAAGTCTGTGTCGGTCCTGTTGGGTTGCAGCACCAAACCAGACAGTTATAGAGGTGCAGATGACAGACTCAATGATTCCTCTGTAGAACTTTAATAAAAACTTTACTTTAAGCAAAAGTGAGAGGCAGTATATATCCATTATAGAAACTGAAATTATAGGTTGTTTGTTAAGAAAATGTCAACTAGATAGTTGACATAACTATCCGTTTCTTTCTTTCTTTCTTTCTCTCTTTCTTTGTAATCTTTTAATTTCCTTTCTACTTTTTGACTTTACCTTTTTTCATTCCTTTCCCTTTTATATTATGTATTATGTTATATTGTCTACTTTGTAATTTTTTAAATGTATATATTTAATTAAAAATATTTCTTTTTTTAAAAAAGATTGCCGCTTTAGTCACTCAAATGCTTATTTCCTTTAAACAAATATTGGGAAAGTGAGTTTTTCTTTCTTTCTTTCTTTCTTTCTTTCTTTCTCCCTCTCTCTCTCTCTCTGTACTCCCCTCCCTCTCCTCTCCCTGTGTCCCCCTTCCCCCCCCTCTTTCTGGTACTTGAAAAGCATTTGGTGCCATCTGGAGGACTAAACAAGACCTACAATTTAAACACTTTTAAAAGGCACCACGGTGTAAATGCATGTTGCATTCTAACTCAGGAGTCTCCAAGCTTGGCAACTTTAACTTTACCTGTTCCACTGATTAATTGTTCTGACTGGACGTTTCTCCCTTAACTCCAGGTTGCAACTGATCCAGGTTGGATCAGTTTCCATCCATTGCTTCTTGTCCAGCCTTTAGGTGCTTTGGAGCAGGGCGTCTCCAACCTTGGCCGCTTTAAGCACGATGAACTTCAACTCCCAGAATTCCCCAGCCAGCAACACTTTCTGGGGAATTCTGGGAATTGAAGTCCACCGGGCTTAAAGCGGCCATGGTTGGAGATCCCCTGCTTTGGAGAATAGGTTGACCCTCCCTCTTCTTTGGGGTAACCCCTCGCATACGGAACCCATGTCACCCCCTAGTCCTTCTTTTCATTAAACTAGACTTACCCAACTCTAGCAAGGAATCTGGGAGGGAACGTTTGATTTAAACGTCTTGTGTTTTGCGGTTTTCAGATCTTGTGGACTTTCTCCATCTACTTGGAATCCGTGGCGATCCTCCCCCAGCTTTTTATGATCAGTAAAACTGGGGAAGCGGAGACCATCACGACTCACTATCTCTTCTTCCTGGGCCTCTACCGTGCCTTGTACCTTATCAACTGGATTTGGCGTTACTACTTTGAGGGGTTCTTTGACCTCATAGCCGTGGTGGCCGGGGTGGTCCAGACCATCCTGTACTGCGACTTCTTCTATTTGTATGTTACAAAAGGTAAGAGACAGACAGTGACACCTATTTGTGACGGTGTGTCTGAACCTTAGCAACTCTTAAGATGGGTGGACGTCAACTCCCAGAATTCTGGGACTTACAGTTGCTAAGATTCAGAAACACTGCGTTTTGACGCATAATGAAGCCTCTTACTTTAATTTGATACTTTGGAATCGGGTTGGACTCCAGCCCCCATCTTTCCCTGTGGTTGCAGGTGCTGGGAATTACAGTCCAGCTCACCTACAGGGCATCACGACAGAAAGGGGGAATTTAAATCCATCCAGTATGTTTCCATGATACCTTATATAGCTCATACTAAAACTTCAAAAGCAACATGAGAAAATATTATTTGACTGAAAGAGTAGTAGATGCTTGGAACAAACCTCCAGCAGACGTGGTCGGTACATCCACAGTAACTGAATTTAAACATGCCTGGGATAAACATATATCCATCCTAAGATAAAATACAGGAAATAGTATAAGGGCAGACTAGATGGACCATGAGGTCTTTTTCTGCCGTCAGTCTTCTATGTTGCTATGTTTCTACTCTCGTTGCAAATGGCGAGGATGCAGCGAATGCCTTCCTGTATACAAAATGTGATAGTAGAACCAGTTCTGCAGGTCGGGTGGCTTCATTTGTCATTCCCGTACATATTTAATTCCACCGAATATGCCACTAATCCCCAGGCACGGGCGTATTTCAAAAGAGAAGGCAATTCAACACCTTGAGAGGTGTTTGCTTGACAAAATATAGCCTTATTTCCGAACAGAAACAAGTGTTGACCTGACCTTATTTTTTTCCTTTCCCCCCCCCCCTCCCCAGTGCTCAAAGGGAAGAAGCTGAGTTTGCCAGCCTAAAGTGCCAAGGGTGGTCCATCTTGGATGCGTAGAGAGAACGACCGACCGTCAAGAGGTTGAAGATGCTTGCACAGATGGCCCCTCCGCCCTCTTCTTTCAAAGAGACCCCCACGGGGGAGGGGCTCTGTAGGTCCAGAGAACCAAATGACTTCTGTTGGATGCATCTTGCCTTTTTTCCTGCCCCCCCCCCTTTCCCCTTCTCTTTTTTTATTACTATGTATAAAGATTTTTTACACGAGAGAAAACTCAATACCGTGTGGATTTAATTCAGCGTGTAGTTTCAAATCGGAGTAGTTCCAAAAACACAGGGAGATTATTTTCTTTGTTTCTTTTTGTTTGGGTGGGTGGGGTTTTTTTTTGGGAATCCTTTGGAGGGGGGTCGGGAATCAGCGTAAAACACTTCCCCCCCCCCAAAAAAATATTTCCAGTCGACGATTTTTTGCGTGTGCGCGCCTGGGCTGATTGACGGATGGTAACTCCCTCCCTCTTTTCCCGTTCGATTTCAGAATTTTCATTCCACTGTATTTATTTGCCTTTCGGTTCCTCGCCCTCCAAACCCGCCGCGTTTTGCGTGGACCGAAATCCAAACAGCGTTGTCGGAAAACGCTCGCGGGAAAGGCGTCAACGGTTTTCCAGAAATACCTTCAATTCTTCATTTTACTTTTTTTCCTCCTTTCCATAAAAAGATGCTTCCGTAGGTAGCGTCTGTTAATAAATAATTCCCCCTCTACTTCTCTGCTCCTCCCGAAGACCTGAATTAAGACTGCTGGGTGCTAGTTCACCAGATTTGGGTTCCCCCCCATTTCTAAACGTAGTTTTTCAGCCCCAGTCAGACTGAAATTATTCCACCATTTTTAGAGGGGAGTGTATGTATTTCTAAACCATTTTCTATTGACGGCAGCGGTCAAGCCACCCCTGCGATCATCGTCCGGTTGAAATCATCCATTTTTAACAGCGTTTCCATCTTTTTTAATACAGGACCCTTTTACAAGTAAAACACCTTTGTTTAGCTTTTCCACCAATTTTAGAAAAGTGCCAGGTTTTTTGGACGATCAGTGGTTCCTTTTATAGACTTGTTCCTGAATTGGCCGCACCAAATCCTGTTCTCTAGCTTTCCTCTTTTTTCTTTTTTTCTAAAAAAACCTGAACTCTGTTGCATGATTTATCCTGTGTTACCATCCTCAATAAACATTTTATGAAGTGGTTCTCCATTGTGGTGGTCTCAAACGATGCCCCCCGCCCCAACGGGAATGCCGTTGCTCTCCGTGAATTTGCTGTCAGATGTTCAAGCCAGGACTCGGTTACATCTTCATTGTACGATAAAAGCAACTTCTTTGTTTTGATTACCTGCAGAATAGACGTAGCTTTGAAATTGTAAAAATGTTGGCAGTACAGTGTTCCCTCGATTTTCGCGGGAGATGCGAAGTAGAGATGCGGAAGTAAATACACTATTTTTGGCTATCACAAGCCTTCCCTTAACCCTTTAAACCCCTAAATTGCAATTTCCCATTCCCTTAGCAACCATTTAGATTATTACTCACCGTGTCTATTTATTAAAGTTTATTTAAAAAAATATTTATTAAAGGCAAACAAAAGTTTGGCAATGACATATGACATCATCGGGCGGGAAAACCGTGGTATAGGGAAAAAACCCATGAAGTATTTTTTTATTAATATTTTTGAAAAATCGTGGTATAGCCGTTTCGTGAAGTTTGAACCCGCGAAAATCGTGGGAACACTGTATTTTAATTTTTCTTTTTTTAATTACGAGAGCTGCAAAGAAAACGTTAGAATGTACCGGAGCGGTTTTTAAAATAGTTCAGTCATAAAACGGCCAGAGCAGAAAGTGTTTTTTTTAATGAAATGTAGATAATTGTTAACAACAACAAATTACAAATAATTCTTCTCGATCTTGAAGCCTTCAGATCATTTGCATAATGGGTTTCAAATGAAGATGTTGGCAGTAGAAAAAGTAGGGAAAAAATGAAGAAAAATCTTTGAATATTGGACATTACAAAAGGGTCAATCATCCCCAAGAAGGCCTTGACTTACAGCCATTCATTTAGTAACCGTTCACGGTTGCCACGGCACTGAAGGAAGTGGCATCGGATTGGTTCTTGCAGTTAAAACTATTGCTGCACCTTAGTGGTCATGTGATCAAAATCTGGGCGCTAGGCAACCAGCATTTATGATGGCTGCCATGTCCTAAGTTCATATGATCCACATTTGTGACCTCCCCAGCTGGTTTCCGAGAAGCAAAGTCAATGGAGGAAGTTGGGTTAAGTAAACCACATCATTTAATTAATTGTGGCAAAAAGGTCATAAAATGTGGACTACTCACAAAACTGCCTTGTCAGCAACAAGAAATCTAGTCCCAGTTATGGTTACAAGTTGAGGATTACCTATATTTACTGGAGAAAAGCAGCCCCTCCACTCAAACCTTGCTTTTTATTTTGTGCGTGTATAATTTTCTCTTTCAAATACATATATTTTTCCTCATTCTTTTATCGCTGTGTCTTATTCGTGAAATGCATTGTTTGGGGAGAGGCGTTCCTAGGATAGACTATACCTCATTTTTGTAAGGAAAAGAGGCAATTTGTAGAAAAGCCGACGCTTTTTAAATCCTTGTGGCGTTTAATTCTGCCTCAATAAATCTTAATGATAGTGTCCCAATATCGCTATAGCTTTTCGGAAATGTCTGCCTTTATGAACCAATGACGGTAGAACAAAATATTTCCATAAATTCTGCTAGGCCCAGGCAGACTTCATTATTATTATTATTATTATTATTATTATTAGTAGTAGTAGTAGTAGTAGTAGCAGCAGCATTATTAGTAGTATTAATATTATTAGTTTTATTAGTATTAGTATTATAGTTGAAAGGGACCTTGCAGGTCATCTAGTCCAACCCCTTGCTCAAGCAGGAGACCCTACAGCACTCCAGTCGGATGGCAGTCCAATCTCTTTTTGAACGTGTTGGGGCATTTATTTATTTTATTTTATTTTATTGGATTTGTATGCTGCCCCTCTCCGTAGACTCGGGGTGGCTAACAACAACAATAAAAACAACATGTACAATCCAATAATAAAAACAAC
This sequence comes from Erythrolamprus reginae, assembly GCF_031021105.1. NCBI lineage: Eukaryota > Metazoa > Chordata > Lepidosauria > Squamata > Dipsadidae > Erythrolamprus > Erythrolamprus reginae. The sequence continues at coordinate 50,306,610 of NC_091958.1, forward strand.
TACAAACCCCTATTATAAAACCAAACATACACACACACAAACATACCATGCATAACTTGTAATGGCCTAGGGGGAAGGGCTACCTCAACTCCCCCATGCCTGGCGGTATAAATGAGTCTTGAGTAGTTTACGAAAGACAGGGAGGGTGGGGGCAATTCTAATCTCCGGGGGGGACTTGGTTCCAGAGGGCCGGGGCCACCACAGAGAAGGCTCTTCCCCTGGGGCCTGCCAAACAACATTGTTTAGTCGACGGGACCCGGAGAAGGCATTCACAACCTCCGCTAGCAAGCTGTTCCACCGATTGATCGTTTTTGCCGTCAGAAAGTTCTTTATTTCCAGGTTGAATCTCTCCTTGGTCAGTTTCCCTCCGTTGCTCCTAGTCTGGTTTCTCCTGGAAAATAGTGTGACCCCCTCCTCTCTGTGGCAACCCCTCAAGTACCTGTATACTGCTATCATATCTCCCCTGGCCCTTCTTTTTGCTAGACTATTCATGCCCAGTTCCAGCAACCTCTCTTCGTATGTCTTGGTTTCCAGTCCCCTAATCATCCTGGTTGCTTTTTTCTGAACTTTTTCTAGAGCAGTGTTTCCCAACCTTGGCAACTTGAAGGTATCTGGACTTCAGCTTCCAGAATTCCCCAGCCAGCGAATGCTGGGTGCCGATCAGTTTCCGGTCACAATTCAAAGTGTTGGATATGACCTCTAAAGCCCTTCATGGCACCGGACCAGATTATCTCAGGGACTGCCTTCTGCTGCACGAATCCCAGCGACCAGTTAGGTCCCACATAGTTGCCCTTCTCCGGGTCCCGTCGACTAAACAATGTCGTTTGGCGGGACCCAGGGGAAGAGCCTTCTCTGTGGTGGCCCCGGCCTTTTGGAACCAACTCCCCCCACCCTCCTTGCCTTTCGTAAACTTCTTAAAACCCACCTCTGCCATCAGACATGGGGGAATTGAGATATTCTTTCCCCCTAGGCCTTTACAATTTACGCATGGTATGTCTGTATGTATGTTTGGTTTTTATAATAAGGTTTTTTTTAGTTATTTTAGTATTGGATTGGATTGTTACATGCTGTTTTTATCATTGTTGTTAGCCGCCCCGAGGCTACGGAGAGGGGCGGCATACAAATCCAATAAATAAACAAACAAACAAATAAATAAATAAAAATAAACAAACAAACAAATAAATAAATAAATTGCTAAGGTTGGGAAACACTGCTCTAGAGTATTAATGTCCTTTTTATAGTAGGGTGACCAAAATTGAATGCAGTAGTCTTAGGTGTGGTATTAGACTTCTATGCCACCCTGAATCGGTTGAGAAGGGTGGCATAGAACTCTAAATAAATGAATAAGTAAATTATAGAGTGTTATTAGGTCTTGGAGTGCATCCCTCTGTTGATGCAGCTTAAGACTGTGTTGGCTTTTTTGGCCGCCGCTGCACATTGCTGGCTCATATTTAGTTGGTGATCCACCAGGACTCCTAGATCTCTCTCAGAGATTTCTCATTTGGTTCAGTGCTCGCATGAATCCCAGTTCTTTTTTAAGAAGTGAAGGCTCTTCATATGTTAACAGACACACAACTGGTTCATCCGCTCCGCTTACGCAAAGCAGAACTTGATTTGCAAACCCGCCCCGGCATAAAATGGGCAGCCATAATAACAACATGGATGAATCAGGATGCTTTGATCCAGACTTGATTAGAACTTGGTTTTGTGGTTGTATATATTGCTGCAGCGTCGGTTCTTAGAAGCTTAGGACAATGCGAAGCCACCCTGATGGGAGATACCACACGATTTCAAAGGCTTTCAAAGTACGAAAGATGCTTACTCTCATCCCTGAAACACACCCCACAAAAAACCTATAATACTAATAGCAACGGAGTTGGAAGAGACCTTGGAGGTCCTCTAGTCCAACCCCCTGCTTAGGCAGGAAACCCTTCTAATCACCTCCCCATCTGAAGAGTTATATTCCAGCCGTATTTTTTCCCTAGAACTTAAGAAAAACTTGAGTTCCTCCTTCCCTTGGATAAGCTACACAAATGAAAACAATTTGTGGTTTATTATTATTTGCAGGTCCTGTTGACTAAGCAGTATTGGTTGGCCGGCCAACAGCGGACGGCCTTCCCTGTGGTGGCCCCGGATTTTTGGAACCAACTGCCTCCCTGAGGTCCGTACTTCCCCCACTCTATTGGCTTCCCATAAGGCCTTGAAAACCAGGTTTTGCCGGCAGGCCTGGGGGCCGTGAGAATTGACACCCCTAAATTCCGGCCTAGATATGATTGATTGGGATGCTTGATCTGGTATGACTATACTGAAAATATTTAAGGTTTTTTTTTAAAAAAAAATTGTTGTTTTAAATTAATGATTTTTGATACTGTTTTTATTATTTTATTGTCATAAGCCACGGTGAGTCCTATTGCATATACAGTGATCCCCCGAGTTTCGCGATCTCGATCTTTGCGAAATGCTATATCGCGATTTTTCCACCCGATGACGTCACTCCCTTCCTTTCTCATCTTTCTTTCTCTCTCTCTTTCTCTATCTTGCTTCTTCCTCTCTCACACTCTCTTCCTCCCTCTCTCATCTCTTTCTTTCCTTCTCTCTCTTTCTCTATCTCTCCCCCTCTTGCTCTCGAGCGGCGGGTGGCACCCAGGGAAGGTTCCTTCGGCCGCCCACCAGCTGATCTGCTCAGCAGCACAGTAGCAGTGAGGAGCCGAAGATGGGGTTTCCCCTTTGCGTGGGCAACGGGGAAACCCCATCTTCGGCTCCTCGCTGCTACTGCACTGCTGAGCAGATCAGCTGGTGGACGGCCGAAGGAACCTTCCCTGGGTCTTCAACTCCCAGAGCGTCGGACAAGCGGAAAAGCGGCGGACAAGCGGGCGGGCAGGCGGCTCCTCAGCTGCTGGGTCTTCCCAGGTGCGGAAGTAAAAACACCATCTGCGCATGCGCGACCATGGAAAAAGGGGCACGCATGCGCAGATGGTGTTTTTACTTCCGCACCGCTACATCGCGAGAAATCGATTATCGCGAGGGGTCTTGGAACGGAACCCTCGCGATAATCGGGGGATCACTGTATATCCAATAAGTAAGGAAGGAAGGAAGGAAGGAAGGAAGAAAAGAAAGAAAGCACTGAGAAGTGGTATATAAATCTAAATGCTCTTGCTAAGTAAATTTAATTCAATAAATAAATTGGCCAAATCACAGGAAAACTGCTCTCAATGGGGAATTTTGGCCAGGAAAATCTTTATGCCCCAAATATCTCCTCACCTCCTCTAAAACTTTGCAAAGGGTATAGACTTCAAACTTTTGCACTCTTCTCCGGTTGGGAATTCTAGGAGTTGAAGTCCACACACCCCTTAAAATTCTTCAAGCTTGCAAAACACCACCTTAATTTTAATTCCAACACCTTAAAACTCTTCTCTACCAATGAGGATGGTCTGTCAAAACTTGGAGCGGAGGAACGGTGGAAAAAAATGATGCATAAGTTTGGGATGCGTGTTAAAGAGCATCATATTTTCTTTTATGTACACAAAGAGCATATGCACCAAGGCAAATTCCTTGTGTGTCCAATCACACTTGGCCAATAAAGAATTCTATTCTATTCTATTCTATATAGGCGGCATATAAGTCTAAACGCCATTGCTATTTTGTTCCCTAAGAGCAGGAATAGGAGAAACGGGCTCTTCTGACTTGTGGACTTCAACTCCCAGAATTCCTGAGCCAATCAGGCTGACTCAGGAATTCTGGGAGTTGAAGTCCACCTGGCATAGAAGAGCCAACTTGGCCTACCCTTGCCGAAGGGGATGACGTTAAGTGCCATTCTTCCTACACTACAGGTTCCCAATGCAATTTTCTGGGAATCAAATCCGCCCCTCACCTTTTCCAGACGAGCAACTAGGCAAGCCCTTTCCCGGGACTGATGGGGATTGTAGTCCCTTTTCGCAAAAGGGGGCTGCGTGCCCAGCCTGTAAACCCCTCTCCCCAACTCGTGCATTCCCCTAACGCGGGTAGCTGCAACCCGTCTCGAGGCAGCCGAACGAAACCGAAACTGCGGCGTGCTTGAAAATTCCCTTGAGTGATACTTACCTCTTTGACTCGTCCGCCTCTGGTTTGCGCATGCGTCTTCCTTCCAACCCCGCGGCCCGAGGTCAAAGGAGAGCTCTACGCATGCGCCGCTTCGGGAAAAGAGTTCACCAAAACAGCAAAGGGAAAAAAAAACAGTCGGCCCGGGGATCCTGGCGTGACGTCACGGCGTTCTGACTCCGCGGAGCGCGAGGCGAGTTTGCCTTTTGCAAAGCGGAGGCGCCGAAGGTTGCAAAGCCGGCAGGTGGGTTGCAAGCGCTGGAGTGGCTGGAAATAGGCTGAATTGGGGGGGAGGGTCCTTGGTTTTTGCAAGGGCCCGGACTGGGGAGAGGACCTCCCTGGGTGGGCAAAGCTCTGGGTTGCCAGGGGGAGAGATTTGCAAGACGTAGAGGCGAGGGAGGGCAGGTATAGGGGAGTGGGAGGAGGTGGGGATGGTGGCTCTTTGCGGGGCGGGAAGGAAAACCTTGCAAACAGCTTGGAGGGGGCTTCTGGGGGGCGTCCCCGTGTCAAAGTAGGGGAGTCTGGGCATGCTTGTTCTTCCAAGAAAGGAATTTTGCCCCTGGACCAAGCAAAAAGCGGAAGTTGGCCCCCAAAAGGCTCATTTAAAACAGCTTTAAACCCTTGGCCCAGATGCGTGTTGGGCCACCTCCATTGGTGATGGGAGGTTCCGTGGGCATCATGGTGGCAGCCCTAAGCATGCCTCACAGTGATTATTATTATTGTTGTTGTTGTTGTTATTGTTGTTATTGTTGTTATTATTGTTATTATTATTATTATTATTATCATTAATTGTTATTATTATTATTAAGATATGTATGCCGCCCCTCTCCGAAGACTTGGAGTGGCTCACAACAGCAAAGCACAGTACAAATGTGATGCATACCCCATCATTAGTAGCAGGCCAATTAACTCAGTGTTTGCATGTTTTGCTCCTCTGTCGGTCTTGGCCAACTTATTTGGTCATAAAGACGTGGGGCAGAAAAAGACCTCATGGTCCGTCCAGTCTGCCCTTATACTATTTCCTGTATTTTATCTTAGGATGGATATATGTTTCTCCCAGGCATGTTTAAATTCAGTTCCTGTGGATTTACCAACCACGTCTGCTGGAAGTTTGTTCCAAGCATCTACAGTGTTCCCTCGATTTTCGCGGGTTCGAACTTCGCGAATAGCCTATACCACGATTTTTCAAAAAATATTAATTAAAGAATACTTCGCAGTTTTTTTCCTATACCACGGTTTTTCCCACCCAATGACGTCATATGTCATCGCCAAACTAATAATTTTTGCAAATAAATAACAAAAAAATAATTATTGTTAATAAATAATTATGTTTATAAATATCAGGATCACTAAGTGTCTTATTCAATGGTGAGTACCAGTAATAATGGTGAGTAAATGGTTGTTAAGGGAATGGGAAATGGTAATTTAGGGGTTTAAAGTGTTAAGGGAAGGCTTGTGATACTGTCCATAGCCAAAAATTGTGTATTTACTTCCGCATCTCTACTTCACGGAAATTTGACTTTCGCGGGCGGTCTCGGAACGCATCCCCCGCGGAAATCGAGGGAACATCATACTATTTCCGTCGAATCATATTTTCTCACGTTGCTTCTGATCTTTCCCCCAACTAACCTCAGATTGTGCCCCCTTGTTCTTGTGTTCGCTTTCCTATTAAAAACACTTCCCTCCTGAACCTTATTTAACCCTTTAACATATTTAAATGTTTCGATCATGTCCACCCCTTTTCCTTCTGTCCTCCAGATTATACAGATTGAGTCCATTAAGTCTTTCCTGATACGTTTTATGCTTAAGACCTTCCACCATTCTTGTAGCCCGTCTTTGGACCCTTTCAATCGTTTTGTAGGTGAGGTCTCCAGAACTGAACACAGTATTCCAAATGTGGTCTCACCATAGAAACATAGAAGACTGATGGCAGAAAAAGACCTCATGATCCATCTAGTCTGCCCTTATACTATTTTCTGTATTTTATCTTAGGATTGATATATGTTTATCCCAGGCATGTTTAAATTCAGTTACTGTGGATTTATCTACCACGTCTGCTGGAAGTTTGTTCCAAGGATCTACTACTCTTTCAGTAAAATAATATTTTCTCATGTTGCTTTTGATCTTTCCCCCAACTAACTTCAGATTGTGCCCCCTTGTTCTTGTGTTCACTTTCCTATTAAAAACACTTCCCTCCTGAAACGTATTTAACCCGTTAACATATTTAAATGTTTCGATCATGTCCCCCCTTTTCCTTCTGTTCTCAAGACTATACAGATTGAGTTCATTAAGTATTTCCTGATACGTTTTATGCTTAAGACCTTCCACCATTCTTGTAGCCCATCTTTGGACCTGTTCAATTTTGTCAATATCTTTTTGTAGGTGAGGTCTCCAGAACTGGACACAGTATTCCAAATGGGGTCTCACCAGCGCTCTATACAGCGGGATCATAATCTCCCTCTTCCTGCTTGTTATACCTCTAGCTATGCAGCCAAGCATCCTACTTGCTTTCCCTACCGCCTGACTGCACTGCTCACCCATTTTGAGCCTGTCAGAAATCACTACCCCTAAATCCTTCTCTAGTTTTTGCTAACACAGAACTGCCAATACTCTATACCAGCGCTCTATACACCATGATCACAAATTCCAAGTTGTTTTTCCATGGGAGAGACAGTCGAGAAAGGGATAACCTGGTTGTTGGGTCTTCTTGTTCTCCTTACAGGGGTAGAAGAATTGAAGGCCAAGTTCCACTATGCCTGGATTGATGTTGTTTGGTCGGCGTTGGGCTATCGGCAGTGATGACTTTGTCTTCCCTGGAGCCTTTGAATTGTTCATCCGAGTGACCTGGTAAGATGTCTTCCCTCAGAGACAGGGCTGCTACTAGGCATAGCTGTAAAACATCACAGACACAAAGACATTGTCAGGATATACAGTATATATGCAGAGTAACGTAGGAGGACTAGATAAGATATCAGAATACAGTGGTACCTCTACCTACAAACGCCGCTACTTACGAATTTTTCTAGATAAGACCCGGATGTTAAAGATCTTTTTGCCTCTTCTCAAGAACCATTTTCCACTTACAAACCCGAGCCTTCGAAACTGTAACCGGAAAAGGCAGGGAGAAGCCTCTGTGGGGCCTCTCTAGGAATCTCCTGGGAGGAAACAGGGCCAGAAAAGGCAGGGAGAAGCCTCCGTGGGGCCTCTCTAGGAATCTCCTGGGAGGAAACAGGGCCGGAAAAGGCAGGGAGAAGCCTCTGTGGAGCCTCTCTAGGAATCTAGGTATGCCCATGTTTCACCATCACTCCGCAATCTGCATTGGCTGCCGATCAGTTTCCGGTCACAATTCAAAGTGTTGGTTATGACCTTTAAAGCCCTTCATGGCATCGGACCAGAATATCTCCGAGACCGCCTCCTGCCGCACGAATCCCAGCGAGAGTGGGCCTTCTCCAGGTCCCGTCAACTAAACAATGTTGGTTGGCGGGCCCCAGGGGAAGAGCCTTCTCTGTGGCGGCACCGGCCCTCTGGAACCAACTCCCCCCGGAGATTAGAACTGCCCCTACTCTTCCTGCCTTCCGTAAACTCCTTAAAACCCACCTTTGCCATCAGGCATGGGGGAACTGAAACATCTCCCCCTGGGCATGTTTAATTTATATATGGCATGCTTGTGTGTATGTCTGTTAGTATATGGGGTCTTTTTAAAATCTTTAAATATTTTAAATCTGTCAGATTATTTATGATTTGTTTCCACGTGTTGTGAGCCGCCCCGAGTCTTCGGAGAGGGGCGGCATACAAGTCTAAGTAATAAATAAAATAAATAAATAAATCTCCTGGGAGGAAACAGGGCCAGAAAAGGCAGGGAGAAGCCTCTGTGGGGCCTCTCTAGGAATCTCCTGGGAAGAAACAGGGCCTCCACCCTCCCTGTGGTTTCCCCAATCGCACGCATTATTTGCTTTTACATTGATTCCTATGGGAAAAATTGCTTCTTCTTACAAACTTTTCTACTACAGAAGCTGGTCACAGAACGAATTAAGTTCGTAAGTAGAGGTACCACTGTATATTGATATAATTAATGAACCAGGTAAATGACAAAGACACGTTTGTAGAAAACAATTGTTTATTCCTCAGTGCAAAATTTCTTCAGTCTTCTATTTACAGGAACTTTACACCAGCTATATTTCTCTTACTTACAAGTAGATATTCAACCAATCTTTCTCCCTTCTTCCTTCCCTTTCTTTCTTTTTCCTTTCCTTCCTCTTTCTTTCTTTTCTTTCTTTCTTTCTTCCTTTCTCCTTTCCTTCCTCTTTCTTTCCTTTCTTTCTTTCTTTCTTTCCTTCCTTCCTACCTTCCTTCCTTTCTCCTTTCCTTCCTCTTTCTTTTCTTCCTTCCTTCCTTTCTCCTTTCCTTCCTCTTTCTTTCTTTTCTTTCTTTTCTTCCTTCCTTCCTTTCTCCTTTCCTTCCTCTTTCTTTCCTTTCTTTCTTTCCTTCCTTCCTACCTTCCTTCCTCTTTCTTTCTTTTCTTTCTTTCTTTTCTTCCTTCCTTCCTTTCTCCTTTCCTTCCTCTTTCTTTCTTTTCTTTCTTCCTTCCTTCCTTTCTCCTTTCCTTCCTCTTTCTTTCCATCCTTCCTTTCTTTTCCTTTCCTTTCCTCTCTCCTCTTTCTTTCCTTCCTTTCTTCACCCACCCTCCCTCCTTTTTCTTTTTGTTTCCTTTCCCCTTTCTCTTTCTTTCCCTCCCTCCCTCCCTTCTTTCCTTCCTACAGGTGGATCGGAATTTTGGTGTTGTACTCCATACACAAAGGGCAATTTAACTGCACCGGAGGAGGCCTGCTGAATAACTACCTTCTCATCCTCCTTATCCTCTTGGCCTTCATCATAGCTGCTTTGTCGTCTATTACATACACGAGCATGCAAGGTAATTTGTCTTCTTCATTCCGTTTATGGATTAAGAAAATCCCATGGGATTTCGGTGTTGAACGTCAATCATACTAAATGTCATACCAGAAGCTGCTTGGCACAGAGAGCGGTCCAATTATAAATGTAAACAGACAGGTGTGTTATAATTTTGTAGCACAAAGGTATAATCGTGGGATGTTTTTGCCTATAGTCTTAGAAGAAGATTTTCCTTCTACGAAAAGGTTTTACCACGTGGTAGCTAAGATATTCATATATATATATATATATATTCATATTTATTGGATTTGTGTGCCGTCCCTCTCCGTAGACTCGGGGCGGCTAACAACAGTGGTAAAAACAACATGCGACAATCCAATACTAAAACAACTGAAAACCCTTGTTTTAAAACCAATCATACATACAAACATACCATACCATAAATTGTAGAAGCCTAGGGGGAAAGAATATTTCAGTTCCCCCATGCCTGACGACAGAGGTGGGTTTTAAGAAGCTTACGAAAGTCAAGAAGGGTGGGGGCTATTCTAATCTCTGGGGGGGAGTTGGTTCCAGAGGGCTGGGGCCGCCACAGAGAAGGCTCTTCCCCTGGGTCCCGCCAAACGACATTGATTGTTTAGTTGACGGGAACCGGAAAAGGCCCACTCTGTGGGACCTAATTGGTCGCTGGGATTCGTGCAGCAGAAGGCGGTCCCGGAGATAACCTGACCCGGTGCCATGAAGGGCTTTATAGGTCATAACGAACACTTTGAATTGTGACCGGAAACTGATCGGCAACCAATGCAGACTGCGGAGTGTTGGAGTAACATGGGCATATTTAGGGAAGCCCATGATTGCTCTCGCAGCTGCATTCTGCACAGTCTGAAGTTTCCGAACACTTTTCGAAGGTAGCCCCATGTAGAGAGCGTTACAGTAGTCGAGCCTCGAGGTGAGGAGGGCATGAGTGACTGTGAGCAGTGACTCCCGATCCAAATAGGGCCGCAACTGGTGCACCAGGCGAACCTGGGCAAACGCCTCCCTCGCCACAGCTGAAAGATGTTTCTCTAATGTGATATGACACCAACCGCAGATAGTCCTCAATTTATGACCACAGCCTCGGTGGTGCAGTGGTTAGAGTGCAGTACTGCAAGCTATTTCTACGGATCACCGCTGCCAGCAGTTTGGCAGTTCAAATCTCACCACCGGCTCAAGGTTGACTCAGCCTTCCATCCTTCCGAGGTGGGTCAAATGAGGACCCAGATTGTTGGGGGCAAGAGGCTGACCCTGTAAATCGCTTAGAGAGGGCTTTAAAATCACAATGAAGCGGTATATAAGTCTAAGTGCTATGGCTATTGCTGAGTGCTACCTTCTCTGTGGTGGCTCCGACCCTCTGGAACCAGCTCCCCCCTGAGATTAGGATTGCCCCCACCCTCCTTGCCTTTCGTAAACTCCTTAAAACCCACCTCTGCCGTCAGGCATGGGGGAATTGAAACATCTCCCCCTTGCCCATGTTGTTTTGGTGTTTGATTGATTGTGTGCTTGTTTTTTATATATATTGGGGTTGCTTTTATGAATTTTTTAACCTAAAACTGTAATTAGATTAGTAAATATTAGATTTGTCACTATGTACTGTTTTTGCCATTGTTGTGAGCCGCCCCGAGTCTGCGGAGAGGGGCGGCATATAAATCCAATAAATCTAATCTAATCTAAGTGGGTAGATCAGCCTTCCCCCAGCCTATAGTTTGCTTGAAGCTTATAATAAGTAAAATAATAATATTACCACGAAAATTCCATTGGGGCCCAGATCGGAGACCTGGAGGGACATGAAATGTTTAATTTTTTCCTAGAGGGGACTTATCAGAAAATAATTGAGAAGCACCGATCTATAGGAAGGGAAGCTCTTTGGGTCCTCAAATGTTTTCAGTCTAAAATAACATCATTTTTCTAGTCCCAAAATCTAACGACTCTGTTTTCCAGGAACGATTTCCAACCCCGGACCACGGAAATCCATCCCGAAACTTCTCTACGTCCGTCTGGCTCTCTACATCCCAGAGTTGATCTGGGCAGTGGTTGGAACCGTGGGGATAGCCGACAAAAGAGTAAACTGCGAGAGAGCTATGATCGATGCCATTTTTGGGACCGTTATTGTCAGGTGAGGCTGTTGGGCCTTCTGTTGTTGGACAGCGGGAGGTGGGTGGGGCCTGGATGTTGGTTGATTGATTGATGGATTGAATGAATTTTTTGCCGCCCCTCTCCGAAGACTATGGCGTCCTAAATAGGAATGAAACTGGATATTTGCTTTGCTTGGTGAAGATTTATTTGAGATAGAGAAGGCCTTAAGCTCATCTCTTTGGGGTCTGGTTGATGATCTTGGAATTGCCTTGCTTCCATTAGTTGTCCATTACAGGCTTCAGGCAATACATCTTTTCATTTCACTAGACATGCCCCACAGACACCCACCTGTTTTGTCGGGCTCTCTGGTAGACTCCTCCCAAAAATTCACAGGTACAAATTTCAGACACACACACGTTTGAAAATTCAAAACAATGTTCTTTATAATGAAAATACACTTAAACCAAGCCCTCTTTTGGTACAGCAAAGAGCACTCATCTCCAAACACACTGGTAATTTGTACAAGTCCCTGATCAGTTCTGTGATACTTATCTTGCAGCTGTGAGGCAATTCACAGTCCTTCTTCTTTCACAAAGTGAAACACACTTTGCCCTGGTTTAGTTTCACAACGGGGAAAAATCAGCACCCAAAAAGTCAGTAAAGCAGTCACGAAACACAATCAGATAATCCTCCACAATGGCCAAACCCACAGGCTGCTTTTTATAGCAGCCTCACTAATGACCACAGCCCCACCCAACCACAGGTGGCCTCATTTTCTTTGATAATAATCTCTCAGTTGTTGTTGTTGCCTATGCATCACTCTCCGCATGCGTGGCTGTATCATTAACTCTTGTTCCGAATCCAAGGAGGAGCTAGATAATTGATCTCCTTCTGAGCTGTCTGCCACACTCTCCTCCTCCCTGTCACTCATGTCTTCTTGGTCAGAGGAGCCTTCATCAGCAAATTCCACCGGGGGCAAAACAGGCCTGCAACATGTGGATGTCTCCCCCACATCCACAGTCCTTGGGGCAGGAGCTGGGCCAGAGCTAACCACAACATTTATGGCCTTTCTCTTTGTTCTCCACGTCAGCTGGGTGATCATGGTTTTCACGCTGGTGGCCGTCTTCATTTTCTTCGACCCCCTGGGGAGGAAGACGGTCTACCTGGCTGACCATGCCAGTCGCAATCTGGAGAGCAGCCAGTCAGAGCAGCTGTTCTGCAACATCAAGAAGAGGGCCACGCGGGTCTGGGAGAAGAGAATCCGGTTGTTGTGTTGCTGCATTGTCCAAAACGACGACCACCGCGTGGCTTTTACCAGCATCGCCGAACTTTTCCGTTCCTACTTCTCGGTAAGAGGCCAACGGTCGTGCTCAGGCAGGGGTTGCTCCGTTGTCTACAGAGAGGGGCGGCATACAAATCTAATAAATTATTTATTATTATTATTATTATTATTATTATTATTATTATTATTTTTATTATCGGCGCTACCAGTACGAGATGCGTCCAGATCCCTGTCACTGGGGTGCACACGGGCGCGCTCCAGTGAGATTTTGCTCTGCACATGCTCAGGAAGAAAAATCTCGCAAGGGGACACGCGCAAGAGAGATATTTCAGCACAAAATCTCATGCACATGTGGGTCCTCTCGCAAGATTTTGCTTCCTGAGCATGTACAGAAGCAAGATCTCACTGGGTACGTGCATTTATTTATTTATTTTATTTATTTATTAGATTTGTATGCCGCCCCTCTCCGTAGATTCGGGGGGGGCTAACAACAATAATAAAACAGCGTATAACAAATCTAATATTTAAAATAACTAAAAACCCTTATTAAAACCAAACATACACACAAACATACCATGCATAAATTTTATAAGCCTAGGGGGAAGGAATATCTCAATTCCCCCATGACTGACGACAGAAGTGGGTTTTAAGGAGCTTACGAAAGGCGAGGAGGGTGGGGGCAATTCTGATCTCCGGGGGGAGCTGGTTCCAGAGGGTCGGGGCCGCCACAGAGAAGGCTCTTCCCCTGGGTCCCGCCAAACGACATTGTTTAGTCGACGGGACCTGGAGAAGGCCAACTCTGTGGGACCTAACTGGTCACTGGGATTCGTGCGGCAGGAGATGGTCTCGGAGATATAGCTACAGTCTTTCATAAAGCAATTATCCAAAGGCTGGGTTTCTCCAAGGAAGCAGAGATGTTGGTTTAGGGAATAAAATATTATTATTATTATTATTATTATTATTATTATTATTATTATTATTATTATTAGATTTGTATGCCGCCCCTCTCCGAGGACTTGGGGCAGCTCACAACAATAATACAACATGTACAAACCTAATGACAAAAAGCAATTTAAAACCCATTATTATAAAAAGAAAACAATCACACAACCTAACAAACCACATATAAAACCGTGGTAGCTGGAGGTATATTAATGAAAACCAATCCTCAGACTTACAACCGTGATTTCGGTCATGATTTGTCCTCTCCATCCCTTGCTTTTTCTCTCTGTCTGCAGGATACCGACTTGGTGCCCAGTGACATAGCAGCAGGACTAACTTTGCTCCACCAGCAACAGGATAAGGTCGAAAATTCAAAAGACCCCGATGAAGTTTTAATCCAGCCCCCGTCGGCCCCAGCAGTAAGTCACCTGTTACAAGGCAGGTTGCCGTCAGTGCCTGTTTTGGAGCTAAACATGCTGCCTGTTTGGTGCGCGCAACTGAAGCCTGGGTAGTCCTCGATTTATAACCTATGACTTAGCGACCGTTTTGAAATAACAACAGATTTCCTTTAGGGCTACTTACGACGCAGGTTTGAAGTTCCAACAGTTCTTTTTAATTTTTTAATTTTATCATTTTTAATGTTATCATTTCTTATTTTATTTATTTTATATTTTATTTATTTTGTTTTATTCTATTTTATTATTTTATATTATTTGATTTGATTTGATTTTACATTTTATTTATTTTATTTTATATTTTGTTCATTTTGTTTTATTCTATTATTTTATATTATTTGATTTTATTTAACTTTATCATTTTATTTTATTTTTTATTTTATTTATTTGATTTGATTTTATATTTGATTTATTTTATATTTTATTCATTTGGTTTTCTATTATTTTCTATTTATTTTATATTATTTGATTTTATTTAACTATCAGTTTATTTGATTTGATTTTATATTTTATTTTATTTCATTTTATATTTTATATTTATTCTATTTTATTATTTTATATTACTTTATTACTTTACAATTTTATGTTCTTTTATTTTATATTTTATTTATTTTGTTTTACTTTATTATATTTATTGTATATTATTTTATTTTACTTTACAATTTTATATTATTTTATTTCATTATTTTATATATTTATTTTACTTTACAATTTTGTACTATTTTATTTTTATTATTATTTTATTAATTTTAGATTTATAATTTTACATTTTACTTCATTATTTATCTTATTTTTGAAATTTATTTTATTATTTTACTTTACTTCATGATGTTATTATTTGTTACATTTGCTTGCCACCTATCTCACAAGTCGGGATCTTCGTAGAGGGGCGGCATACAAATCTAATAAATAATAATAATAATCATCATCATCATCCCTCTGTGTGTAACTGGACCAATTTTGGGGTAGTCAGCCACACAGGCCCATTTACGGTCATTTGCGGTGTCCTGTAGTCACGAGACTTCATTTTATGCCAGTTTTTCTGAAAAACCAGCTCTGAACTTCCACATTTTGGGCAAAACCCTGCCCTGGCGAACAAAGGGTTCTTTTAAAAACTGTCACTTTTGCTTAATGACTCCATAAAAAATGGCTTGTTAACCGTCTCTTTCACAGGGAAACGATTTGGAGGTTGAATTAGAAAACGCGGCTCATTATATGAAGTTCGCAGCGGCTGCGTATGGCTGGCCCTACTACGTCCTGATGAACCCTTTCACCGGTCTCTGTAAGCTGAGGGGGTTCTGGTAGGTTGACTTATGTTTTCCCCCCCGAATGCCATCACTCTGCTAAGCAACTAATTCCCACAACACTGTCAAATTAACTACTAAGACTGTACAGTGTCCCCTCGATTTTCGCGGGTTGAAACTTTGCGAATAGCCTATACCACGGTTTTTAGAAAATATTAATTGAAAAATACTTCATGAGTTTTTTTCTATACCATGGTTTTTCCTGCCCAATGACATCATATGCCATTACCAAACTAATAATTTTTGCAAATAACAAAAAATAATAATTATTGTTAATAAATAATTATGTTTATAAATATCAGGATCACTAAGTGTCTTATTCAGTGGTGAGTACCAGTAATAATGATGAGTAAATGGTTGTTAAGGGAAGGGGAAATTGCAATTTAGGGGTTTAAAGTGTTACGGGAAGGCTTGTGATACTGTCCACAGCCAAAAATGGTGTATTTACTTCCTCATCTCTACTTCGCGGAAATTTGACTTTCGCGGGCGGTCTCGGAACGCATCCCCCGCGAAAATCAAGGGAACACTGTATTACTATTCTTCTCATCCTGTCTCTCCCCATTTTCTGCTATATCCATGTTGCTTGTATCTTTCTACCTTTTATTGTTTTTATTGTTTCTCAGTTTGATTTGATTGCTTGTTAGTATCATATGATTATAAGTGTTGTATCTTATGATTCTTGACTAATACATTCGATTTTTTTTCTTTATGTACACTGAGAGCATCTGCACCAAAGATAAATTCCTTGTGTGTCCTATCACACTTGGCCAATAAATATTTCCACTCCACTCCCCTGTTCTATTCTTTTCTATTTTACTCTACTCTACTCTTTATTCTCTTCTATTCTCTCTTCTACCTCTTTTGTTTTTATTTCCAAAGTTAAAATACAAACTCCAAGAATAGGTAAGTAAATAAGTAAGCAGGGAAGGAAGGTCCCGAAGAGTTGGCCTTCTCCGGGTCCCATCGACTAAACAATGCAGTTTGGCGGGACCCAGGGGAAGAGCCTTCTCTGTGGCGGCCCCGGCCCTCTGGAAACAGCTCCCCCCAGATATCAGAGTTGCACCCACCCTCCTTGCCTTTCGCAAGCTCCTTAAAACCCACCTCTGTCGTCAGGCATGGGGGAATTGAGATATTCCCTTCCCCCTAGGCTTATAAAAAACAATTTATGCATGGTATGTCTGTATGTATGATTGGTTTCTTTTTAAATTAACTTAAATATTAGATTTGTTTATATTGTTTTGTTACTGTTGTTAGCCGCCCTGAGTCTGTGGAGAGGGGCGGCATACAAATTTGATTAATAAAATAAAAATGATTAATAAGGAAGGAAGGGAAAGAAAGAAAGAAAGAAAGAAAGAAAGAAAGAGGGGATGTAATTCTTCTTTTAGAATTCATAATAGAATCTGTATTTTAAAAATCTATGACATGGAGAAATGCAACTGTTCTCTTTTTTTAAAAAAATACCTTTTTTTGTTTTTATTTCCAAAGTTAAAATACAAACTTCGGGATAAGAAAAATAAAAAAAGAAGGGAACAAGTACAAAACTAAATTGAACTACACAAAACAAAATTAAAATGTGCATGAAAACAAAAGAACAAACATACCCATTGTTCTGCCAGCGTGTTTCAAGCCCCTGTAATTACAGGGTAATTAGTCCAGGAAGACACACACCACACGATCAAAGGAAAACCCAAAAGTTTTTATAAACAGAAAAACAGAAACAGCTCCCTTTTTAAATGTCAAAGGGATTTTCTGGTACACACAAGGCACAGGTGAATCCAATTGCTCACCCAATAACTGGGAAATTGAGTCCAATTCTAAAGTCCAGAGAGTCCACACACAATCTTGAACAGCACAAAAACCACAATCTTGACGAAACAATGAATCAGATAAACTGCCATGAGGCTAAAACACCAAGCTGCACTTTTATCTGTAGCACTAATTCCAGCAGCCCCACCCAACCACAGGTGGCCTCATTTTCTCTTGTAATAATCCTTCAGTTGTTGTCTCCTATGCATCACTCTACGCATGCGTGGATGTGTCATTAATTCTTGTTCAGAATCCAGGGATTATACAGATGATTGATCTCCTCCTGGGCTGTCTGCCAAACTCCCTTCTTCCCTGTCACTCACGCTTCCTTGGTCAGAGGAGGCTTTGTCGACAGATTCCATCGGGAGCAAAACAGGCCTGCGGCATGTGGATGTTTCCCCCACATCCACCTGCACATTCCTTGGGGCAGGAGCTGGGCCAGAGCTAACCACAACACCCATAGATTGTCCTCCCGTCTAATTGAATCCTGATAAGTACATTTCAACAATCTGGTTGTAGTCTCAAGTCCTTTTGTCTTTCTTGCTTAGTTGCAGAAACAGCTCGGCACTGACGGAAATCATTGGGCGTGATTATCTTAACATGCACTTTGGGTCCATCCTTCAGATGACGGGTCTGCAAAACCGAGATTTCATCCACATCAGCTTTCACAATAAAGTAAGCAGTTTGAAGGCCTCTCTAGCAAGCCTCTAAATCTACCTTTTACATAGAAACATAGAAGACTGACGGCAGAAAAAGACCTCATGGTCCATCTAGTCTGCCCTTATACTATTTTCTGTATTTTATCTTACAATGGATCTATGTTTATCCCAGGCATGTTTAAATTCAGTTACTGTGGATTTACCAACCACGTCTGCTGGAAGTTTGTTCCAAGGATCTACTACTCTTTCAGCAAAATAATATTTTCTCATGTTGTTTTTGATCTTTCCCCCAACTAACTTCAGATTGTGTCCCCTTGTTCTTGTGTTCACTTTCCTATTAAAAACACTTCCCTCCTGAACCTTATTTAACCCTTTAACATATTTAAATGTTTCGATCATGTCCCCCCTTTTCCTTCTGTCCTCCAGACTATACAGATTGAGTCCATGACGTCTTTCCTGTTAAGTTTGATGCTTAAGACCTTCCACCATTTTTGTAGCCCGTATTTGGACCCGTTCAATTTTATCAATATACTGTACTTTTGGAGGTGAGGTCTCCAGAACTGAATAGAGTATTCCAAATGTGGTCTCACCATTGCTCTATATAGCGGGATCACAATCTCCCTCTTCCTGCTTGTGATACCTCTAGCTATGCAGCCAAGCATTCTACTCGTTTTCCCTACCGCCTGACCGCACTGTTCACCCATTTTGAGACTGTCAGAAATCACTACCCCTAAATCCTTCTCTTCTGAAGTATTTGCTAGCACAGAACTGCCAATACAACGCTCATGAAGTCTTTCCTGATAGGTTTTATGCTTAAGACCTTCCACCATTTTTGTAGCCTGTCTTTGGACCCCTTCAATTTGATCCATATCTTTTGGGAGGTGAGGTCTCCAGAGCCTAGACAGGTTTAACCATTGTCAGATGATATTTTTCAGTGCTGAAAGGCCTCTCAAAACAGAAAAAGATCCTTCTGTTTTATCTGCTCTGTTTCTTGTTCCTTCAGATTTTTGAGATTCCTTTCTTCGTGGCCTTGGATCACCAAAAAGAAGCGATCGTGGTAGCTGTGAGAGGAACTTTATCATGTGAGGTAATATCTCTGCGTGTGGCTCATGTGGTGTTATAATTGAGTAAGCTTTTGCTTAAAGCAGTGTTTCCCAACCTTGGCAACTTGAAGATATTTGGACTTCAACTCCCAGAATTCCCCAGCCAGCGTTTGCTGGCTGGGGAATTCTGGGAGTTGAAGTCCAAATATCTTCAAGTTGCCAAGGTTGGGAAACACTGGCTTAGACAACCTATTCAAAGTTTGGCTGGTCTATACCAAGAACCCAAAAAGTGATTAGATCAAATTTGCTTTGTGAACCAAGTCAGTCAGAATTTTTATTTTATTTTATTTACTAGATTTCTATGCCGCCCTTCTCCTGGGATTCGTTACTTATCTAATGTTTTATATGTCCAAATTTTCACCCTATAATTGTTTGACAAATAAATAAAATAAATAAAAATAAATACATAAATAAATAGCAAAAGAAAATTCATGACTTGTTTTGTTATTTTGGCACTTAGGATGTTCTAACAGATCTTTCAGCAGACTGTGAAAGCTTAACTCTTGAAGATGTCCTAGAAAATGGGCTTGTCCATAAGGTCGGTAAATACTTTTAGAACTGTTAATTGCTTTGATCGTGTTCGGCTAGCCAGCTGCTGCACTTCCATCCCGGTCGCAATTAGAAACCTTTAAGCCAGAGGTCCTCAAACTTGGCAACTTGAAGACTTGTGGCCTTCTTCAACTCCCAGAATTCTGGCTGGAGAATTTTGGGAGTTGAAGGCCATCGGTCTTAAAGTTGCCAAGTTTGAAGACCTCTGCTTTAAGCCCACCAGTCCTCTTTATGCAAATCAGTAACACGGGATATTAATTTAATTTATTGTATTTGTATATGGGAAAAACGCTGAGCCCAGGGTTTGATAAAGCACTGTCAGTTATACACTATTAGTTGTACCTCGTGATTCTTGGCAAATGTATCATTTTCTTTTATGTACACTGAGAGCATCAGCACCAAAGACAAATTCCTTGTGTGTCCAATCACACTTGGCCAATAAAGAATTCTATTCTATTCTATTCTATTTTTCTAGACAAATGTATATTTTCTTTTATGTACACTGAGAGCATCTGCACCAAAGACAAATTCCTTGTGTGTCCAATCACACGGCCAATAAAGAATTCTATTCTATTGATTCTATTCTATTCTATTCTATTCTTCTAGACAAATATCTCTTTTCTTTTATGTACAATGAGAGCATATGCACCAAAGACAAATTCCTTGTGTGTCCAATCACACTTGCCAATAAAGAATTCTATTCTATTCTATTCTAATCTATTCTAATTCTATTTTTCTAGACAAATGTCTCTTTTATGTACACTGAGAGCATATGCACAAAAGACAAATTCCTTGTGTGTCCAATCACACTTGCCAATAAAGAATTCAATTCAATTCTATTCTAATCTAATCTAATCTATTCTAATTCTATTCTAATTCTATTCTATTTTTCTAGAAAAATGTCTATTTTCTTTTATGTACAATGAGAATAAGCACCAAAGACAAATTCCTTGTGTGTCCAATCACATTTGGCCACAAAAGAATTCAATTCTATTCTATTCTATTCTAATCTAATCTATTCTAATTCTATTCTAATTCTATTCTATTTTTCTAGACAAATGTCTCTTCTTTTATGTACAATGAGAGCATAAGCACCAAAGACAAATTCCTTGTGTGTCCAATCACACTTGGCCAATAAAGACTTCTATTCTATTCTACTATTGTACGTGCCGGTTGGACTTATTAGCCTTAAGTGAAAGAGAAACTTTTTTAATGAAATCTTTTCCATAGACTGCAGGAGGCCAATATCAGCTTCAACTACAAAGAGTTTGTCCTGTTTGATGATCTGGGTCAGAACAGCTGCTGATCTCTTACTGTTTTCTCTTACAGGGGATAACCCAGGCTGCCAATTATATTTATAGAAGACTGATAAACGATGGGATTTTGAACCAGGCGCTCACCATCGCACCCGTAAGTTGTGGACTTTGGAC
Source organism: Erythrolamprus reginae (assembly GCF_031021105.1). Classification (NCBI taxonomy): domain Eukaryota; kingdom Metazoa; phylum Chordata; class Lepidosauria; order Squamata; family Dipsadidae; genus Erythrolamprus; species Erythrolamprus reginae. The sequence goes on from NC_091958.1 coordinate 50,327,216, forward strand.
TCTGTTCCCTCTCTCTGAGTTGACTCTGCTTTCCCATCGGGGTTTCTGCCTTTTTCCTTTGGCTTGTTCTCTCTCGTCCCCTAGGAATATAAACTGGTCGTCGCCGGCCACAGCTTAGGAGGGGGCATCGCCTCCATCTTGGCTATCATGCTCAAAAACTCTTTCCCCAATATGAGATGCTATGCTTATTCTCCGCCGGGAGGCTTATTGAGGTACGTTGATTCCCTTGCTTCTTTTAATAATAATAATAATAATAATAATAATAATAATAATAATAATAATAATTTATAATGCCCTTTTAGCAAAGGGCATAACAACAAGCCATATATACGAATCCCAGCGACCAGTTAGGTCACACAGAGTTGGTCTTCTCTGGGTCTCGTCGACTAAACAATGTCGTCTGGCGGGACCCAGGGGAAGAGCCTTCTCTGTGGTGGCTCCGACCCTCTGGAATCAGCTCCCTCCAGAGATTAGAACTGCCCCTACCCTCCTTGCCTTTCGTAAACTCCTCAAAACCCACCTCTGTCATCAAGCGTGGGGGAACTGAGACATCTCCCCCTGCGTACGTAGTTTTAGTGCATGATATGACTGTATGTATGTTTTTTATATTGGGGTTCCTTATTTTTAGATTTTTTTAAATGTACAATTGCTGTTTTAGATTTTAAATTATTCGATTTGTTAATACATATTGTTCTTTATCACTGTTGTGAGCCGCCCCGAGTCTACGGGGAGGGGCGGCATACAAATCTAATAAATAAATAAATTAAATAAATAAATAAATAAAGACAGGCAGTAACACTTCTTCGGTAATATGTACACTTAGCAAAAGCACGGCTAATAAAAACCAGGAACTTATTAAAACATTTCCCCTTCATGGGGGAATTATCAGATCCATTGTGGCAGAGGTCAGGGTCCTCATTTTACCCACCTGGGAAGGCGGGAAGATTGAGTCAACCTTGGATTCGGTCAGGATTGAACTCCAGACTGGGGGCAGAATTAGCCTGCAATAGAGCATTCTAACTTTTGCGGAGGGAAAGGATAGATAGATAGCTGGATGGATGGGTGGAAGGAAGGAACGTCGCTTACAGGGGCGGACAAAAAAATGGAAACACCTTGAAAAACCATCAAAATATCTTTTAATATGGTATTTATTTATTGATTGATTGATTGTTTGATTGGATTTGTATGCCGCCCCTCTCCATAGACTCGGGGCGGCTAACAACAGTAACAAAAACAGCATATAAAAGTCCAATATTAAAAGAGTTAAAAACCCTTTCCTGTTTCTTCTCTTTGAAGCAAATCCCTCGCCGACTACACAAAGCAGTTCATTGTGTCAGTCATTGTGGGAAAGGACATTGTTCCCAGGTAAGGGTACACGCACACAACACATTTCAACATTCGGGTTAAAATCGGCGCCTTGAATTTTCCCAGGTCTCAAATATTGATCCTTTGTGTCTTTCCACCGTGCCCGAAACAGGCTAAGCATGCTCAATTTGGAAGATCTGAAGAGGAGAATTATCAGGATCGTTGCCAACTGTAACAAACCTAAGGTAAAAAAACCCCCAAACCTCTGTCAATTGTTTAAAACCAAGACTTTTTTAACAGGGATAAAAAATTAAGCTGGCTTTAACTTTAGCCGTTTCTTACTTTATGTCTATGGAGCAGGGGGTAGGTTCCTCCCTGTTCAGACCAGATCACACCAGGTCACTGTTGGTGACCCACTGGTGATGTAATTTTGGCGATGTCATTTTGGCGATGTAATCCAGTTGGGGCTTAAAGGTGGCCAATTTGAGATCACTCACATCGAGGGTTTGGGTTTATTTATTTATTATTTATTTATTACTTAGATTTGTATGCCGCCCCTCTCCGAAGACTCGGGGCGGCTCACAACACGTGGAAACAAATCATAAATAATCTGACAATTTAAAATATTAAAGATTTTTTAAAAAGACCCCATATACTAACAGACATACACACAAGCATACCATATATAAATTAAACATGCCCAGGGGAAGATGTTTCAGTTCCCCCATGCCTGACGGCAAAGGTGGGTTTTAAGGAGTTTACGGAAGGCAGGAAGAGTAGGGGCAGTTCTAATCTCCGGGGGGACTTGGTTCCAGAGGGCCGGTGCCGCCACAGAGAAGGCCCGCCAACCGACATTGTTTAGTTGACGGGACCCAGAGAAGGCCCACTCTGTGGGACCTAATCGGTCGCTGGGATTCGTGCGGCAGGAGGCGGTCTCGGAGATATTCTTGTCCAATGCCATGAAGGGCTTTAAAGGTCATAACCAACACTTTGAATTGTGACCGGAAACTGATCGGCAGCCAATGCAGACTGCGGAATGATGGTGTAACATGGGCATACCTAGGTAAGCCCATGACTGCTCTCGCAGCTGCATTCTGCACGATCTGAAGTTTCCGAACACTTTTCAAAGGTAGCCCCATGTAGAGAGCATTACAGTAGTCGAACCTCGAGGTGATGAGGGCATGAGTGACTGTGAGCAATGAGTCCCGGTCCAAATAGGGCCGCAACTGGTGCACCAGGCGAACCTGGGCAAACGCCCCCCTCGCCACAGCTGAAAGATGTTTCTCTAATGTGAGCTGTGGATCGAGGAGGACGCCCAAGTTGCGGACCCTCTCTGAGGGGGTCAATAATTCCCCCCCCAGGGTGATGGACGGACAGATGGGATTGTCCTTGGGAGGCAAAACCCACAGCCACTCCGTCTTATCCGGGTTGAGCTTGAGTCTGTTGACACTCTTCCAGGCCCCAACAGCCTCCAGGCACCGGCACATCACTTCCACCGCTTCGTTGACTGGGCATGGGGTGGAGATGTAAAGCTGGGTATCATCCGCATATTGATGATACCTCACCCCATGTCCTTGGATGATCTCGCCCAGCGGTTTCATGTAGATGTTGAATAGCAGGGGGGAGAGGACCGACCCCTGAGGCACCCCACAAGGGAGAAACCTAGGAGTCGACCTCTGACCCCCCACTAACACCGACTCTCCTCGTCTCAAAGAGAGACAATTTCCCAATTTATTTACTATTACTGAACATCCAAAATAGACCATTTTAATTCTATATATATATATATCCCATTTGTGTACATACATATTACACACAGGCACACAAAAATATACATTATTTATTTATTTTATTTATTAGATTTGTATGCCGCCCCTCTCCGGAGACTCGGGGCGGCTCACAACAATAGTAAAAAACAATATTATGGTGGAACAAATCTAATATTAAAAAGAAGTATATAAAAACCCTATCATATTTAAAAAACCAAACAACACATACATACCAAACATAAATATAAAAAGCCTGGGGGAAGGGGTCTCAACTCCCCCATGCCTGGCGATATAGATGGGTCTTGAGCAATTTACAAAAGACAAGGAGGGTGTGGGCAGTTCTAATCTCTGGGAGGAGTTGATTCCAGAGGGCCAGGGCCACCACAGAGAAGGCTCTTCCCCTGGGGCCCGCCAAACGACATTGTTTAGTCGACGGGACCCAGAGAAGACCCACTCTGTGGGACCTTATTGGTCGCTGGGATTCGTGCGGCAGCAGGCGGTTCTGGAGGTACTCTGGTCCAATGCCATGTAGGGCTTTAAAGGTCATAACCAACACTTTGAATTGTGACCGGAAACTGATCGGCAGCCAATGCAGGCTGCGGAGTGTTGTAGAAACGTGGGCGAATCTAGGAAGCCCCACAATAGCTCTTGCGGCCGCGTTCTGCACGATCTGGAGCTTCCAAACACTTTTCAAAGGTAGCCCCATACTATATAGACTGTATGTGTACGTACACACACACGCACAGCGCTTCCAAAAGTATACACATTCAACCTCATTTACTGCGATAGGAAAAATATACCCAGAGCCCAGAAGGGGGGGAAAAAAGAAATAAATTCAATTTTTTTCTACCAGTTCTGCATACCGTACGCCGTAGGAGCCCAGCACCAGTTGTAAGTCAGTTTGCTTCAATCCTATTGTAGTATCAAGCAAATGGTTATAAATTGAGGACTACCTGTTCAGCTCAATCTGATCCAAAGAAAACCCATTTCACGATTTCCTTCTCTGTTCCTTGTCGTCCATCCAGTACCAGATTCTCTTACACGGATGCTGGTATGAAGTTTTTGGAGGAAAACCAGATAACTTCCCCACCGAACTGGATGGCCGAACCCAAGATTCTTTGACCCAGCCCCTCCTCGCCGAAGAGAACCTGATGGCCCAGCAATCGCCTTTATACACAAGCTTAGACGACAATTCCCCTCTGGGGTCCAGCCCTCAGTACCCCCACCTGTTCCTCCCCGGGAAAATCATCCACATCGTGGAGGAAAACAGCACAAAAGGGTAGGTGGGTCATTTGTCCTGGTTCGTAAGCCAGGATGCCCCTTGGTAGTCGCTCAGTCTCCTCCTGGATGCTGGGGGAAAGCTGCAGTCTGGTGGAGTGGTTTTATTTATTTATTTATTGATTGGATTTGTATGCCGCCCCTCTCCGGAGACTCGGGGCGGCTAACAGCAATAATAAGACAGCATATAATAATAATAATCCAATACTAAAAACGATTAAAAACCCATTATAATAATAACCAAACAGACATACAGACATACCATGCATAAAATTGTAAAGGCCTAGGGGGAAAGAGCATCTAAATTCCCCCATGCCTGGCGGCAGAGGTGGGTTTTAAGTAGCTTACGAAAGGCAAGGAGGGTGGGGGCAATTCTAATTTCTGGGGGGAGTAGGTTCCAGAGGGCCGGGGCCGCCACAGAGAAGGCTCTTCCCCTGGGTCCCGCCAAGCGGCATTGTTTAGTTAACGGGACCCGGAGAAGACCCACTCTGTGGGACCTAACTGGTCACTGGGATTCGTGTAGCAGAAGGCGGTCCTGGAGATATTCTGGTCCGGTGCCATGAAGGGCTTTATAGGTCATAACCAACACTTTGAATTGTGACTGGAAACTGATCGGCAACCAATGCAGACTGCGGAGAGTTGGTGTAACATGGACATATTTGGGAAAGCCCATGATTGCTCTCGCAGCTGCATTCTGCACGACCTGAAGTTTCCGAACACTCTTCAAAGGTAGCCCCATGTAGAGAGCATTACAGTAGTCGAGCCTCGAGGTGATGAGGGCATGAGTGACTGTGAGCAGTGACTCCCGGTCCAAATAGGGTCGCAACTGGTGCACCAGGCGAACCTGGGCAAACGCCCCCCTCGCCACAGCTGAAAGATGTTTCTCTATTGTGATCTGTGGATCGAGGAGGATGCCCAAGTTGCGGACCCTCTCTGAGGGGGTCAATGATTCTCCCCCCAGGGTAATGGACGGACAGATGGAATTGTCCTTGGGAGGCAAGACCCACAGCCATTCCGTCTTGTCTGGGTTGAGTTTGAGTTTGTTGACACCCATCCAGACCCCAACAGCCTCCAGGCACCGGCACATCACTTCCACTGCTTCGTTGACTGGACATGGGGTGGAGATGTATAACTGGGTATCATCGGTTAAGGTGCTGGCTCAGAAACCAGGTGATGGTGAGTTGTAGTCCCACCTTAGCCTTGGAACTTAGCTGGGTGACTTTGAGCCAATTGACAGGAGATGGTGAGTTCTAGTCCCATCTTAGCGAGAAGAACATAAGAAGAGCCCTGCTGAATCAGGCCAAAGCCCATCAAGTCCAGCATTCTGTGTCCCACAGTGGCCCACCAATTGTCCATGGGGATCTTGAGCAGAGAGCAGTGTTCCCTCTAATTTTTTTTGGGGGTGGGCGGAAAAGTATAGTGTCTGAGTGACAGTCCCTTTGGGACTGGGCGGCATAGAAGTATAAATAAATAAACAAACAAACAAACAAACAAACAAACAATCAATCAAACAAACCCACCGTGTTTTGCCTCAGAGAATTTCAAAATAAAATCCTGTACTGTGTGTCTATAACAGTGAGCTCATAATAGGGCAACTCTATCAATATCAAAATGCCACTTAAATAGTTGGAATAGTTTCAAACTAGATTTTGATTTTCTTTCTCTCTTCCTTACTCCCATTCTTTTTCTTTCTCTTTTCCTTCCTCTCTTTTTTCTATCTGTTTCTCTCTCTTCCTCGCTCTCTCCTTCCCTCTCACTCTTTCCCTCTCGGCTTCTGGGCAGGTTTGAAAAACTCTGAGTTGATGATGATTTTTAAGTGAGCGATTGCTCACTGCTCAGCTTAGAGGGAACTATGGCAGAGAGAGAAGGCAAGACCCTCCCTTTCTCTTGACCCCCAACAAATGATACTCAAGGGAATCCTGCCTGCCTCAACCAACATAGAGGCGGCACTTGGACATCCGTTTCAATAACCACCGATACACTTGGCATCCATGAATCTGTCTAATCCTGCCTTGAAGCTATCAAGGCTGACAGATGTCACGACCTCTTCTGGAAGGGAATTCCATAAACCAAAGACCCTCTGGGTGAAGAAACATTTTCCTTTATTTGTCCTCGTTTTCTTACCTATGAGCTTTAAGGAGGGCCCCCTTGTCCTAGTATTGTGGGATAGAGAAAAGAATTTTTCTCTATCCACCTTTTCTTTCCCATGCATGATTTTATACACTTCGATCAAGTCCCCCCTTAAACTCTGTCTTTCAAGGCTGAAGAGACCAAGGCTGATTCTGTAAACCGCTTAGAGAGGGCCGTAAATGCCCTATGAAGCGGGATATACTGTAAGTCTAAATGCTATTTATTTATTTTTATTTATTTATTTATTGGATTTGTATGCCGCCCCTCTCCGTGGACTCAGGGCGGCTAACAACAGTGATAAAACAACATGTGACAATCCAATAGTAAAACAATTAAAAGCCCTTATTATAAAACCAAACATACATACAAAACATACCATGCATAAATTGTAAAGGCCTAAGGGGGAAAGAATCTCAATTCCCCCATGCCTGACGGCAGAGGTGGGTTTTAAGAAGCTTACGAAAGGCGAGGAGGGTGGGGGCAATTCTAATCTCTGGGGGGAGTTGGTTCGAGGGCCGGGGCCGCCACAGAGAAGGCTCTTCCCCTGGGTCCCGCCAGACGACATTGTTTAGTTGATGGGACCTGGAGAAGGCCCACTCTGTGGGACCTAACTGGTCGCTGGGATTCGTGCAGCAGAAGGCGGTCCCCGAGATAATCATGTGAGAACAAAAAGTATTTAAATAAGGCGTAGAAAATAACTATGTGCATATAAAGAACATTGAATACGTTCTATACGTTGTTTAAGTTTATATGTTCATTTGTCTTGTTTATCTTATTTTTTTTATTTTTTTCTTTGAATGTTCTGTTTCATTTTTTCTTTCCTTTCTATTTTTATATGTAGAAACTGAATAAAGATTATTTAAAAAATAAAATAAGGCATAGAATCGTAGACCTCCAATCCAGCGTTGACATTGTCTTCTTTTGCAGCTGGTTCTCTTCTGAAGTCAAGTATTCGGCCAGCTGGTCGCAAGAAACGGCCTTTGGTAGTATTTTAATCAGCCCCAAGATGATCACCGATCATTGGCCCGACATAGTCCTCAGAGCTCTCCACAGCTTGGTCCAAAACGATACGTCTTGCATTTCGTGTCGGTCTCAAGGGGAAGCTTTCTGAATGTTGCATTCTCATGGCAGAGATGGACAAGCACAACCTGTGTCCGAGGTGTCCACAAGAACCGCCTTTAAGCAGTTCAGCTGTGTCTAAAAGCAGAGAAACCAGAGAAAGATCTTGAGATGTTTCTGGATGTCCGACTACCTTTGGTCGGATTAACGTCCTTTCAGGACTGCTTGTAACAATACTGGAGACGATTCGTGTTGGGAGATTTCGTGGAAGTTTTACTAGGTCACACCTGCCCAGGTGACTGAGAAGAACCCAACTGATGGAAAAGCGATGGTTGACGTGCTCCTGAAGGCCCTTTAGATGCATCTGATCTGCTACATGTTTTTCTAAGCACATTATACGTCACGGTGGAACAAATTCCCTGTGGCAAAGGGTTTACGAGATAACTTATAAATGTGTAAGTAAATCAGGAATGTTGGTGAAAATTAACTTTCAAGACTTCCGCCAATTTTGGATACGCATGGATGATGATGACGATGTTTCTGCTGATGATCAGAAATGTCTTGATTTTCTTTCTTTCTTGAAAGGAATAAGCATTTTAGATGCTTTTCATTCTTCTTGGGTATCTGTGCAATGATGCGGTTTTTGTTTACAGGTGTTTTTTTTTTAACACTGAAGAATGTGCAATTAATGATAGAAAGTTTAAAAGCCACGGTCTTCGGTTCGTGTCAACACAAACCAGAAAGGTAATTTTTCGCAAGGAGTCGGGGGGCTTATAAGTCTAATTAATTAAATTTTAGCTCTGTAATCAAGATTTATTTATTATTTTTGGAAAAACAATCCTTGCCTACTCTATAGAGCTGATAAAAGTTTGGCATGATTGTCTAAGACAGTGTTTCCCAACCTTTTTTGAGCCGCGGCACATTATTCACATTTACAAAATCCTGGGGAACATTGAGCGGGGGGGTGGGGGTGGGGGGTGAGGGCTAAAAAAAGTTTGGACCAAAAAATATCTCTTTTCCCCTTTCGCTCTATTTCTCTCTCCCTCTTTCTTTCTCTCTCCCTTCCTTCCTCTTTCTTTCCCTCTCTCTCCATCCCTCTTTGTTTCTCCCTTCCTTCCTCTTTTTTGCTCTTTCTCTGTCCCTCATTCCCTCCCTCTATGCCTTTCCCTCACCCTCCTTCCCCCCTCTTGCTTTCTCTCTCTCCCCCCCTTCTCCCTCTCTTTCTTGCTATCTTTCTTGTTTTTGCTTTCTCTCTTTCTCCCCCCTCTCCCTCTCTTTCTCATACACCACGCCGCAGCAGCGGCATTGGGCAGTAGCTGTGGGGCAGCGGCAGGGTGGTCAGCTGTGAGGCGGAGCTCCGGAACGGAGGCACCGACGGCGGCAGCGGCTGGACGTGTTGCTAGACGCCGTACATGCTGGCGTTGTGCTGGACATGGGCGTGGAGTTGGAGCCTCCGTCCCGGCCCAGCCAGCAGGCAAGTGCCAGCCACACAATGCCAGCATGTACGGTGTACAGCAACATGTCCAGCCGCCATCGTCGGTGACTCTGTCCTGGAGTTCTGGCTCGCAGCCGCCCACCCTGCCGCCGCCCAGTGGCTACTGCCCGGTGCCGCTGCTGCCGCCACCCTCTCACTGCTGCTGCCCTCCCGCCGGGCCCCAAAGCTCACCTGCCACCGCCAGGGAAGCTCCAACTGGGCGGGGCGCTGCAGCTGCCGGAAAACTTAGAAGGCGCAAAGAAGGAAGCTCAGCTTCCGCTCTCACAACTTTTTGCTCTTCGCACTCTCAGCAAAAAGTTGAGAGACCAGAAGCTGAGCTTCCTTCTTCGCGGCACACCTGACCGTGTCTCGCGGCACACTGGTTGGGAAACACTGGTCTAAGAAACAAATCCAGATCAAGTTGATTACAGGATCCTTCAAAACTAATTGCTGTCCTAATGATGGTTGGTATCTTTTTAAGGGGATCTTTTTGGATAAATCGTCTAGCAGGAGGGAAATAGGCTAATTTTTAACGCATTCGCTTCCTGGAAAAAAATTAGCAAATCCAGGAATATACATATTATTAAAAACAAATGTTATTTCTGATCTGGAAGCGAAGTAAATTTTAATTTGACATTCCTTTTTAATCTCGGTCTTTCAGTGGCAAGTAAGAAGCAGGTCAGTCAACAGGCTTTTTTTTTTAAAAAAATCTAGATTTAAGTACAGGTAAGTTTTCAATTTACGAACACAATTGAAATCAGAATATCTTGTTACCAAGCAAGGCAATTGAGTTGCTCCCCAATTAATTGCTGAGTTAATTTCCCCCATCTTATGACCTCTCTTGCTACAGTTGTTAAGCGAAACACTGCAGTCAAGTTAGTAACACAATTGTTTAAGCCAGTGATTTTCAACCTTTTTTGAGCCGTGGCACATTTTTTGCATTTACAAAATCCTGGGGCACACCACCAACCAAAATGACACCCTAAGACACTCTCCTCTCTTTTTCCATCCCTGTCTCCTCCCCACCCTTGTGTGTGTGTGTGTATACACACTCTTGAACCATTTCCAAAAACAGATGAGGGCTGGGGGGGTTTCTCTCTTATTCTTTGGGTGCTTTTTATCATATGCTTTAAATCAAGAGTCACTTCTCTCTCTCTTTTGTTTCTCTTTCCTGTCATTTTCTGTCTCAATCATGTTCTCATTTTTTTCCTCCCCTTTTTGCTCATTTCTCTCTCTTGCTTTCTTTTCTTTCCCTTGCTTTCTCTCTCTCTCTTTCTTTCTCACTCTCAGCAAAAAGTTGGGAGACCGGAACCTGAGCTTCCTTCTTCGCGGCACACCTGACCATGTCTCGCGGCACACTGGTTGAAAAACACTGGTTTAAGCGAATGTAGCTTCCCTGTTGAGTTCGTCAGGAGGTCACCAAAGGGGATCACACGAGCCCTGGATGCTGCAACCATCATAAATAGACGTCCAAATTTTGATCGTTTGATCATGGGGATTTGCAACATTCGCAGGAAAAATGGTCACGTCACTTTTTTCAGTGCCAAATGCAATTTCCATTTGAACGACCCACCAAATGAACTTTTGTGAAAGTGGAGGCTTTACCTGTAGGATTATTATTTTTTAATTAGGAAGCAAAAAGGAAAAAAAGAAAACCAGAGTTGGGTTAAGAAGCAGGGAAACAAACCACAGTCCCGTTGTGTGTACAATGTTCCCTCGATTTTTGTGGGTTCGAACTTCGCGAAAAGTCTATACCACGGGTTTTCAAAAATATTAATTAAAAAATACTTTGCGGGTTTTTTCCCTATACCACGGTTTTTCCCGCCCGATGACATCATATATCATCGCCAAACTTTCATCCGACTTTAATAATTTTTTTTAATAAACTTTAATAAATAAACATGGTGAGTAATGATCTAAATGGTTGCTAAGGGAATGAGAAATTGCAGTTTAGCGGTTTAAAGTGTTAAGGGAAGGCTTGTGATACTGTTCATAGCCAAAAATAGTGTATTTACTTCCGCATCTCTACTTCGCGGAAATTCGACTTTCGCGGGCAGTCTCGGAACTCATCCCCCGCGAAAATCGAGGGAACACTGTATCTGCACAACCGGCATAAAGGATTTTAACCCACGAGTTGCTTATAAATCCCCATCCCTGGGTATAAAAGCCCTGCAAAGAGGACAGCACATTTTGAGACACACCAATGCAAACTCACAAACTGTAATCCGGGTGTGGTTTAAGAATTTATTAAGTCATACATGCAAAACAGACTGCTAACTTGCATTATTACCAAAAAAGATCCAATGTAAAAACTTCACAATTTTGCAAACTCCCATTTATATATATTTATATTTATATATGTATATATGTATATATTTGTTCTAGTGATTGAAAGGAGGAGGGAGGCGTGTAAACCAACATGTTCTTGCCAGCATCTGACGTACAGAACCCCGCAGGCCTGATTACCGTTAATTACACCGGGTTCCTGGAAATGTTGAAACAAGCGATGTCAGTGTTAGTAAAATTAATACAGCTTTAGGATAAATGGCAGAAAAAGAGACATTAGCCAGAGGGGAAAAGTGGGGTGAATTTTTTTTTATTTATTTTTTAAAGTGGTCAATGAGCTGCCCTTAATTTTTACACCAAGACTGAAGAAAGCCTTTTTAAACCATGTGCAAAATTACGACAGGGGGGAAATAAAAGACAGGCTACGTTTGTCTAATCTATTTTATTAAAAAATAAGTCGCTAATGCATTTAAAAAAAAAAAAAAAATCTGTTAAAAGTACAAATTAGTATTGCTGAGGAGGAAGGACATTCTGTAAGAAAAGCATCTAGCAAGAACATGTGGGAGAAAGGACGAGTTCAAAACTGTAATAAGTTTAAAATCCCACAGGAATAATATGAACGAATAACTCGGGGGGGGGGCGGACTCCAACCTGCTGGTCAGCTTGTTCATTACCTGCAGGAGGGGAGGGATTCCTTTTGTGGGTTTTTAATCCTACGAGAGAGAGAGAAAATATCCCATCAGTTTTAAACTTAGTGTGTTGACGATGTAGTGTAAATTTGATCTTTACAGTGTCAAAATACTGTGTTTCTGTTGACCAAGTCAGTCAGTCAGTCTTTCCTCCGAAAAAATACCGGTAATTATTCTGCCGTGAAGGAAGACAAATACATATTGCGAGGAAAAAAAATAGCTTTAATCACAGACCTTAGTAGATTTGAGATATATATAATAGCTATATATATATATTTTTTTTTTAGAAAAAGAGGAAGGGGTTAATGTGGAGTTGTCGATTATTGCATTTGTTCAAGCGTGTGTGAAGAAGCTCGGATGATTTGAGTGCATTTTTATAGACAGTGATGGGTTTGGGGTTTTTTTTCCCCTTCCTGGGTAAAACCAATTGAAGTGTTGCTAATCAAACATTAGTATTTTTTAAAGACCACCTGCCTGAATTTGTAAGAAAAAAACCACAGGCTAGGTGTCTTCACATAATAAAGCACAGCAATCCAAGAAGAGTTTAGGAGCATAAAGTTTGGCAACAGTTTGGTTGATTAAGCGGAGCGAAAAAAAGGAGGGGGGGGGAGAAATAAGGCCTTTATATAAGTTTGTCTTTTTTAAAAAAAAAGGAAGGAAGGAGCTAACATTTTTAATTAAACAAAGGGAAATATGTAAGATGGCTGCTTAAGATAACCTGAAGGGGGGAGACAACCAATTTTAAAAAACAAACACAGGAACGCTCCGTTATTCCAAGCAAAGCACAAAAGGTTTTTTAGGGGTGGGGGGATAGGGGGGAGAAGAAGCGGCATTAGAGCAGCAAGCATTTTCTCTTCCTCTTCTTCACCGGAGGGGGGCACAGGACGGCTCGAATGGCTTCGTCGAAGACTGTCTTGAGGCCCCGCTGCGTGAGCGCTGAGCATTCTAGGTATTTGACGGCGCCTACAAAAAAGGGAAGACGGGTTGGGTGAGAAATACGCGGATCCCCAAATCCTAAAATTAAAAAGCAGCAGTAGCATTATTCCTGGCAGTAGGCGAGCAGGGAGACCGCAACTTACAGCCTCACGGAAGGATTTAGATATCTCATTTTGTCTGCCTACCATAATCCTCCCTCTCTCATCTGTCAATCCATCTCATCTATCATCTAATCCAGTGATGGCGAACCTTGATTTCCCCTTAGGTGCCAAAATGTGCAAGTGCCCACACCCATAATTCAATGCCTGACGAAGCCGAAAATGGTCTCCCCCACAGAGGGCCTCTGGAGATCGGAAGCAGTCTGTTTCCCGACTTCTGGTGGGCCTGGTAGGCTTGTTTTTCACCCTCCCCATGTTCCAGAGGCTTCTCCTGACCCATCAGAGGCCCTCCCAAAACCTATAATAATAATAATAATAATAATTAATAATAATAATTTATTAGATTTGTATGCCGCCCCTCTCCGAGGACTCGGAGCGGCTCACAACAACAACACAACATGTACAAATCTAATGTCAAAAACTATTTAAAACCCTTATTATAAAAAGAAAAGCCCTACATGGCATTGGGCCAGAATACATCCGGAACCGCCTTCTGCCGCACGAATCCCAGCGGCCGATAAGGTCCCACAGAGTTGGCCTTCTCCGGGTCCCGTCGACCAAACAATCCCCTTTGGCGGGCCCCAGGGTAAGAGCCTTCTCTGTGGTGGCCCCGGCCCTCTGGAATCAACTCCCCCCAGAGATTAGAACGGCCCCCACCCTCCTTGTCTTTCGCAAATTACTCAAGACCCACCTTTGTCGCCAGGCATGGGGGAGTTAGGATATTCCTTCCCCTAGGCCATTACAAGTTATGCATGATATGTTTTGTGTGTATGTTTGGTTTTTATAATAAGGGTTTTTAGTTCTTTTATTAAATTGGATTGTTACATGTTGTTGTTAGTCGCCCCGAGTCTGCGGAGAGGGGCGGCATACAAATCCAATAAATAATAAAAATAATAATAAAAACAATCACACAACCTAACAGACCATACATAAACCATAATAGCTAGGGGTATGTCAGTTTCCACATGCCAGGTGACTAAGGTGGGTCTTCAGAAGCTTTCGAAAGGCAAGGAGGGTGGGGGCGGTCCTAATCCCCGGGGGGGGGAGTTGATTCCAGAGGGCCGGGGCCGCCACAGAGAAGGCTCTTCCCCTGCGTCCTGCCAGATGGCATTGTGTATGGACTCACAACTCCCAGAATTCCTGGCTGGGGAATTGGAATTCTGGGAGTTGAAGTCTACACCTCTTCAAAGTTGCCAACCTTGGAAATCGCTGCTCTACAGCCTCAATCCAAAGAGGCTCTCAAAATAGCCCCCCACCCGATGACCCAAAGGCTTACCGATCTCCTTCGCCATGGCAAGGCCTTGTGGATAAGTGATCGGCGTCAGTTTCTTCTCCTTGAGTTTTTCGATAGTGTCTTTGTCATCTCGGAGATCAAGCTTGGTTCCCACTAGGATGATGGGGGTATTGGGGCAGTGGTGTCGCACCTCTGGATACCACTGCAGAAAAAAAAGGGAGGGGAGACACCTGTCAAATTGTTCTGCCTGGAAAATCAACTAATGGGGCACACCACTGCTTCAACAACAACCTCCCCCCCAATGTAAACAAAAGAAAGCAGAACAAGGAGAGCTGTATCCACTATGACAGTGATTTTCAACCTTTTTTTGAGCCGTGGCACATTTTTTACATTTACAAAATCCTGGGGCACACCACCAACCAAAATGACACCCTAAGACACTCTCCTCTCTTTTTCCACCCCTGTCTCCTCCTCACCCTTGTGTGTGTGTGTGTATACACACTCTTGAACCATTTCCAAAAACAGGTGAGGGATGGGTTTTTTTCTCTCTTATTCTTTGGGTGCTTTTTATCATATGCTTTAAATCAAGAGTCACTTCTCTCTCTCTCTTTTGTTTCTCTCTCTTTCCTCTCATTCTCTGTCTCAATCATTTTCTCATTTCTCTTTTTTCTTCCCTTTTTGCTCATTTCTCTCTCTCCCTTCCTCTCCTTTTCTCTCTCTCTCTTGCTTTCTTTCTCTCTCTCTTGCTTTCTCTCTTTCTCTCTCTCTCTTGCTTTCTCTCTCTCACTCTCTTTCTCTCTTTCTTGCTTTCTCACTCTCACTCTCACAGCAAAAAGTTGCAAGACCAGAACCTGAGCTTCCCTCTTCACGGCACACCTGACCATGTCTTGCGGCACACTGGTTGAAAAACACTGCACTATGAGACTTATAACTTTTGCCACTGGCTTTTCGCCTTTAATGGCAAGCCGGATTACCAGTTCCGTTTCCAAAAACATTTATAAAGCCACATTTTTGCTATTCATTGAACTTCTGGGCTGATTCATTTTTATGCTATTAATAGACTAAAGCCCTCTTAAAAGAAGGAGAGGAGAAACAATAAAGATGGGGTTTTTTTTACTCACCTTTGCACGGACATTTTCGAAGGATGCTGGGCTCACAAGGGAGAAGCAAATTAAGAACACATCCTGCAAAAACAACATCAACAGAGCCTTAGTCTCCAGGGGTTTTGACAAGGTTTTCACATAACCTAGCTCCACTGATGAGTTCTAATTACCAAGAGCTAGTAATTTGGGGCTGGCAGGATAGAATATGTCAAAACTATGCTTCTTTGGCGTTCAAAATACTAGCAGACAAGAAATGCTACAAGAATGAAAGGCCCCCATCAAATGGGCAACGGAGCCCTTTACCCTATTCCATATAAGGTTCTGTCTTAAAAAGTTATTTATTCCTTCTATGCTGCACAGATTTATTTATATATATATATATATATCCCACTTTTATTATTTTAATAACTCAAGGCAGCTAGGATAGCTAATATTCCTTCCTCCTCTTATTTTCCCACAATGACATCTCTGTAAAATGGGCTAGGCTGAAAGACAGGCCCAAAGTTATCCACCTTGATTTCATGCCTAAAGCAAGACTAGAACTCACAGTTTCCTACTGTTTGGACCAAGGTTATTCACCTGCTTTCATGCCTAAAGCAAGACTAGAACTCACAGTCTCCTAGTGTTTGGACCAAGGTTATTCACCTGGCTTTCATGCCTAAAGCAAGACTAGAACTCAGTCTCCTAGTGATTGGACCAAGGTTATCCACCTGGCTTTCATGCCTAAAGCAAGACTAGAACTCACAGTCTCCTAGTGTTTGGACCAAGGTTATTCACCTGCTTTCATGCCTAAAGCAAGACTAGAACTCACAGTTTCCTACTGTTTGGACCAAGGTTATTCACCTGCTTTCATGCCTAAAGCAAGACTAGAACTCACAGTCTCCTAGTGTTTGGACCAAGGTTATCCACCTGGCTTTCACGCCTAAAGCAAGACTAGAATTCACAGTCTCCTAGCGATCGGCCCAAAGTTACCCACCTTGCTTTCATGCCTAAACCAAGACTAGAACTCAGTTTCCTAGTGATTGGCCCAAAGTTACCCACCTTGCTTTCATGCCTAAAGCAAGACTAGAACTCACAGTGTCCTAGCGATCGGCCCAAAGTTATCCACCTGGCTTTCATGCCTAAACCAAGACTAGAACTCACAGTCTCCTAGTGACTGAACCAAGGTTATCCACCTGGCTTTCATGCCTAAACCAAGACTAGAACTCAGAGTTTCCTAGTGTTTGGACCCAGGTTATTCAGCTGGCTTTCATACCTGGTTTCTTGCCTGGTGCTTCCACCACTAAACCAAACTGTATTTCGCCTGCACACTGTATTAAATCACAGTTAGTCATCCTCACTCAGCCAATATGCAACTTCCAAATTTTCTTTTAACGCCGCCCACAACTTGAAAGGGTGAGTAACTCCCGACGTTTGCTCCAGACCAAATCTGTGATTAGCCCACCATTCACTAAACGCCATATCTCAAAACATCCAAATCTCCCCTGGGCCTACACCACATCTCCCCTTGCACACCGGCGGTTGGCCTGCGACAAATCAAGAGACCCCTCTGGCGTGTTAGTTGATTGAGCTGCAGCTCTAGGCCACAGGAGAAGTCAGCACCTGAGGCCTTCCCAGTTAGGCAACCGTAATTAACCATGCACGAGGTAATGGGTGGGAAATTGGTGGAAAGTATGCATGCACTCATAGCCTCCTCCCCCCCAGCTCCTCTCGCTGGCTGGCTAGGTGGCTCCTGCCCACCATTGCCAGCCCCTTTGAAGGAAGTTGGATTTAACTGCTTGTTCAGGAACAATTACCTAGAGCAGGCGGCAATTTTAAGACATAGAAACATAGAAGACTGATGGCAGAAAAAGACCTCATGGTCCATCTATTCTGCCCTTATACTATTTCCTGTATTTTATCCTACAATGGATCTATGTTTATCCCAGGCATGTTTAAATTCAGTTACTGTGGATTTACCAACCACGTCTGCTGGAAGTTTGTTCCAAGGATCTACTACTCTTTCAGTAAAATATTTTCTCACGTTGCCTTTGATCTTTCCCCCAACTAACTTCAGATTGTGTCCCCTTGTTCTTGTGTTCACTTTCCTATTAAAAACACTTCCCTCCTGGACCTTATTTAACCCTTTAACATATGGACCTATGGGTTTCAACTCCCCAGCCAGCAGGGTTGAAGTCCACGGGTTTTAAAGTGGCCAAAGTTGGAGGCCCCTGACTTAAAGAGTGGCAGGAAGCTGCCCGGAGGAGAGGAAGCCAAGTTTTAGGGCTGCAGAAGCGGCAAAGATTAAGACGCAGGAGGGCGCTTGGGACATAATGGATGAAAGCGTTACATACGGAGAGTGGCTGCCGCTTCCCACCGGGACTTAAATCCTTACCATTCGTTCTTTCAACCTAGTAATAGCATGAGACAATTTGGGGTTAAATGTTAGGAGATGCTGAAAGCAGGTGAAGACAGCTCCTCCCTAACTTCCCAGGGTATATAGGCTTGGTGTAACCGCGGCAACCTTAAACTCTGTGGACTTCAACTCCCAGAATTCCCCAGCCAGCCAAATCTCTTCTAAGATATATGGCAATAATGTATAGGGCTGCTGCTTTTGGTAGTTTATTTATTTATTTATATATTTATATATTTATTTATATATTTATATTTATATATTTATATATATATATCTCAGATTTGTATGCCGCCCCTCTCCGCAGACTCGGGGCGGCTCACAGCAATAATAATACAATGTAAACAAATCCAATATTTAAGTTTAAGTTAATTTAAAACCCCAATTTAAAAACCAATCATACATACTAACATACCATGCATAAATTTTATAAGCCTAGGGGGAGGGAAAGTCTCAATTCCCCCATGCCTGACGAGAGGTGGGTTTTAAGGAGCTTACGAAAGGCAAGGAGGGTGGGGGCAACTCTAATATCTGGGGGGAGTTGGTTCCAAAGGGTCGGGGCCGCCACAGAGAAGGCTCTTTCCCTGGGTCCCGCCAAACAACATTGTTTAGTTGATGGGACCTGGAGAAGGCCAACTCTGGGGGACCTAACTGGTTGCTGGGATTCGTGCGGCAGAAGGTGGTCCCAGAGATAATCTGGTCCGGTGCCATGAAGGGCTTTATAGGTCATAACCAACACTTTGAATTGTGACCGGAAACTGATCGGCAACCAATGCAGACTGTGGAGTGTTGGTGTGACATGGGCGCATTTAGGAAAGCCCATGATAGCTCTCGCAGCTGAATTCTGCACATCTGAAGTTTCCGAACACTTTTCAAAGGTAGCCCCATGTAGAGAGCGTTACAGTAGTCGAGCCTCGAGGTGATGAGGGCATGAGTGACTGTGAGCAGTGACTCCCGGTCCAAATAGGGCCGCAACTGGTGCACCAGGCGAACCTGGGCAAACACCCCCCCTCGCCACAGCTGAAAGATGTTTCTCTAATGTGAGCTGTGGATCGAGTTGTTTGTTTCGGTTGTTGCTGGCTGGGGAATTCTGGGAGTTGAAGTCCACAGGTCTTAAAAGTTGCCAAGGTTAGTCACTCTTGCTGGAGGTTTTAGTCTGGCAAGTGAGGCACAATAAAGAGGTTAGCTTAGCACAGGGGTAGGCAAAGTTGGCTCTTCTTTGACTTGTGGACTTCAACTCCCAGAATTCCTGAGCCAATCATGCTAGTTCAGGGATTCTGGGAGTTGAAGTCCATATTCCATAGAAGAGCCAACTTTGCCTACCCCGGGTTTAGCAGAATGACAATGTGTTTTTCTTGGGTTTTTTGAAGCCTGACAAACACTTTTTCAGCCACCGTGCATGGCAGGTTACTCAACTCTCCTTTTCTTTTTGAGCCTATTAGCGAAGGAGGACGGGAGAGGCGCCACAATAGCTCCTGCACTGCTGTTTCCCCACTCCGGTACATTTCAGAGGTGTGTGCTTTCCCCCTCGTCCTTTGATTGCCGTCCCAGATAAATCCCGCTCCTCTGGGAACAAAGAAGTCTTTTTCCCCCCTCCTGGCAGTTTTCGTTGGAGGCAGTAAAGCCGTTCAACAAAGGGCTCTGGCCGAACTCGCTCTTTTGCGAAGCCAAAGCCGGTCACAAGAAACTGACTTCCCGGAGTTGTACGTGTAAAACGGTTAGTGAGCAAGTGAAGGAGGAGGAAAGAAATGTTCAGAGGACTAAAGAGCTGAGCATTTTCACTGGAGGGATAGCAAGGGGAGGGGGGGGGGGAGAAACACCCCAGAATCAATTGAAGAGCCATGAAAGGACCTCAATCTCTTTGTGGGAAGTGTGTCGATTATTTTGGTTAGTTTTTGAGAACAGGAAGCTCAGGGCAAAGCCATAAGAAGAAGCAGGAAGAAACACCTGGATCGCAGGTGCATATTCTGTGAGCCTTGGCTCATTCTGATAAACAAAATATTGTGGTTCATGAAAGCAAATCGGCCATTGAACTATCTGTGTGTCCTTATGTGTGTTAGAATATGCTTTGAGGCACAGGGTTAGCTTATAAATTGTGTGTGATTTTGCTTTAGTTAAGATTTTACAGGTCACTCTGCGAGGTGGGCAGTTCCTAAACTTGAAGGATAAAATGAAAAGAGTCCGTCTATCTATCTATCTATCTATCTATCTATCTATCTATCTATCTATCTATCTATCTATCTATCTCTATCTATCTATCTATCTATCTATCTATCTCTATCTCTCTATCTATGTATCTAATCTACGTATCTAATCTATGTATCTATCTATGTATCTATCTAATCTATGTATCTATATGTATGTATCTATGTATCTATGTATGTATGTATCTCTCTCTCTCTCTGTATCTATCTATGTATCTATCTAATCTATCTATGTATCTATCTAATCTATGTATCTATATGTATGTATCTATGTATCTATGTATGTATGTATCTCTCTCTCTCTCTCTCTGTATCTATCTATGTATCTATCTAATCTATCTATGTATCTATGTATCTATGTATGTATGCATCTATCTCTCTCTCTCTCTCTCTCTCTATGTATCTATCTATGTATCTATCTAATCTATCTATGTATCTATCTAATCTATGTATCTATATGTATGTATCTATGTATCTATGTATGTATGTATCTCTCTCTCTCTCTCTCTGTATCTATCTATGTATCTATCTAATCTATCTATGTATCTATGTATGTATGCATCTATCTCTCTCTCTCTCTCTCTCTCTCTATGTATCTATCTATGTATCTATCTAATCTATCTATCTATCTATGTATCTATGTACGTATCTATGTATGTATGTAACTACAGTATCTATCTATCTACCTATCATCTATCTATCTATCTATCTATCTATCTATCTATCTATCTCTATCAATGTATCTATCTATGTATCTATCTAATCTATCTATCTTATCTAATCTATCTATCTATCTATCTATCTATCTATCTATCTATCTATCTATCTATCTATCCATCCATCCATCCATCCATCCATCCATCCATCCATCCATCCATCATCTCTCTTCTCTATCATCTACGCATTTATCTAATTACCAACAAAAGTCTTGGAAAAACACACTCTTTGCACAAGCGCTCCCTTAACTTGCCATAGTGAAGTGGGGAAACCCAAAACAATCTAGTTTCTCACTTTAAAAGACAAAAGCAGATGGCAAGAACTATGCCGTAGAGCAGGGGTCCCCAAACCTTTTACACAGGGGGCCAGTTCACTGTCTCTCAGACTGTTGGAGGGCCGGACTATAATAAAGAAAACTATGAAAAAGTAAAATACCAATAGAAAAATAATGCATCAATTAATATATTTCCATAAATTATTCTGTAGCGGGCGAGTGAACAAAGCTTTATTAGCAGCATGTGGGGGGTCTAGGTTGCAGGTAAAACACCCCCCCCCCCCATCCTCAAGTCCATGGAAAAATTGTCTTCCAGAAAACCAGTCCCTGGTGGCAGAAAGATTGGGGACTGATGGGTTAGTTCATTTTACCTTAGAGCTAGAAGCTTCTCTGTCAGCAAGTCTTTAGGAAGAAGTCGCCTCGAGAAGGGCGGCATAGAAATCTAATTAATAAATAATACTAAAATAAAGAAGAGACAGATGGCTCTGCCGTCGTGGAAAGCTTACTGTTTGTGGGTAAGACAACGGGCGTAGTCTGTCGTAGTCTTCTTGTCCAGCAGTATCCCACAAGCCCAGGTTGACCGGCTTCCCATCCACCATCACATTGGCAGAGTAGTTATCAAATCTGGCAGGGAAGACGAAACAATTAGCACTTCCTTACCACACTCGGACGTTCTGCTTGAAACAGAAATGAAATATCTACCTAGCACTGATGTCAACGAAGCAGTGGAAGTTATTTGCCGGTGCCTGGAGGCTGTTGGGGCCTGGATGGGTGTCAACAAACTCAAACTCAACCCAGACAAGACAGAGTGGCTGGGGGTCCTGCCTCCCAAGGACAATCCCATCTGTCCGTCCATTACCCTGGGGGGAGAATCATGGACCCCCTCAGAGAGGGTTCGCAACTTGGGCGTCCTCCTCGATCCACAGGTCACATTAGAGAAACACCTTTCAGCTGTGGTGAGGGGGGCGTTCGCCCAGGTTCGCCTGGTGCACCAGTTGCGACCCTATTTGGACCGGGAGTCACTACTCACAGTCACTCATGCCCTCATCACCTCGAGGCTCGACTACTGTAACGCTCTCTACATGGGGCTACCTTTGAAAAGTGTTCGGAAACTTCAGATCGTGCAGAATGCAGCTGCGAGAGCAATCATGGGCTTTCCCAAATATGCCCATGTTACTCCAACACTCCGCAGTCTGCATTGGTTGCCGATCAGTTTCCGGTCACAATTCAAAGTGTTGGTTATGACCTATAAAGCCCTTCATGGCACCGGGCCAGAATATCTCCGGGACCGCCTTCTGCCGCACGAATCCCAGCGACCAGTTAGGTCCGACAGAGTGGGTCTTCTCTGGGTCCCATCAACCAAACAATGTCGTTTGGCGGGACCCAGAGGAAGAGCCTTCTCTGTGGCGGCCCAGACCCTCTGGAACCAACTCCCCCCAGAGATTAGAATTGCCCCCACCCTCCTTGTCTTTCGTAAGCTGCTTAAAACCCCCTCTGCCGCCAGGCATGGGGGAACTAAGATACACTTTCCCCCTAGACCTTCACAATTTTATGTATGGTATGTCTGTATGTATGATTGGTTTTTATATAATGGGTTTTCAACTGTTTTTTTAGTATTGGATTTTGTTGTACTGTTTTACTGCTGTTGCTAGCCGCCCCGAGTCTGCGAGGAGGGGCGGCATACAAATCCAATAAATAATAATTAATAATAATAATAATAATACTTGGTTGGGTTATAAAACATCCGCAAGAAATCAGGCAAGCTCAGAGAGCATCAAGGAGCCCTCAATGCCAACTTTGGTTTGCAACGATAAGGTTCGTTTAAGATGACAGAAGTAGTTTGTTATGGTTTAGTCCAGGGGTCTCCAACCTTGGCAACTTTAAGCCTGGCAGACTTCAACTCCCAGAATTCCCCAGCCAGCAAAGCTGGTTGCGGAATTCTGGGAGTTGAATCCTCCAGGCTTAAAGTTGCCATGGTTGAAGACTCCTGCTTTAGTCTACTTCAAAAAGCAATTGATTGTGCTTTATGTTTTTAATCTGTGGTGAACAAAGTTGGAAGTTATTATCTCTTCTATAGCTTTTTCCCTGCCCTTCCTTTTCTTCTTTTCAATTCATTTATTAAAAACACTTTTCTAAATCTTAACCAAAAGGTTTTTTTAAATCTCTCCAAAAACTGGCAATGTGCCAGTGATATTTCTGTGTTTTTTAAAAAGTTACTTTATTATAGTAACCTGAAAAATTAATGCAGGATTATTTCAATGTTAATAGTGCAAGTATTTCAGCACATGGGGCCCATGGCACAGGAAACCTCTCCCAAGTGAGTTATGTTAAAACAAATGAGAACAATGTTGGATTTCAGTCAACAGATGCTGCTCAAGAATCCTCAGGCATTGCAAACTTGTGACATGCTATTTTTAAAATTATTATTTTACTAGATAGATAGATAGATAGATAGATAGATATAGATAGATAGATAGATAGATAGATTTATTTATTAGATTTGTATGCCGCCCCTCTCCGTAGACTTTGGGCGGCTAACAACAGCAAAAAGACAATATGAACAAATCTAATATTAAAAGTAATGTAAAAAAACCCAATTTAAGCAACCAATCATACATACAGACATAACATGCATAAATTTTATAAGCCTACGAGGAAGGGAAAATCTCAATTCCCCCATGCCTGACGACAGAGGTGGGTTTTAAGGAGCTTACGAAAGGCAAGGAGGGTGGGGGCAACTCTGATATCTGGGGGGAGTTGGTTCCAGAGGGTCGGGGCCGCCACAGAGAAGGCTCTTCCCCTGGGTCCCGCTAAATGACATTGTTTAGTCGACGGGACCCGGAGAAGGCCAACTCTGGGACCTAACTGGTCGCTGGGATTCGTGCGGCAGAAGGCGGTCCCGGAGATATATAGATTTAGATAGAAAGATAGAAAGATAGAAAGATAGAAAGATAGAAAGATAGATAGATAGATAGATAGATAGATAGATAGATAGATAGATAGATAGATAGATAGATAGATAGATAGATAGATAGAGCGAGCAAACTCCTCAGTCATGGAGTGTTAGGCGGGGAGCAAACTGAATGAATAACATAAATACTAATTTTCCAGAGATGGAGAGCAACTGCAAAGACACTTATTCTGTAATCCAAACAAATATTTGTGCCAGCACAACTCCTCTTTTTAACACTGTAAAATGATCAGAAGAAAAACGAAGTACTCACACTGTTGGTATATATTCCCCAGGAAATGCATTGGTCGTGTAACTGATGAGTAGGCATGTTTTACCTACAGCACTGTGAAAGAGAGGAGGGGAAAAAAATCGTCATAAGAAATTATTCATGTGATGGAGATAACAAGGAAGCTATTCAGCAGAGAAAATTAGCGGTTTATTAGCACTTGAGTTTAAGCAAGATACATCTAATCCTTTAACTGCTATATATTTATGACTGATTTCTGCCAAGTTAGATAAAGGATTCAAAGTCTTCAACATTCATACTTGGCTGAACTCCTACTTCAAATACACACACCTCTCTTAAAGGCTGCTAATGTGCAGGCCAGACATGCTAAGCTTTCCAAACACAGAACAGTGACGCACAATTTTATGAATTTTCTGGCAACCTGCAGATGGCCGTTACGGAGGGCTGGATGCCGGGCGGAGTTCTGAAATCTTCCTGCAATGTTCACTCAAGTTCCGAAACCACGATGTGTCATCCCGGCTTAGACCTTTTTTTTTTTTAATTATATCTATCTATCTATCTATCTATCTATCTATCTATCTATCTATCTATCTATCTATCTATCTATCTATCTATTTGATTTGTATGCCGTCCCTCTCCATGGACTCGGGGCGGCTAACAACAGTGACAAAAAACAGAATGTAAAAATCCAATACTACAACAGCTAAAAACCCTTGTTATAAAACCAATCATACATACAAACATACCATGCATAAATTGTAGAAGCCTAGGGGGAAAGACTATCTTAATTCCCCCATGCCTGACGGCAGAGGTGGGTTTTGAGGAGCTTACGAAAGGCAAGGAGGGTGGGGGCTATTCTAATCTCTGGGGGGAGTTGGTTCCAGAGGGTTGGGGCCGCCACAGAGAAGGCTCTTCCCCTGGGCCCTGCCAAACGACATTGTTTAGTTGACGGGACCCGGAGAAGGCCAACTCTGTGGGACCTAACTGGTCGCTGGGATTCGTGCGGCAGAAGGCGGTCCCTGAGATAATCTGACCCGGTGCCATGAAGGGCTTTATTGGTCATAACCAACACTTTGAATTGTGACCGGAATTAACCTATGGGCGGACTGTGATTTCTGGGGTTTGCAAAGCCCGTGCGTCAGTTTTTAAAAGCGGAATGTCTGTTTTGAAAGAATAGTTTAACTTCCTGCGAGGCATGTGTGGGCTCGAGTGACTTAGCTGTGCATTCGAAGCCGTGGAAGCCTAAATTAATGGAACAAATGGCATTTCGTGTGGCAGGCCCAGAAAAAAAGGCTCACCACGGGGAGAAACCTATCAGCACAGTTAAGAAAAACACCCACAAGCACAGGACGTTTTAGGAGAATGGAAGTTTCTTGAGCTTTTCCCTTTTCAAGCCAGAGAGGACTGAATTCAAGTGGGGTCTCATGAATTGGTTCGCTTCTCCGGGTAATAAAAGAACGAGACGAAACAATGGGAAGAGAACACTTGCACTATTTTCATCAACCAAGCCTACGGAGGCCGGGCCAAAGTCCTCTTGAATGCACTGTGAAGGCACCCAGAGCTCTAATTGTACCACTTGGCGTGGACTTTTTGAATTGCATCATTATTTTAAAGTTAAGGACAGAAGGGGATTTTTAAAATATTATTTTTCCTCAGCTAAAGTGAGAGAAAAGCATGCCTGTGAATATAGAAATATAGATTTTTTTTATATAGAATAAATATAGAATATAGAAACATAGATTTTGTTAATTTTTTTTAATTGGTTTTTTAAAATGTTACACACACAGACTGCACATCATACAACATAAAACAGTGCCCTGTGAAGGTGCACCCACCACCTAACAACATACATACCCCAGCACCAATTCGAGGGTCTATAAGTAGTAGTAGTAGAAACGTAGAAGACTGACGGCAGAAAAAGACCTCCTGGTCCATCTAGTCTGCCCTTATACTATTTCCTGTATTTTATCTTAGGATGGATCTATGTTTATCCCAGGCAGGTTTAAATTCAGTTCCTGTGGATTTACCAACCACGTCTGCTGGAAGTTTGTTCCAAGGATCTACTACTCTTTCAGTAAAATAATATTTTCTCATGTTGCTTTTGATCTTTCTGAATTCTGAATATGATTCTCTCATATAAGAATATGAACTCTCTCATATAAGAACGTATTGCTCTAAAATGAGAGGCTTTCTGTTATTCATCCGTTGTTTTCCCCTCCTAATAAAACTTTGATTTTTTTTTTCAGCTGTCCTGGGGGAAAAAACATTTCCAGCTCCAGATAATGTCACTTTTTTCATCTTTTTTTCTTCCTCCTGTGGGTGGAAATTTTAAGTCATTCTGGCATGGCTACAAGGGGGCCAGGAATTTTACTTCAGAATAAAAATAAATAAATCCCAAACAATTGCTAGCAGCGTTGAAAAGTGTTTGATTTAGAGGGGGGAGGACGATAGGTGAGAGGGGGTGTTTTAAGCAGAACAATAAAAGGTACATGTGACTCCTTTTGATAGTTTATAGTTGCAGAAGGGAATATTTGTAGCTAAGGTCTGAACTATTTATTCTCCATGCTCTCTGAGGTTTGTTTGTTTGTTTATTTATTGGATTTGTATGCCACCCCTCTCCTTAGACTCAGGGCAGCTAACAACAGTGGTAAAAACAACATGCGACAATCCAATACTAAAACAGCTAAAAACCCTTATTTTAAAAACCAATCATACATACAAACATACCATACATAAATTGTAGAAGCCTAGGGGGACAGAATATCTCACTTCCCCCATGCCTGACGACAGAGGTGGGTTTTAAGGAGCTTACGAAAGGCATGGGGGCTATTCTAATCTCTGGGGGGAGTTGGTTCCAGAGGGCCGGGGCCACCACAGAGAAGGCTCTTCCCCTGGGTCCCGCCAAACAACATTGTTTAGTTGACGGTACCCAGTGAAGGTCCACTGTGAATGTTGTTTTCTTTCAGATGTTTCATTACCCAACTAGGTAACATCATCACTGCTAGAGGGGAGTGGGATTGCTGGGTTGTTTTTTTAATCCTTTGAACATTGATGATTTTACCTAATTGGGAAAGGTCTGCCGGGAAACAACCTCAGAATGCACCCAGCCCGCCCCCCATAAAGTGTACAGCAATGTACAGTGCTCAAAAAAATAAACAACTTAAACAACACAATATAACTCCAAGTAAATCAAACTTCTGTGAAATCAAACTGTCCACCTAGAAAGCAACACTGATTGACAGTCAATTTCACATGCTGTTGTGCACATTCAACTTTGTGCAGAACAAAGTATTCAATGAGAATTTTTCATTCATTCAGATATAGGATGTATTCTTTGTTTGTTTGTTTTTTTGGGGGGAAATGAACGTTTCCCCACTTTTTGGATGTTTGATCAGAGAATTTTACTTCTTTTACATAATATTAATTTTTCAATTCTTTTATTCGACGTGTTGCTTTGCATAGATTTTTATTTATTTATTTATTGCTCTTTTCTTTAGCCAATCATAAAATTTTGCCCATGTTTTATAGTAATCTGATTCTTCTTTTACCTCTAATGTTTTGGATAGCCTGTCCATCTCCGCACAGTCTAGTATCTTTTTAATTATTATATTTTCTTCCGGTAGTTTGTCTATTTTCCACTGTTGGGTAGGATGTGTTCTTTGAGTGTTCCCTTTATTTTTTTGAGCTGTGTATATTGCAGTGTCCAACGAATGTAGATTTGCTTGCTGTCACTTTTAACTGGTCGTATTCTTCTTGCCTTGGTTTTTAGGATGCTAATTCTGTTCTGAGATTATCACACCAAATATCAGCGATATCATTAACTAAATACATGCGGATTCTTTTCTCCTTCAACCTCTTACATTTTTCTTTGAGTAGCAAATCTGTCTCAGATTTCCTACAAGGCAAGAAACCTTCAGAGCCACTCTGAAAGTGTTGAAAAGGTGGAATGAAAGGTTGTGGTTTAGTATAACCGGGCCTTTAAAGCAAGCTTCCCCAGTGGTGGAGTCAAAAGAAATTCCCACAAGAACAAATGCATTTGTTCTATTCTAGAGGTCTTTATACTGGGCAACTTTAAGACTTGTGGACTTCAACTCCCAGAATTCTCCAGCCAGCATAAGCCTAGCATAGCTGGCTGGAGAATTCTGGGAGTTGAAGTCCACAAGTCTCAACGTTGCCAAGTTTGAAGAGCCACTCCTCTATTCGAAATATCCTGTTCTTCTAAGTTTTCTGGCTTTCGCAGCCCGATGAGTCAGCTCTGTAAAGTTTGAATTACCTAGATTCCGTCACGATCCTTTGGTTCGAGGAAACGGAATGCTTCTTTAGGGAAGCCAAGTTTATTTAAAAGGGGGGAAAAAAGATTTCAAGTCTGCTGGATTTGATTTACTAGTCAAAGCCCAGAAGAGCTGCTCACGAGGCCAGAAAAAGGCCAGAAAACAGAATAATGACTTGTTTAATCCTGCAGAGGTTTCCACCACCACCCCACCTCGAAATCTGAGCTTGGAATGAAAAAAGTCAGGCCGATTCTGGAATTTCCACAGCCCTGCTTATCGATCTGTTTTCCTGGGGCCAGAAACCACACAGCTCCCCTTGAGAAAACAGACAATTCACCTTCTAGGCTGCTTGTGCCTAAGCTAATTCCGTCAATATGCACGGGACCCAAATGGTCACCAACCACGGCCATTTCAGTGAGACTAAGCTGGAATTTAACGGGAGCTGCAATCAGCACAAATGGATGGCGGTAAGCTGCGAACAAATGTTCCGGGTTCACATTGTTAAAGTTAAGCTGGCGCTGGGGTACCTCATCGGCTCACGAGAACCACAATAAAAAGCTGACTGCAGCTGGCACATTTGCACAGACAAGAGCAGAGGCTCAAAAAAAGGGGGGGGGGATTGAACAATAGGGGGTCCTCGACTTACAACAGTCCGTTTAGTGACAGTTGCAACAGCACTGGAAAAAAAAGGACTTGGTTATGACCAGATTACTTATGGGACCGCCTTCTGCCGCATGAATCCCAGTGACTGGTCAGGGTCCCACAGAGTCGGCCTTCTACCGGTCCCGTCAACTAAACCAGTGTTTCCCAACCTTGGCAACTTGAAGATATTTGGACTTCAACTCCCAGAATTATGGGAGTTGAAGACCAGATATCTTCAAGTTGCCAAGGTTGGGAAACACTGAACTAGACAATGTCGCTTGGCGGGGCCTAGGGGAAGAGCCTTCTCTGTGGGGGGCCCGGCCCTCTGGAATCAGCTTCCCCCTGAGATTCGTACTGCCTCCACCCTCCTCGCCTTTCGTAAGAGTCTAAAGACTCACCTATGCGGCCAAGCTTGGGGTTATTAGATTCTACCTCCTGGGCGATGACTGTATAGTGGGTTTGTTGATTGAATGGTTATGTATGTACTTTAACTGGTTCTTTAGTTGTAACTGAATTTTAATTATTTGGATTTCGATATATATTGTCTTTTTTATATGTTGTAAGCTGCCCCGAGTCCTCGGAGAGGGGTGGCATATAAATCCAATAAACTTTTTCCACACTTAGGGATTGTTGCAGCATCCCCCCAGTCACGTGACCAAAAATCCAGATGTTTGGCAACTGGTTCATA
Organism: Erythrolamprus reginae; assembly: GCF_031021105.1. NCBI lineage: Eukaryota > Metazoa > Chordata > Lepidosauria > Squamata > Dipsadidae > Erythrolamprus > Erythrolamprus reginae. Next base: position 50,357,025 of record NC_091958.1, read on the forward strand.
GTTACAATGGTGGCAGCGTTCCCCGGGGGTCATGTGATCCCCTTTGGTGACCCTCCGATGAACAAAATCAGTGGGGAAGCCAGATTCAGTTAACAACTGGGTACGTAACTCACCAACTGCAGGGAGTCACTTAATTGGCTGCCGATCAGTTTCCGGTCACAATTCAAAGTGTTGGTCATGAACTTTAAAGCTCTACATGGTATTGGACCAGATTACCTCCGGCACTGCCTGCTACCGCACGAATCGCAGCGACCGATAAGGTCCCACAGAGTTGGCCTTCTCCGGGTCCCATCGACTAAACAATGTCGTTTGGCGGGCCCCAGGGGAAGAGCCTTCTCTGTGGCAGCCCCGACCCTCTGGAACCAACTCCCCCCCGGAGATTAGAACTGCCTCCACCCTCCTTGTCTTTCGTAAACTACTTAAGACTCACTTATACGGCCAGGCATGGGGGAGTTGAGACACTTTTCCCCCAGGCTATTTTTTAATACTTTGTTTTATGTTTGCTATGAATGTTGCTGTTTGGTTTTTAAGTAATGATAGGGTTTTATATGTTTTTAATATTAGATTTGTTCCACTGTTATATTGTTTTTATTGCTGTTGTGAGCCGCCCTGAGTCTTCGGAGAGGGCGGCATACAAATCTAATTATAATAATAATAATAATAATAATAATAATAATAATAATAATAATAATAATAATAATAATGGTGGAGGCAGGAATGGTCAGAAACCGAAATTGACAACAGAAATTTTGGGGTTCAATCGTGGCCGTCCTGTATTCACTTTGTTCCCCCCAACCCTGTAGTCACAGTGAGGGCCTTTATTAACCCCAGCAAGAGGAGGAGGAGCTGCCCAAGGTGATTTTCTGATTTTTCCTTTGCAAAACAGTTAAAGAAAATTCTCTTCTTTTGTGTTTGCACCCAGGGTATTTTTTCTGGGGAGGAGGAAGCGAGAGAAACAGGAAAAAAGTCGCTCATATATCAAGCCTCATTTCCTGGAGCACGAGAGCATGTCAGCTTCTCAGTCAACACAAGAATCACAGAAGGGAGTGAATGCCCTATAAATCAGCTTTAAACGGCCCGAAAAGTTGAGGGGAGCTTGTTAAAGTCATTGTCTTGAAGCCATTTGGGGGAGAGAGAGGAGGTCTCCGCTGCTGTTGAGGGGCCGGGAGACAAACACGAAGGGGGTGTGTCATAAAACCCCCTCCTGGCACATATGGTTCCAATTGATTCAGGGAAAGGAAGGAAAAGGGCGTTTCTAAGTAAATAGTCGGGTGTTCTTTCCATTATCGTTTTTCCTGTTTCACCTATTAGGTCATGAGGCCAACAAGAAGAACACAGGGCCCCAAAGCCACGATTTCTGATTTTGGCAGTACAGTGATACCTCGTCTTACAAACTTAATTGGTTCTGGGATGAGGTTCTTAAGGTGAAAAGTTTGTAAGACGAAACAATGTTTCCCATAGGAATCAATGGAAAAGCGTTTAATGCGTGCAAGCCCAAAATTCACCCCTTTTGCCAACCGAAGCGCCCGTTTTTGCGCTGCTGGGTTTCCCCTGAGGCTCCCCTCCATGGGAAACCCCACCTCTGGACTTCTGGGTTTTTGCGATGCTGCAGGGGAATCCCAGTAGGGGAATCCCAGCATCGCAAAAACGAGCGCTTTGCTGGGAATGGAAGTCCGGAGGTGAGGTTTCCCAGTGAAGGGAGCATCAGTGAAATTGCAGCATCGCAAAAACACGGAAGTCTTCAAAATCCCACCTCTAGACCTCCGTGTTTTTGTGATGCTGTGATTTTGCTGAGGCTCCCCACGCTAGGAAACCCCACCTTCAGACTTCCGTTGCCACGGACGCACCCGTTTTTGCACTGCTGGGATTCCCCTGCAGCATTGCAAAAACACGGAAGTCTGGAGGTGGTGTTTCTCATGGAGGGGAGCCTCAGGGGAATCCCAGCAGTGCAAAAACGGGTGCTTTGCTGGCAACAGAAGTCTGGAGGCGGGGCATCCCAGTGGCATCGGCTTGGGTTTGTAAGGTGAAAATAGTTTGTAAGTAGAGGCAAAAAAATCTTAAACCCCGGGTTTTTATCTCGAAAAGTTTGTATGACGAGGCGTTTGTAAGACGAGGTATCACTGTACTGTACTTTACTACAACGCTTTTTAAAGAGTTAGGAATCACCCAAGCAACATCTAGTTCCATGATGGCAAACCTGTGGCAAGCGTCCTTTGCAATAATTGTTTAGCCAATGTATTTCTCCCCGGGGACAAAAGCTGCACAGCCCAAAGAAATAAATTTTGTGCACAGCTTTGTCTCATGATAAAAATGCACCCAATTTAACATAGGAAATATCTGGTAAACCCTCCTCCACTCTCAAGCCAAATCAAGAGTCAACAAAGGCAGGGCTAGAAAAATGTTTTAAATACTTCAGAACTAGACTCATAGCTACAATGCTATCCAGAGCTTCTTTTTTTAAAAACCTTAAATTTTAGGCATCATTATTACACTTTAGGGGTGTGAATGCACAGGCATCTGGAGGATTTTTGAAAGCCATCTGCATCCCTCTGGAGAAAATTTTTAAAAACCCAAACAAACTTCTGCTTACCAAAGTTCAAAATTCTGAAATGAACAAATTAAAAAAATTAAGCCACATTTTCAATGCCTGAATGGCATCATTTCCTCATTCTCAAAGGTAAGTTGCTACTCAAATTTAGTTAGATTGTGGATATAGTTTCAGGGAAATTTCGGAGTTCAAAATAAATAAAGGCTTGACTCACATGTTAATATTTAAGTTGTGCATAACTAATGTTCTTTTGTAAAAGTAAGTAACTCTTTTGTAAAAAAAAAAGAACATCCACAATTAACCTCATCATGGTACCCCTTTAAAAAAATAAGGAGTGTCCATATTACTAAAGTTTATTCCTTTCCATTTTCAAACTGATTCATCTCGAAAGGCTCCATGCAGGAAGCACAACTTCTCCAAAAATATTTTGGGAACCGGCCAGTTGCTCAAAAGGTCTGGCTTCTTTTTAAAGATAGCTAAAAATAGTTTTAAAATAACTCCAGACTTTGGGTTGAGGGGGAAGTTTCTTTTGTTAACCACAAAACAAAGCAAAGTTTCATATTCTTGGTGAACTAACAAAGAGCGCAAAAAACAGCACAGCACACAACACAACAGCAATCACTAAAAATTTGGAAACTCACCCCAAGGATTAGGGATTCTGCCCAAGACATACTTCAACAAAATCTACACAACTCCATGTTTGAGCATTCCAAAGTCAACCATCTTACATCCAGGGGTGTTTACACTGTGTCCATGTAAAAACTCTGGGCTTGCCATAGAAAAAAAGCTCTTTTTAAAAAAACAATTGTAGAACATGTCTCTGTTTTCCCATCTTAATTCATTCCCCTACTTCGAGATCAAACAAAGAAAGCCAGGATCCTATTGAGAAACTGCCCCAGGGCAAAAGATAAAGGTTTAAGCCTTATCTTACAATTCAAGGAGTGCTGTAGGCTTCGCTTTTTAAAATCAGCTTGATCAAGACAATTGAAATGTGTTCACGTGTGATACCTAAGGAAACCATAAATCAGGACCAGGGGAAGGAAGAGAAAACAATAACAGTAGTCCTTGACTTATGACTCACAACTGAGCCCAACTTTTTCTGTTGTTTTTGCTGATTGAGATAGTTGCTAAGGGAATTTTGCCCCATTTTAGAACCTTTCGTGTTAAGTGAATCACTGCCGTTCCTTAAACTAGTAACACAGTGGTTAAGTAAATCTTGTTTCACCCCAGTGACTTTGCTCCACAGGTCACAAAAGGGGACCACATGATTCTGAGACATGGCAACGGTCATAAATGTGAGTCGTCAAGCATCCAAATGTAAATCACATGACCACGGGGATGCTGCAACAATCAAGGGTGAAAAGGGTCATAACTCACTTTTTTCAGTGCCGCTGTAACTTTGAACAGTCACTAAGTGAACTGTTTTAAGTCGAGGACTACCTGTAATGCTTCAAATGTAGCCGAGCTTGTACACAATGCATGGTTATACTTGGGAACCAGCTTCACTGAAGCAGACTTATCCGGCAGACAAGTCTACCTAGTTTAACAAAGGTTTATGTAAAGTCTAGGCAGACTTGCTGCGGGCTATTTAGTAATTCACAGAGAAGTACCAGCTCCCAGGAACAAATTGCAGAGATATCTGGGCTGCAATCTTACATAGTTGAAGGAACCAGCTTCAATTCACTGGGTAGTAATGGGAGAGAATTTGGAGTGGGGAGACCAAAAACAGAGTCAAACCTATCTTAGTTCTCCCAAGTATCTTCCTAACTTGGCACTGTGAGGTGGGCTGGCTTGCAAGGCCCCGCCAGCCTCACTCAGCGTGATTTTATTTCTTATTACAGTATTGTAAATTAAATGCCAAAAATTGTAATCCACTCCATTGGAGAAGGCTGCCAACACCCCCCACACACACACACACACACAAAGCCCCAGACAATTAAAGAGACATAAAGATCTACATTTCTGGCATTTCCTGTAACTAAAAGTTGAAGGAAAGAAAAAAGAAAAAAAACAGAATCTTAAGCAATAGGATGCCCTTAGCAAGCTAATGGAAATTCTGCAAAAATTTGGGATGGAGAAGATCAAAGCACAGGTAGTGAAATAAAATAATCCTAATTTGGTGAGAAACATGGGACATACCTCTTTAATAAATACATCACTTTTAAAACCATTTCCAAATCTTTTGGGCAAATATGTCCATACATTTCCCTGCCTATCTGGCAATTTTCTGTACCTTTCTCTCCCTCGTACCAAAAGGGCTCCCCACACCCACCCAAATAAGACAGCTAGACTTTTTCTTGATTTCCATCCCACCCCAAAACGTATCCCTTCTCATCCAAGAAGCTTCTTCAGTTCAGTTTACTAGAACAGAAGAAACTCCTTGGATGAAGAATCACCTTATTTCAAAAGAAATAAAAAGGGAAAGAAACCAAGAAAGTCCAGTTGCCTTTTGGAAGAAGAGAAAAAAGAGAAATGAGAAGGGAAAGGGGGAAAAAGAAAGAAAAGGGGAATAAAAGGAAAAGAAAGGAGAAAAGAAAAGAAGGAAAGGATGAAAGGAAAGGAAAAGAAGGGAAAAGGAAAAGAAGGAAAAGAAAAGAAGAAAAGAAAGGAGGAAGGAAAAAGGAAAGGAAAAGAAGGAAAGATAAGAAAAAGAAGGGAAGGAGAGGAGGAAAAAAAGAAAGGAAAGGAGGAAAGGAAGATAAGCAAAGAAGGAAAAAGGAAAGGAACGAAAAGAAAATAAGAAAAGAAAGGAGGAAGGAAAAAGGAAAGGAAAGAAGGTAAGAAAAATAAGGAAAGGAGGAAAGGAAAGAAGGAAAAAAAGAAAGGAAAGGAGGAAAAGAAAGGGGAAAAAATAACCTGGATGGAGAATCCCCATGCACTTCCCCAGTTTGAGACCTAAAATAAAACCCACCCTATACAATATCATACCCACCCGCCCACCCCTCCCAGGAAGATTATTCTTGTGAGCCACCCCGAGTTTTCGGAGAGGGGCGGCATACAAATCTAATAAATTATTATTATTATTATTATTATTATTATTAAAGGGGGGAGGGCCCCCTTTTCTGTCCTGCATTGTGGCTCCCCAGCCCATTCAAACACAGTCTCCCGTCCCTTTTAAAGCACTTTTTTCTTTTGCACGCCTCTTGGAGCGGAACCCCTCCCCCATTCCTCTCAAGGTCAATATTCAGAACTGGGGGGTGTGGTGGGGGGCTTGGATTCTCCCACCCATCGCCAGGCTGGACTCCGACTCCCATAAGGCGCAGCCAAGCGCCGGCCGGGCGAATGGGCTTCCTTCAGCCCCCCAGCCCGGGGGGGGTGTCTTTGGACGCGAGGAGGGAGGGGGGTCTTCGGCACTCACCCGTCGCCCACCACCACACACTTGATGGCCTGCATCGGGGCGGCTGCTCGGTCGGGGCGAGCGTGGGCGCGAGGAGAGAAAAGGGAAAGGCCCTCAGCGGGCTCGGCTGCCTCGCGGCCTAGCGCTGCTTCACCCGGGAAGGAACCGCAAGGAGGGCCCGGAGAGGAGGCTGAGAAGGGCGGCGGCGGCGCGAGCTCAGGAGGCAATGGCCACCACCCAAAGCGCGGGGCGGGCGATTGAGGCGAGCGCCGAGGAAACCGGAAGCGGCCGCTCCGCTCACTTCCGGCCGCCAGCGACCGCCCTCCCCCCCTCCTCTCGGGCCCGCCTTCTTCCGGAAAACCTTCGGCCACCAGGTGTAGGCAAAGTTGACTCTTCTATGATTTGTAGACTTCAACTCTCAGAACTCCTGAGCCAATCAAACTAGCTCAGGAATTCTGGGAGTTGAAGTCCACGTGTCATAGAAGAGCCAACTTTGCCTACCCCTGGGCCACCCGATGGGACGAGGGGGAGGGACCGAGGCGCTTCGGGAGATTCCGTCGCCCTCCTCGGCCACGCCCGGTGCCTGGTGAACGAAGCGCGAACAGCTTTCGGCAAGGCTCGGGGGGCGCGCTCCTCGCCTCGGGTTTCGGATCTTCGTTGGAAATCGTCCATCTTCGCGCTGAGGCGACGCATTTTCTTTCCCCTCATAGCCGCCCATACAATACTAGACAGCAGTTATCAACAGTAGAGACCTTCACATTTCTAGGTTCTTCCAATAAATAAATAAAATATCTCAAAATCAAAACTGATGCACCTCAGATAGCTCAAACTGCCCAAGGAGCAGCTGGTACAGTTTCTACAGAGAAATTCTTGAGTCTCATCTGCACCGCCATGTCTGGTTTGGTTCTGCAACACTAGAAGGCCATCAAACTCAGCACCAAGATCATAGTTCTCCTCCTTCCAACCTTATTCTCTTCTAGCAGAGTAGCAACTGTGAGGAATTTTGGAGTCCTAGTAGACCAGTGTTTCCCAACCTTGGCAACTTGAAGATGTCTGGACTTCAACTCCCAGAATTCCCCAGCCAGCAAATGATGGCTGGGGAATTCTGGGAGTTGAAGTCCATACATCTTCAAGTTGCCAAGATTGGGAAACACTGTAGTAGACAACCATTTAAATATAGAAAAAACATAGAAGATTGATGGCAGAAAAAGACCTCATGGCCCACCTAGTCTACCCTTAAACTATTTATTTATTCATTCATTCATTCATTTGTCCAATACACAAATACATAGGAAGAAAAATAGACACGTGGTAATATATATAAGGGTAAAAGTGAACTTAGAGGAGAGGATATCTGAAAGGAAGAGAATATATATGATAGGTGAAAGAAAGGAAAGACAATTGGACTGGGGACAAAAGGCACACCAGTGCACCTATGTACGCCCCTTACTGGCCTCTTAGGAACCTGGAGAGGTCAATCGTGGAGAGTCTAAGGGAGAAATGTTGGGAGTTAGGGGTTGACACAATTGAGTCCGGTAATGAGTTCCACACTTCGATAACTATTGTTGAAATCATATTTTTTACAGTCAAGTTTGGAGCAGTTCGTATTAAGTTTCAATCTGTTGCGTGCTCTTGTGTTGTTGCGGTTGAAGCTGAAGTAGTCATTGACCGGTAGGACGTTGCAGCATATGATCCTGTGGGCAAAAATCCTGTATTTTATCTTAGGATGCATATATGTTTATCCCAGGCATGTTGAAATTCAGTTCCTATGGATTTACTAACCACGTCTGCTGGAAGTTTGTTCCTAGCATCTACTATACTCTTTCAGTCAAATAATATTTTAATATAAATGGAGCCAGCCGTGTGCAGCCGCCGCCAAAAAGGCAACACAGTTCTGGGCTGCAGCCTGCATTGACAGAGGGATAGAATCAAGATCACGTGAAGTGTTAATACCACACTTTATAGGGCTTGGTAAGGCCACGCTTGGAATACTGCATTCAGTTTTGGTCGCCATGATGCAAAAAGGATGTTGAGACTCTAGAAAAAGTGCAGAGAAGAGCGACAAAGATGATTAGGAGACTGGAGGCTAAAACATATGAAGAATGGTTGCAAGAACTCATTTTATGAAAAAAAGGATCAGGGGAGACATGATAGCAGTCTTCCAATATCTCAAGGGTTGCCACAAAGAAGAGGGAGTCAACCTATTCTCCAAAGCACCAGAAGGTAGAACAAGAAGCAACGCGGGTGGAAGCTGAACAAGGAGAGAAGCAACTTAGAACTAAGGAGAACTTTCTTGACAGTTAGAACAATGAATCAGTGGAACAACCTGCCTCCAGAAGTTGTGAATGCTCCAACACTGGAAGTTTTAAAGAAGATGTTGGATAACCATCTGTCTGAAATAGTATAGCGTTTCCTGGCTAAGCAGAGGGTTGGACTAGAAGACCTCGAAAGTCCCTTCCAACTCTGTTGTGGGGGGAAAAAACCATAGTTCTCCTCCTTCAGACCCTATTCTATTCTAGCACTGATGATGTTACCTAGTTAGGTAATAAAATGTATGCAGGAAAACCACCGGGCTCAGACAGCACCAAGGACCCCACATTATTTCCTGTAGCAACAATGACCACCTTATGAGCCCACTTTTTGTATTCATAATATCTATATATTTCTTAACTACATTTGCCAATGAAATGGTACAATGCCATGATTTTTTTAATAGCACCTTTCGAAGCCCACTGCTTAGCTAGAACAAAGTTCTGCACTTGTTTTGTATTAAAACATTGATAAGAGCTCAAGAGCTTGCTAGAAGAACAAGGAGGGAAGTGTTTTTAAAGTGAACACAAGTGAACACAAGAACAAGGGGACACAATCTGAAGGCAACATGAGAAAATATTATTTTACTGAAAGAGTAGTAGATCCTTGGAACAAACTTCCAGCAGACGTGGTTGGTCAATCCACAGGAACTGAATTTAAACATGCCTGGGATAAACATCTATCCATCCTAAGATAAAATACTGTACAGGAAATAGTATAAGGGCAGACTAGATGGACCATGAGGTCTTTTTCTGCCGTCAGTCTTCTATGTTTCTAACAATGTAAATGTATATCTGTTTCTATCCTCTTGATCTTTTAATGTGATTTTCTGATATGTTCTTTTTTTATTTTATTTTCGCTTGCCCAGAGTTGCTTCCGATGGTATGGGCATCTATATAAATCCGATTAATAAATAACTAATAAACCAGCCGGGTTAGAGCTTAATGTGAAACTAGAACAGTTTATGCCCTTATATTTCTCTTTCCGTATTCCCGGAATCTGAGGTCAAATCGTTCCTGTAACTGAAATCACGTTTTCCTTGTTTTAAATCAGATGGTCAAACAATAACAGAAAACCACCCAAACTTATGTAAACGAAACTGAACGTCCCAACCATCCTTTATTAGGGGGAAAAAATCCTTTCTTTTCTCATAAAGTTGGTCCATATTGTAAGTCTGGCAATGTTGTTTCCTCAATTCAAAGGCCTCTGGAAGAAGCACAGCTAGTTCTTGCTTAGAAAAAAGGAAATCCGTTTTAAAATACAGCTGGAGCTGTTGCGTAGGGGATTTTTAGCCTGGCAACAAAAGGCATGATTAATTGATATGGGTGTGGCTGCCCGAGTAATCCCACTGATGTAATCCTGGAAAAACAGACGTACATTGCCAAAAGGGAAAGAATAAGAATCGATTTTCACATCGCCCCTTGAAAGGTCTACGTTTACCTTTTAAAGACAAATAAAAAGTGAAATTATAACTGGCGCTGAAGTTTACAGGCTTATGTAAAACATTTCTGTAAATATTTCACTGACCCGTGCTTCTACTTTCTGTGTTATCATTAATCTATTCTTATAGAATTCTTTATTGGCCAAGTGTGATTGGACATACAAAGAATTTGTCTTTATTCAATTCCTCCTTGAGCAGGGAGCTGGACTATAAGATCTCCAAGGTCTCTTCCAGTTCTATTTTTATCGATTAATTGAAATTGAAATATGGCGACTTCTAAAAGTGTTGGTTATGACCTATAAAGCCCTTCATGGCACCGGACCAGATTATCTCAGGGACCGCCTTCTGCTGCACGAATCCCAGCGACCAGTTAGGTCCCACAGAGTGGGCCTTCTCCAGGTCCCGTCAACTAAACAATGTCGCTTGGCGGGACCCAGGGGAAGAGCCTTCTCTGTGGCGGCCCCGGCCCTCTGGAACCAACTCCCCTCCCCAGAGATTAGAATTGCCCCCACCCTCCTTGCCTTTCGTAAGCTGCTTAAAACCCACCTCTGCTGCCAGGCATGGGGGAACTGAGATATTCCTTCCCCCTAGGCCTTTACCATTTTATGCATGGTATGTCTGTATGTATGATTGGTTTTTATATAATGGGTTTTTAACTGTTTTTAGTATTGGATTATTGTTATATACTGTTTTATTACTGTTGTTAGCCGCCCCGAGTCAGCGGAGAGGGGCGGCATACAAATCCAATAAACAAACAAACAAACAAACAAACAAATAAATAAATTAAATAAATTAAATAAATTAAATAAATTAAATAAATTAAATAAATTAAATAAATTAAATAAATTAAATAAATTAAATAAATTAAATAAATTAGATAGATAGATAGATAGATAGATAGATAGATAGATAGATAGATAGATAGATAAAAAATAAATACCTGATCATGTTCTCCCTTCTGTTGATTTCAACTATCTTGAAAGAAATCCAGAACGCCCATCTGGTTAACATCTCTTTTCTCCCTGCCTGGAATACGGTGAATTTTAAAATAAAATTATTTTGTTCTATCAATTGTCTGTCAACTTCCACTTCTGGGTAGCCAGTGTAACCCTTCCCTTATTTCCCTTCTTTTTGGGGGCAATGAACTGGATGGGAGGGGACTGTCGTGATAGAAAGATTGGATTGGTCGAGATGGAGCGGCGCATTGTGACATAGGGATGTCACGCCATGGTCATCAATCGCAAGGTAGCATCCCAGTCATCTATTTGGCTGGTTTGCTTGGATCTTGGACCTCCAGATCTTTGTGCAGGTAGGACGTGGAGCCTGTAGGAAGACGTGGCGTGGCGGGTCAACAATGGTGGCAAATCTGCTTCTACCTATTTTTATTTCCCGGCTTTCCAAGTTTGTGTCCGGCCGTTCCTATGGGATCTTCTGTAAAGGATTGACGCAAACGCTCCTTGTCTTCTTTGAACTGGCTTGGAAATGCCGCATCAACTTCTCCTACCTGTATCTGGTCACTTCTATGATATTCAACGTCAGACTACAGGTAATGTTCAGAGGGTGGATTCAACCCAGGAGCCGAGCATAATTCATCCCATATTATATTACAAGCAGGAAGAGGGAGATTGTGATCCCCTTATATAGAGCGCTGGTGAGACCACATCTGGAATACTGTGTCCAGTTCTGGAGACCTCACCTACAAAAAGATATTGACAAAATTGAACGGGTCCAAAGACGGGCTACAAGAATGGTGGAAGGTCTTCAGCATCAAACGTATCAGGAAAGACTTCATGAACTCAATCTGTATAGTCTGGAGGACAGAAGGAAAAGGGGGGACATGATCGAAACATTTAAATATGTTAAAGGGTTAAATAAGGTTCAGGAGTGAAGTGTTTTTAATAGGAAAGTGAACACAAGAACAAGGGGACACAATCTGAAGTTAGTTGGGGGAAAGATCAAAAGCAACGTGAGGAAATATTATTTCACTGAAAGAGTAGTAGATCCTTGGAACAAACTTCCAGCAGACGTGGTTGGTAAATCCACAGTAACTGAATTTAAACATGCCTGGGATAAACATAGATCCATCCTAAGATAAAATACAGGAAATAGTATAAGGGCAGACTAGATGGACCATGAGGTCTTTTTCTGCCGTCAGTCTTCTATGTTTCTATATGTGCCTCATTGTTTACTAAAATCTTCAGTAAAGTTCCCTTGACACTAATATCACTTTGTCAAACTTATGGGAGTGATTCACTTTATTCAGAACTGTAGGGGACAATCTCCGGCGGACCCTGGACAGGGGTTTATCCTCTGTCCTGGTGCTTCTTGACCTCTCAGCGGCTTTCGATACCATCGACCATGGTATCCTTCTGCACCGGCTGGAGGGGTTGGGAGTGGGAGGCACTGTCCTTCAGTGGTTCTCCTCCTCGGTCGCAGTCAGTGTTAGTGGGTGGTCAGAGGTCGACCTCTAGGTTTCTCCCTTGTGGGGTGCCTCAGGGATCGGTCCTACATGAAACCGCTGGGTGAGATCATCCAGGGGCATGGGGTGAGGTATCATCAGTATGCTGTTGATACCCAGCTTTACATCTCCACCCCATGTACAGTCAACGTAGCAGTATGGTTTGTCTGAGATGTATGATTGATTTTTATATTAAGGGTTTTAAATTGTTTTTAACTATTGGATTTGTACTGTTTTGCTGTTGTGAGCTGCCCCGAGTCTTCAGAGAGGGGCGGCATACAAATCTAATAAATAATAAATAATAATAAATACAGTGGTACCTCATCTTACGAACGCCTCTTCTAACGAACTTTTCAAGATACGAACCCGGTGTTTAAGAATTTTTTGCCTCTTCTTCCGAACTATTTTCACCTTACGAACCCAAGCAGCTGCTGCTGGGATAAAGGGGTTTCTTTTTTTCCTCTTTTATGAAGAAAGAAAAGGGAGGGGCGGCTTGGAGGAGGAAAGATTTTGCAGAGAACAGTTTGCTTGCAGAGGCACTGAGATGGTGTCTTTTGAAGAAAGAAAAGGGAGGGGCGGCTTGAAGGAGGAAAGATTTTGCAGAGAACAAGGTGCTTGCAAAGGCACTGAAAGGGTGTCTTTTGAAGAAAGAAAAGGGAGGGGCGGCTTGGAGGAGGAAAGATTTTTCAGGGAACAGCTTGCTTGCAGAGGCACTGAAACGGTGTCTTTTGAAGAAAGAAAAGGGAGGGGCGCCCCCCTTGCCTTTCTTCCTTCCCACTCACCCTTTAGCCTAGCCTTGCTTCTTCCACCCGCCCCCTTTAGCTGCTGCTCCCTGCCCTCTGTTCGCCTCCCTTCTAAAGTTTGGGATTTTCCTGAAGGATTTGCACGCATTATTTGCTTTTACATTGATTCCTATGGGAAACATTGTTTCATCTTACCAACTTTTCACCTTACGAACCTCCTCCTGGAACCAATTAAGTTCGTATGATGAGGTACCACTGTAATAATAATCCCATTATCTGCTTTAATTTTTGCAACCAACTTGGCTTCATCCATTGTTCAACCCATGGCTTGTGCGGCCGTGAGCAAACCACAATTCCTGAGCTTGTGTCTGCACCTGAAGCAGAAACCAAGTCAGCTTGATGATCGTTTGCGGTGATCTCCTGCCATCAAATAATGGTTTAGCGAAGAGACTCTATTTTCTGGGTTTACACTACCCGTATTTATACACCGTGCAGTGGCAGCCAAGTAACTTGAGTTAATTTATTTTCTGGGTTCATACAATATACAATATTCTCAGGGACCGCCTTCTGCTGCACGAATCCCAGCGACCAGTTAGGTCCCACAGAGTGGGTCTTCTCCAGGCCCTGTCAACTAAAGAATGTCGCTTGGCGGGATCCAGGGGAAGAGCCTTCTCTGTGGCGGCCCCGGCCCTCTGGAACCAACTCCCCCCCCCAGAGATTAGAATTGCCCCCACCCTCCTTGCTTTTCGTAAGCTGCTTAAAAGCCACCTCTGCCATCAGGCATGGGGGAACTGAGATACACTTCCTCCTAGGCCTTTACAATTCTATGCATGGTATGTATGTATGTATGTTTGGTTTTTTTTTAATATTAATGGGCTTTTAATTATTTCTAACATCAGACTTACTATTGTACACTGCTTTATTGTTGCTGTTAGCCGCCCCGAGTCTCCGGAGAGGGACGGCATACAAATCCAATAAATAAATAAATAAATAAATACTGGTTCCTAAAGTTTTAAAAAATTGTTAGGTTTGCGCACAATGCACACAAAGCCAAGCCACAGAAAGCAATTTAATCCGATGCGTACATGGTGTACGCGCCCAGTGACTAAACATGGAACATGATTAAATCATCAGAGAGTCACGAGCAACGGGCAAGGTATAACATGCCCCCTTAGTCAATCATGTTGATAGTGGAGCTTGCAATATTTACCTGTGGCTAATTTGTTAAGGTGATGCACCTGTCTAGACTTATATTGCTGAATCATCAGGTGACTGCAGGAGATGGGTTACTGCAACACCAGAGCATAGAAATGAAACCATCACTATTTATTTCTTCTCTCCGATTAAGAACCATTTATTGCATATACAGTATATATATATTATATATATTTATTGGATTTGTATGCCGCCCCTCTCCGCAGACTCGGGGCGGCTAACAACAATGATAAAAACAGCATGTAGAAATCCAATTAATAAAACAACTAAAAACCCTTATTATAAAACCAAACATACACACAAACATACCATGCATAACTTGTAATGGCCTAGGGGGAAGGAATATCTTAACTCCCCCATGCCTGGCGGCATGAATGAGTCTTGAGTAGTTTACGAAAGACAGGGAGGGTGGGGGCAGTTCTAATCTCCGGGGGGAGTTGGTTCCAGAGGGCCGGGACCGCCACAGAGAAGGCTCTGCCCCTGGGGCCCGCCAAACGACATTGTTTAGTCGACGGGACCTGGAGAAGGCCAACTCTCTGGGACCTTATCAGTCACTGGGATTTGTGCGGTAGCAGGCGGTTCCGGAGGTAATCTGGTCCCATGCCATGTAGGGCTTTAAAGGCATTTTTCAGAGTAGACACTGACACACCTAAAAGAGGCTAAAAATTTGGGTGCACCCAAACGAGGATCTTTCCGGTTTGCAGGTTTTCATTGCTACTCCCTCTGAAAAAGTTTTTTTCCAGCCCTAACGAGGTGCCAGTGATCTTCCCGTCTTGCAGGATTTTTTCATTGCTACTCCCGATTAGTTTTTTTTCCCAGCCCTAAGTCTTTGCAGGCTTGTTTTCATTGCTGCTCCCTCTGAAGATTTTTTCCCCAGTTCTAATGAGGTGCTAAAGATCTTCCCAGCTTGCAGGATTTTTTCATTGCTACTCCCGATTAGTTTTTTTTTCAGCCCTAAGGGGACGAAAGGCACACCAGTGCACTTATGTACGCCCCTTACTGGCCTCTTAGGAACCTGGAGAGGTCAATCGTGGAGAGTCTAAGGGAGAAGTGATGGGGGTTAGGGGTTGACACAATTGAGTCCGGTTGTGAATTCCAAGCTTCGATAACTCGATTGTTGAAATTTTTTACAGTCAAGTTTGGCGCGGTTCGTATTAAGTTTGAATCTGTTGCGTGCTCTTGTGTTATTGCGGTTGAAGCTGAAGTAGTCATTGACTGGTAGGACATTGCAGCATATGATCTTGTGGGCAATGCTCAGATCGTGTTTTAGGCGTCGTAGTTCTAGGCTTTCTAGGCCTAGGATTGTTAGTCTATTTTCGTAGGAAAATACTCTTCTCATGCTAAAGATTGATGCTCAAACATTCTAGACTTAGCAGGAGCTCCACGGATTAAAAACAACAATTAAACACGATGCAACATTCCATTTTATTTTTAAAAGGAAGCAGCAGGAATCATAGTAGATTGTGACATCACAGAATGCTTCCTGAAGTCTTACTGGTTGGAATAAAGGATTGTTGGCTAATAAATATTCTGCTGTTTCATTTGTTGGAGGATGGCAAGTGATGTACAAGACTTAACCAAAAAGCCAAAGGGTTAAGTAGCAGTAACCTAGTTTGAGAAGGGAAGGGAAGGAACGAGAAACCAAAGATCGAGCAATGTAAGTTTTCGAAGTGTCATAACCTTGTCCTTTTTTAGTATTTTTTATTGTTTTTAAGTAAGTACACACAAAACAAAATAAACATACAGCAAACATTTGGGGCATTTATAGCCCCTCTTCTGTCCAAAAGTGTTGTCGGATATATGTTTATTTATTTTATTTCTTTATTTATTGGATTTGTATGCCGCCCCTCTCCGTGAACTCGGGGCGGCTAACAACAGTGGTAAAAACAACATGTGACAATCCAATACTAAAAACAGTTAAAAACCCTTGTTATAAAATCCATCATACATACAAACATACCATGCATAAATTGTAGAAGCCTAGGGGGAAAGAATATCTCAGTTCCCCCATGCCTGACGGCAGAGGTGGGTTTTAAGGAGCTTACAAAAGGCAAGGAGGGTGGGGGCTATTCTAATCTCTGCAGGGAGTTGGTTCCAGAGGGCCGGGGCCGCTACAGAGAAGGCTCTTCCCCTGGGTCCCGTCAAACGGCGTTGTTTAGTTGACGGGACCCGGAGAAGGCCCACTCTGTGGGACCTAACTGGTCGCTGGGATTCGTACAACTCCATAAAACAGACATATTATTTGTTGGTTGGTTTGTTCGATTTCTAGGCTGCCCTTCTGCTGAGACTCAGGGAGGCTTACAACATATTGATACATAGCATTGGAAGAAATCGAAATTAAATAAAACAACACTATAAAACCTCCCTATAAAAAAACCCTTAACTTAAAACATATCACAGACAGCCCACCTCATATAACTAGGTCATGTCTCCAACAGTCGGACAGTAATAAGGGCTGGCACAAAGCAACCAAGTTCAGCAGTCCAACGCCTGCCGGCATACATGTGTTTTTAAGCTCTTCCGGAAGGGGCAACCACAGAGAAGGTCCTTCCCCTAAGGGCTCGCCAGCCAACATTGGCTGATGGGACTTGGAGAAGGCCGACCATGTGGTCCCTAACCAATCGATGGTCCCGTAGGTCAGTGTTTCCCAAAGTGTGGTACGCGTACCTCCGGGGGTACGGGAAGAGTTTGGTGAAGGTACGGGTTCAGAAAAAATTCTGAAAAACATATTGCCTTTTCCAACTTCAAATTGATGTGAAGTTGCTTTTTCAGCATGTGTAGACATTAAGTCGGGGGAAAAAAGGAACAGACTATTGGATGTGGAACCGCATCTCAGATTAAAATTAACAACCAGGGCACCAAATTATGATGATCTGTCATCTCAGCACAATTTCATCCTTCTCATTGATCCAAATAAATGTTATTTATAAAATAACTTTTATTTATATTTTATTATGGATAATTTTATTTTTCGTTTATTATTATTTTGTGTACGTACCCCAAAAAGACAAAATAAAAATATTCTGATTGTTATTAAAATACATTTATATTTTGGCGAGGGGTACTAAGCGTTACGAAAATGATAGAAGGGATATACAGTGTTCCCTCGATTTTCGCAGGTTCGAACTTTGTGAAAAGTCTACACCACCGTTTTTCAAAAATATTAATTAAAAAATACTTTGCGGGTTTTTTCCCTATACCACGGTTTTTCCTGCCCGATGATGTCATATGTCATCGCCAAACTTTCATCTGCCTTTAATAAATATTTTTTTTAATAAACTTTAATAAATAAACATGGTGAGTAATGATCTAAATGGTTGCTAAGGGAATGGGAAATTGCACTTTAGGGGTCTAAAGTGTTAAGGGAAGGCTTGTGATACTGTTCATAGCCAAAAATAGTGTATTTACTTCCGCATCTCTACTTCGCGGAAATTCGACTTTCACGGGCGGTCTCGGAACGCATCCCCCACGAAAATCGAGGGAACACTGTATGTCACTGGGAAACACTGCCGTAGGTAATCAGGTCCTAAGCCATGTAGGGCTATATTATTATTTATTATTATTTTATTATTATTTATTAGATTTGTATGCCGTCCCTTTCCGTAGACTCGGGGCGGCTCACAACACAATAAAAACAGTTTATAACAAATCTAATAATTTACAATTTAAAATATTAAAAAAAAACCCATTATTAAACAGACATACACACAAGCATACCATACATAAATTGTATAGGCCCGGGGGAGATATCTCAGTTCCCCCATGCCTGACGACAAAGGTGGGTTTTAAGGAGTTTGCGAAAGGCAAGGAGGGTAGGGGCAGTTCTAATCTCTGGGGGGAGCTGGTTCCAGAGAGTCGGGGCCGCCACAGAGAAGGCTCTTCCCCTGGGGCCCGCCAACCGACATTGTTTAGTTGACGGGACCCTGAGAAGGCCCACTCTATTACCTTTGCTGGTGTTTTTTTTTTTTTTTAAGTTGACTAGTGTTATTTTTGCTTTACCGCAGGTTCATATTGAGATCCATTAAATTGTGACTTACATTACAAAGGAAGGCCACCGCTGTATCCTTGGGGCCTTCACGACAATGCAAAGCGTTGAGGACCGAGTGACAGCCCTCTCCTCTCCGACTACGGCCCAGGACGAGGGGTTGGGGCCGCAGGTGCAGGTAACTACCTTGGATAAGCCAGAAGGGATACTTCACCTTCCAAATATCCACACCATCATGGCTCACTCCCAGGCCAACAGTAACCATCTGCAAAAGGAATTCTTCTCCCTTAAGATCAGGAACTGCCCTCTGTTCAACGCTGTCCCGCTCCCCCATATCGGTAAAAAAGCCCTCCCTAACCTGAGCCAGGTGACCAACGGCGTCGTGTCTTCCAAGGAATCCCTCAATCTGCATTTCTTACCGGAGAACCAGCTCTTGGAGAAAATCTTCAGCCACTTTGATAGCACCTCCGTAAGCGTTTGGCAAGAGAGGGCTCGAGGTGTCCTCAGCGAGCTGGGCAGGTGGACCTCCTCGGGGGAAAACTTTGTACAATTCGCGCACTTCTGGTTGTCCGAACTCCAGCACGACCAGAAGCAACAGTTGTTGGAACTGGAACTGGGGGTGATCGAAGACGAAGTCCACCTGGCCTTCTTAGAAGGATTGGACTCCAAGGACCTCCAGCCTTCGGAGTTGAGTTCCATCCTGCTGGTTGCCCTGAACGAATACCCCATGGGCTCGGCCAGCAATCAGCACCCCTACATTTTCCTAGATTACTTGAACCTCATGTCTTCACCCAACACATCCGGATACAGGGAAATGCTTTCCAACATCCAGTATCCCAGCAAAAACCCTCAGATCACTCAGTGGTTGCTCGCTATCCGAGAATTCGCTGTGGCCAATCTCTGGCATGCTATGGTCAAGGTAAAAGCCCAGGTGGGAAATGGTTTGCGTATGGGGAGGGAGGGAGAGACGGGATTTTTATTTACTTATTATTTATTTATTTACTTACTTACTTACTTACTTACTTACTTACTTACTTACTTACTTATTTATTTATTTATTTATTCTATTTTTATGCCGCCCTTCTCCTTAGACTCAGGGCGGCTTACAACATGTTAGCAATAGCACTTTTTAAACAGAGCTAGGCTATTGCTAACATGTTGTATCTGGACCGGGACTCATTGCTCACAGTCACTCATGCCCTCATCACCTCGAGGTTCGACTACTGTAATGCTCTCTACATGGGGCTACCTTTGAAAAGTGTTCGGAAACTTCAGATCGTGCAGAATGCATCTGCGAGAGCAGTCATGGGCTTCCCTAGGTATGCCCATGTCTCACCAACACTCCGCAGTCTGCATTGGTTGCTGATCAATTTCCGGTCACAATTCAAAGTGTTGGTTATGACCTTTAAAGCCCTTCATGGCATCGGACCAGAATATCTCCGAGACCGCCTTCTGCCGCACGAATCCCAGCGACCGATTAGGTCCCACAGAGTGGGCCTTCTCCGGGTCCCGTCAACTAAACAATGCCGGTTGGCGGGTCCCAGGGGAAGAGCCTTCTCTGTGGCGGCACCGGCTCTCTGGAACCAACTCCCCCCGGAGATTAGAACTGCCCCTACTCTTCCTGCCTTCCGAAAACTCCTTAAGACCCACCTTTGCCGTCAGGCATGGGGAAACTAAACATCTCCCCTGGGCACGTTAATTTATACATGGTATGTTTGTGAGTGTGTTTGCTATTACATGGGGTTTTTCTTAAATCGTTAAATATTTTAATTAATTGCATTGTTGTGACTGTTTTACTTGTTGTGAGCCGCCCCGAGTCTTCGGAGAGGGGCGGCATACAAGTCCAACTAATAAATAAATAAATAAATAAATTGCCCCCACAATCCAGGTCCTCATTTTACCCACCTCGGAAGGACAGAAGGCTGAGTCAACCTTGAGCCGGTGGTGAGATTTGAACTGCTGACCTACAGATCTACAGTCAGCTTCAGTGGCCTGCAGTACAGCACTCTACCTGCTGCGCCACCCCGGCTCTTATTTTATTATATTTATTTATTTATTTTATTATATTTATATTTATTTTGTTTTGTCAAGTACTGTATTGGTGGTATACAAAGATATAAAAGTGCCATTGCTAACATGTTTGTAACCTGCCCTGAGTCTAAGGAGAAGGGCGGCATTAAAAAAAACGAATAGATAAATAAAATAAAGAAATAATAAAGGGAACACTTAAACAACCCTATATAATTCCATGTAAATCAAACTTCTGTGAAATCAAACTGTCCACTTAGGAAGCAACGCTGATTGACCGTCAATTTCGCATGCTGTTGTGCCCATTCAACTTTGTTCAGAACGAAGTATTCAATGAGAATATTTCATTCATTCAGATCTAGGATGTGTTCTTTGAGTGTTCCCTTTATTTTTTTGAGCAGTATATTTATATGATACTAGTAAAAGAAGAAACATTAGGACAGCGGATGGAAGGCAATCTGGTGCACTTATGCACGTCCCTTACTGACCTCTTTGGAATCGGGAGAGGTCAACAGTGGACAGTCTCAAGGTAAAGTTTTGGGGGTTAGGTGATGATACTACAGAGTCTGGTAGTGAGTTCCATGCATCAACTACTCAGTTATTAAAGTCGTATTTCCACATGCCGCAGGCCTGTTTTGCTCCCGATGGAATCTGCCGATGAAGCCTCCTCTGACCAAGGCAGCATGAGTGACAGGGAAGAGGGGAGTTTGGCAGACAGCCCAGGAGGAGATCAATCATCCTTATCATCCCTGGATTCTGAACAAGAATTAATGACACATCCACGCATGCGTAGAGTGATGCATAGGAGACAACAACTGAAGGATTATTACAAGAGAAAATGAGGCCACTTGTGGTTG
The DNA here is from genome assembly GCF_031021105.1 of Erythrolamprus reginae. Taxonomy (NCBI): domain Eukaryota; kingdom Metazoa; phylum Chordata; class Lepidosauria; order Squamata; family Dipsadidae; genus Erythrolamprus; species Erythrolamprus reginae. The sequence goes on from NC_091958.1 coordinate 50,377,947, forward strand.
GGTGGGGCTCCAGTAATTAGGGCTGCTGCTATAAATAGCAGCGTGTGGGTTTGGCCGTTGTGAAAGAGTATCTGATCGCAGTTCTTCCGGAATCGTGTGTTGCTGTTTTCTGGACTTTGTTTGTTGATTTTTCACGTCTTTGAAACCAAAGCAGAGCAAAGTGTGTGGGTGTTTCACTTCATTGGAAGAAGAAGGGGTGTGAAGTTTCTCCACAGCTGCTAGCTAAGTACTTAATGACTGCTTAAGGGAAATTGTACAGACTACCCGGTTGTTTTGGGACGAGTGCTCTTTGCAATACAAAAAGAGTGCTTCGTTTATTTTGAATTTTGTGATAAAGAACATTGTTTTGAATTTTCAAACGTGTGTGTGTGTGTGTCTGAAATTTGTACCCTTGAATTTTCGGGAGGCTCCTACCAGAGAGCCTGGCAGAACACTTAATTATGGTTACTATTTAGTTTGGCTTTCCCCGTGTTGGATTCCTGAACTCTCAATGTGTTTTAGATACACACCTGAGCAATATTTTGACGCATTGTCAAGTACAATAGAGAGAATTGTTGAACAAAAGAGTCACCATTTTGCAAACAGAGTAGTCTAAACATCCTGGAAAAAATTCTACTTACACGTTGGGGCTTTTGAAGCAAAGCAAAATATCTTTAGGAAAGGGAAGAAGGTAGATGACAGTAGTGTCCTTGGTGGTCTGAGCTTGGTGGTTTTCTTACAGATTTTTCATTATCCAGCTAAGTAATGCCATCAGTGCTTGAAGGGATAATAAACAGAGAACAAACCCTACTCCCTTCTAGCACTGATGAAGTTACCTAGTGGGGTCATAAAACGTTTGCAAGAAAACCATCAAGCTCAGAAGCCCCTAAGGCCCATATCGCATCTCAGACAAATGTCCAAAGATACTTCACCAGAAGAGCCCTTCACTCCTCCACTCGAAACAGAATACCCTATGAGACTAGACTTTCAATCCTGGGCCTAGAAAGTTTAGAACTAAGACGCCTTAAACAAGATCTAAGTATTGCCCACAAGATCATATGCTGCAACATCCTGCCTGTCGGCGACTACTTCAACTTCACCCACAACAACACAAGAGCACACAACAGATTTAAACTTAATATTAACCACTCCAAACTTGACTGTAAAAAATATGACTTCAGTAACCGAGTTGTCGAAGCGTGGAACTCATTACCGGACTCCATAGTGTCATCCCCAAACCCCCAACACTTTACCCTTAGATTATCCACGGTTGACCTATCCAGATTCCTAAGAGGTCAGTAAGGGGCGAGTACAAGTGCATTAGAGTGCCTTCTGTCCCCTGTCCTATTGCTCTCCTATATCTCCTATACCTTTCCTCTATTCCTATATCTCTTCTATTCTTTCATTGATATGTTCTATTACTTTATCTTCTTTTCTATTCTTTCTTAGATATATTTTACTATGAGTATCTCCTCTATAACCTTCATCATGTATTTTACTATGTGTATATAGATATATACCCACTAAAACCCTCATTGTGTATTGGACAAAATAAATAAATAAATAAAATAAAATAAGGATCCCACCGTTCAACCCTGAGCTATAGATATTATCTTCTATTCATGAATAGCTGTCCCAGCTGTGATTGTATATGCTTTTCTTATGATAATTATCTCTTTTTAAATGTTGATTAATTAGAGAGATCTGGAGTTAGGATGCACATTCACATACTAAGTGTCCTAATTTTGAAATTTACCGTAGTTCTATAAGGCATTGGTCAGTACCCAAATGCCTTGTGAAGCAGCCATCAAGAGTCCTAGCTCTGCTCCCAAACAAGAAACTAGTGAAGTCATGAAAGAAAGGTAAGGATGTTGACATCCCTTAAATCTCCTTGGCAATGTAATTTTTATTTTTGCAAGGAAGGAATCCTTGAATTACGACCACAATTGGGACGGGAACTTCCATTGTAGGTTGTCGCCACCGTAAGCGAGTCAGACCCAAGTTTATGACAAGTCTCTGAGTCTTCGGAGAGGGGCGGCATACAAATCTAATAAATATTATTATTATTATTATTATTATTATTATTATTATTATTATTATTATTATTATTAGACTCGGGGCATTTAAAAATCTAAAAGCAAAGAACCCCAATATAAAAAACATACATACAGTCATATCATGCACTAAAACTACATAGGGGGAGATGTCTCAGTTCCCCCACGCTTGACGACAGAGGTGGGTTTTAAGGAGTTTATGAAAGGCAAGGAGGGTAGGGGCAGTTCTAATCTCTGGAGGGAGCTGATACCAGAGGGTCGGGGCCACCACAGAGAAGGCTCTTCCCCTGGGTCCCGCCAGACGACATTGTTTAGTCGACGGGACCCGGAGAAGTCCAACTCTGTGGGACCTGACCGGTCGCTGGGATTCGCGCGGCAGAAGGCGGTCTCACAGATATCCTGATCCGGTGCCATGAAGGGCTTTACACGTAATAACCAACACTTTGAATTGTGACTGGAAACTGATCGGCAACCAATGCAGACTGCGGAGTGTTGGAATAACATGGGCATACAGTATTTGGGAAAGCCCAAGATTGCTCTCGCAGCTGCATTCTGCACGATCTGAAGTTTCCGAACACTCTTCAAAGGTAGCCCCATGTAGAGAGCATTACAATAGTCGAGCCTCGAGGTGATGAGGGCATGAGTGACTGTGAGCAATGACTCCTGGTCCAAATAGGGCCGCAACTGGTGCACCAGGCGAACCTGGGCAAACGCCCCCCTTGCCACAGCTAAAAGATGTATCTCTAATGTGAGCTGTGGATTGAGGAGGACGCCCAAGTTGCGGACCCTCTCCGAGGGGGTCAATAATTCCCCCCCCAGGGTGATGGACGGACAGATGGAATTGTCCATGGGAGGCAAAACCCACAGCCAATCCGTCTTATCAGGGTTGAGTTTGAGTCTGTTGATACCCATCCAGGCCCCAACAGCCTCCAGGCACCGGCACATAAACTTCCACTGCTTCGTTGACTGGACATGGGGTGGAGATGTAAAGCTGTCACCCCATGCCCTTGGATGATCTCACCTTAAATAATAATAATAATAATAATAATAATAATAATAATAATAATAATAATAATAATAATAATAATATTTACAGCAGTAAATATTTGCTCCAAACTGGTAGCAAACTACCTCCCCCAGGAGTTGGGAGGGAATGGGGTCATAAGTGTATTTATCTGCAAACAGCTGCTCCTATGTTTACATTTGATGTAGACAAGGGTCTCTGCTGGAAAGCCAGTTCCTTCAGCTGTCGAATCTTATTAGGACATAGTTTAACGATTTGTTTAACTTCTGGATAAGCTGAAGTCTTTTCAATTAAAAAGGAGGTATGTACTGTACAGTAGTATATAGAAGAAAATTGTCTCTTGAAACGGATGGTGGAATTGCTAGTTCATACCACTGGAGGGCGTTAGAGGCCAGGTGTTTCCTATTCCTAATGCTTGGAGATTTTGCTTCTTCACTGTGGGAACCACTTTTATCAACTTTGAAATGCCGGTCCTTTTGCAAATGGTTTTAACTATTTGTGTCTTTGTTTCTCTCCTCCTAAGAGCTCTGCAGGCCGTCCAGGGAGGATACGCCGACGTCTTGGATTATCTGGTCCGAAGTCAGAAGCTGGACCTGAGCATCGTGGATGAAAAGAACCGAAATCTTTTATTTTTGGCCACCATCTATGACCAGTCTACGATTCTGGATTATTTTCTTGAAATGGTCAGTTGCGTGCGAGAAACTTTTGACCATTTGCGGATTTTCCAAAGATAGTGTGACTAACTTAACAACTCCGGCGAACAATTTAACAAACTGTGGCCAGGGAAGATGCAAAAAGGATGTTGAGGCTCTAGAAAGAGTCCAGAGAAGAGCAACAAAGATGATTAGGGGACTAGAGGCTAAAACACATGAAGAACGGTTGCAGAAACTGGGCATGTCTAGTTCCATGAAACGAAGAACCAGGGGAGACATGATGGTAGTGTTCCAATATCTCAGGGGTTGCCACAAAGAAGAGGGGGTCAATCTATTCTCCAGAGCAGTGATTTTCAACCTTTTTTGAGCTGCGGCACATTTTTTACATTTACAAAACCCCGGGGCACATTGAGCGGGGCGGGGGGGGGGGGGGCTAAAAAAAGTTTGGACAAAAAAATTCTCTCTCTTCCTCCCTTTCACTCTATTTCTCTCTCCCTTTTTCTCTCCCTTCCTTCCTCTTTCTTTCTCTCTCTCCATCCCTCTTTCTTTCTCTTCCTTCCTTCCTCTCTTTTTTGCTCTCTTTCTCCCTCCCTCCCTCCCTCTATGTCTTTCTCTCTCTCTCCTTCCCTCCCTCTCTTTCTCTCTCCCTCTTGCTTTCTTTCTCTCTCTTTCTCTCTTTCTCTATTGCTTTCTTTCTCTTGTTCTCTTTCTCTCTCTCTTGCTTTCTCTCTCTCTCCCTTGTTCTCTTTCTCGCTCATTCTTTCTCTCTCTTGCTTTATTTCTCTCTCTCTCTCTTTCTTTTTCTTTCTCTCTCTCTTGTTTTCTTTCTCTCTCTGAGCTTCGCGGCACACCTGACCATGTCTCACGGCACACTAGTGTGCTGCGGCACACTGGTTGAAAAACACTGCTCCAGAGCACCTGAGGGTAGAACAAGAAGCAATGGGTGGAAACTAATCAAGGAGAGAAGCAACTTAGAACTAAGGAGAAATTTCCTGCCTGTTAGAACAATTAAATCAGTGGGACAGCTTGCCTCCAGAAGTTGTGAATGCTCCAACACTGGAAGTTTTCAAGCAGATGTTGAATAACCATCTGCCTGAAGTGGTGTAGGGTTTCCTGTCTAAGCAGGGGGTTGGACTAGAAGACCTCCAAGGTCCCTTCCAACTCTGTTGTTGTTGTTGTTAGATGGGGCAAAACTCGCTCAACAGCAGTCTTGTTTAGCAACATAAATGTTCAGACTCAACTGTGATTGTCGAAAATTGAGCACGACCTGTATTGGAGATCTCAAGCTATTTGATATTATTTTATTGGATTTGTATGCCGCCCCTCTCTGCAGACTCGGGGCAGGCTAACAACAATGATAAAAACAGCATATAGAAATCCAATTAATAAAACACCTAAAAACCCTTATAATAAAACCAAACATACACACAAACATACCATGCATAACTTGTAATGGCCTAGGGGGAAGGAATATCTCAACTCCCCCATGCCTGGTGGCATAAATGAGTCTTGAGTAGTTTACAAAAGACAGTGAGGGTGGGGGCAGTTCTAATCTCCGGGGGGAGTTGGTTCCAGAGGGCCGGGGCCGCCACAGAGAAGGCTCTTCCCCTGGGGCCCACCAAACGACATTGTTTAGTCAACGGGACCCGGAGAAGGCCAACTCTGTGGGACCTTATCGGTCGCTGGGATTCGTGCGGTAGCAGGCGGTTCCGGAGGTAATGTTGTTGTTGTTGTTGTTAGATGGGGCAAAGCTCGCTCAACAACTGTCTCGTTTAGCAACAGAAATTTTCAGGCTCAACGGTGATTGTCGTAAATTGAGCACGACCTGTATTGGAGGTCTCAAGCTATGGTCTTTAATAATAATAATAATTTATTAGATTTGCATGCCGCCCCTCTCCGTAGACTTTCCTGCTAATGCCTTCCATTGTCTTGATTTGCAGGCTCTTCCTGTGCCTGACATAAACCAGGCAGCCGAAAATGGGAACACTCCCCTCCATGCCGCAGTAAACACCGGGAAAATGCACCTGATTTCTTTGCTTTTACACTATCCTGGGATTAATGTGAACGTCCAAAATCCCCAGTGCGATGGGGCCACTCCGTTGCACTTGGCCATTGTTTATGGTAAATATTCAATACCAAAACTTCAGGTTTTGGTCACTGAAATGCAAGAAAGATGTTGAGACTCTAGAACAGTGGTTCTCAACCTATTTATTTATTTGTTTGTTAATTTAATTTAATTTAATTTAATTTAATTTAATTTAATTTAATTTAATTTAATTTAATTTAATTTAATTTAATTTAATTTAATTTAATTTAATTTAATTTAATTTAATTTAATTTAATTTAATTTAATTTAATTTAATTTAATTTAATTTAATTTAATTTAATTTAATTTAATTTAATTTAATTTAATTTAATTTAATTTAATTTAATTTAATTTAATTTAATTTAATTTAATTTAATTTAATTTAATTTAATTTAATTTAATTTAATTTAATTTAATTTAATTTAATTTAATTTAATTTAATTTTTTTGTTGGTTTGTTTATTTATTTATTCATTCATTCATTCATTCATTCATTCATTCATTCATTCATTCATTCATTTATTTATTTATTTATTGGATTTGTATGCCGCCCCTCTCCGGAGACTCGGGGCGGCTAACAGCAATAATAAAACAATGTACAATAATAATCCAATAAATACTAAAAAAGATTAAAAACCCATTAATATAAAAAACCAAACATACATACAGACATACCATACATGAAATTGTAAAGACCTAGGGGGAAAGAGCATCGAAGTTCCCCCATGCCTGGCGGCAGAGGTGGGTTTTAAGGAGCTTACGAAAGGCAAGGAGGGTGGGGGCAATTCTAATCTCTGGGGGGAGTTGGTTCCAGAGGCCCGGGGCCGCCACAGAGAAGGCTCTTCACCTGGGTCCCGCCAAGCGGCATTCTTTAGTTGACAGGACCCGGAGAAGACCCACTCTGTGGGACCTAACTGGTTGCTGGGATTCGTGCAGCAGAAGGCGGTCCCTGAGATAATCTGGTCCGGTGCCATGAAGGGCTTTATAGGTCATAACCAACACTTTGAATTGTGACCGGAAACTGATCGGCAACCTTTCTAAGGCCGCGACCCCTTAATACAGTTCCTCGTGTGGTGGTGACCCCCAACCATAAGTCTAGCACCAATTCTCCCAACAGAGCTTTGAGCTGATTGGCAGGAAGGTCAGAGAGATGCTCCCCCTGATTGGTCGGATTGTAAAAATATGTTCCAAGATGCCAGAATAGAAGCTTTAGTTCCTAATGCCAGGAGAAATTTGTCTTTTCCCAGGGTCTCCGGCGAGGGGATGGGACTTTTTGCCTCCGCCAGTTGGATGAAGCTCTTTCCTCTGCAGCAGCTGATCGGCCGCTGCCTTCTCTCCCTCGCCCTAAGGCCCCTAGCTCTTGGCCCCAGCCCTTTGGTCACAAAAATCCAAATTCAGCCACAGCCTTTTGGCCACATGGGACACTTCACCACCATCCAATCAGAACGGTTGTTACAAAATGCTACTTTTGGAAGGAAAGAATGGGACAGTTTGCTCTTTCATACACAAACACACACATTGAATGATAGAGAGGGAAGGGACCTTGGTGGCCATCTAGTCTGACCCCCTTCTCATTCAGGAGACTAATAGAATGATAGAGAGGGAAGGGACCTTGGTGGCCATCTAGTCTGACCCCCTTCTCATTCAGGAGACTAATAGAATGATAGAGAGGGAAGGGACCTTGGTGGCCATCTAGTCTGACCTGACCCACCTTCTCATTCAGGAGACTTACAGAATGATAGAGAGGGAAGGGAACTCAGTGGCCATCTAGTCTGACCCCCCTTCTCATTCAGGAGACTTACAGAATGATAGAGAGGGAAGGGAACTCAGTGGCCATCTAGTCTGACCCCCTTCTCATTCAGGAGACTTACAGAATGATAGAGAGGGAAGGGGCCTTGGTGGCCCCCTAGTCTGACCTGACCCACCTTCTCATTCAGGAGACTTACAGAATGATAGAGAGGGAAGGGAACTCAGTGGCCATCTAGTCTGACCCACCTTCTCTTTCAGGAGACTTACAGAATGATAGAGAGGGAAGGGAACTCAGTGGCCATCTAGTCTGACCCACCTTCTCTTTCAGGAGACTTACAGAATGATAGAGAGGGAAGGCGACCCCTGTGAAATGGTCATTTGACCCCCAAAGGGGTCCCGACCCCCAGGTTGAGAACCACTCCCCTAGAAAGATTGCAGGGAAGAGCAACAAAAAGGATTTAGGGGGCTGGAAGTCAAAACGTGTAAAGAACGGTTGCTGGAATTGGGTATCTCTAGTCTGGTGAAAAGGAGGACCAGGGATAGCAGGGGTCCAGTATTTGAGGGGTTGCCCCAAAGTAAAAGAGGCCAAGCTATTCTCCAAAGCACCCAAAGGCAGGACAAAAAGCAACAGGTGGAAACTAAACAAGGAGAGAAGCAACTTGGACCTAAGGAGATATTTCCTGACAGTTAGAATAATTAATCCGTGGAACAGCTTGCCTCCAGACGTTGTGAATATTCCAACACTGGAGATTTTAAAGAAGAGATTGGGTAACAGTTTGTCTGAAGTGGTGTAGGGTTTCCTGCCTAAGCAGGGGGTTGGACTAGAAGACCTCCAAGGTCCCTTCCAACTCTGTTATTCTGTATTCGATAAACTTTGGACTTTTTGACTTAGGAGATGAAATTGTCCTAAATTTCTATTTGATGCTTGGCTAGTGGGCATTTTTATTAGGGTTTTCTCCCCAGATCCTTCATAAAAGCATAGTTTGGCGGCCATAATTCTCCCTTATTGATAGCCCTAATAAAAGCTGGATTTCAAAACAGGCATAAAAGGCGGTTGGGTTATCAACCAGACTAAGTCTTTTTATTTTATTTTATTTATTTATTTTCATAAAATAGAGAATACATCTCGATGATCTTTTACAGATCATGACCCGTTTCCATTACAATTCATGTTTTCAGTTCAATATGCAATATGTTCAATTCAATAAAGGATTTTAACTTTTTCCTTCCTTCCTTCCTTCCTTCCTTCCTTCCTTCCTTCCTTCCTTCCTTCTTTCTCTTTCTCTCTTGCTTTCTTTTTCCTTCCTTTCCACTGTCCTTCCTTCCTTCCTTTTTCTCTTGCTCTCTTCTTCCTCCCTCTTCCTTCCTTTTCTCCCTTCCTTTCTCTTTCTTTTTCTCCTTCCCTCCTTCCTTTTTTTTCCTCTCTTGCTTTCTTTTTCCTTCCTTCCTTCCTTTTCTCTCTTCCTTTCTCTTCCTTTCTCTCCTTCCTTCCTTTCTCTCTCTCTCTTTTTTTTCCTTCCTTCCTTCTTTCTCTTTCTCTCTTGCTTTCTTTTTCCTTCCTTTCTACTGTCCTTCCTTTTTCTCTTGCTCTCTTCTTCCTCTCCCCCTCCCTCTTCCTTCCTTCCTTTCTTCCTTTTCTCCCTTTCTCTTTCTCCTTCCCTCCTTCCTTCTTTCTCTTTCTCTCTTGCTTTCTTTTTCCTTCCTTTCTTCCATCCTTCCTTCCTTTTTCTCTTCCTCTCTTCTTCCTCCCTCTCTCCCTCCCTTCCTTTTCTCCCTTCCTTTCTTTTTCTTTTTTCCTTCCTTCCTTCATTCCTTCCTTTCTCTCTCTCTTTTTTCCTTCCTTCATTCCTTCTTTCCTTCCAGGGCATCTGGGCATTTGCTATTTATTGCTAAACGCTGCTGCAGATGTAAATAGCGTGATGGGAGGCCTAACCCCTTTGCAGCTTGCCGAAATGTTTGCCAATGAAGCCATCACCGGTTTGATCAAAATGCACGTGAAGAAAACGCAGCTTGAAAACACCATCTTTGCCCGATCTGCCTCTGAAGGAAATTCTATCGAATTCTAAAAAAAAAAAAGATCTCTTTTCTAGGTCCCCCCCCCCCTTTTCCTTTTATAGTAAAGCTTCTTTTCAAACTCGGCACATGTCTTTCATCCAACCTGTTGTATCATTGTGGATGTTAATTCCAATCACACCTCCTCACATGCTAAATGACACTTGAGTTCTACCCTGGGTTGCGTCTGGATTTTCTGGTCATGCTGGTTTGACAATGCAAATTGGAGGCAACAGAGGACCAGTTTGGAAGAATACAATAGAATAGAATTTTATTTTATTGGCCAAGTATGATTGGACACACAAGGAATTTGTCTTTGGTGCACCTTCTCTCAGTGTACATAAAAGATGTTCTGTCGAGCTCTCTGGTAGAATCCTCCCAAAAATGCACAGATACAAATGTCAGACACACACACATTTGAAAATTCAAAACAATGTTCTTTATACCGAAAAATGCAAATAAACGAAGCACTCTTTTTGTATAGCAAAGAGCACTTGTCTCCAAACAAACTGGTAATTTGTACAAGTCCCTTATCAGTTCTGTGATACTTAGCTTGCAGCTGTGAGGCAATTCACAGTCCTTCTTCTTTCACAAAGTGAAACACACTTTGCTCTGGTTTAGTTTCAAAGCGGGGAAAAATCAGCACACAAAAGGTCGAAGTCAGTAAAGCAGTCATGAAACACAAGGATCAGATAATCCTCCACAATGGCCAAACCCACAGGCTGCTATTTATAGCAGCCTCACTAATGACCACAGCCCCACCCAACCACAGGTGGCCTCATTTTCTTTGATAATAATCTCTGTTGTTGTTGCCTATGCATCGCTCTCCGCATGCGTGGCTGTATCATTAACTCTTGTTCTGAATCCAAGGAGGAGCTAGATAATTGATCTCCTTCTGAGCTGTCTGCCACACTCTCCTCCTCCCTGTCACTCATGTCTTCTTGGTCAGAGGAGCCTTCATCATCAGATTCCACGGGGGGGGGGGCAAAACAGGCCTGCAGCATGTGGATGTCTCCCCCACACCCACAGTCCTTGGGGCAGGAGCTGGGCCAGAGCTAACCACAACAAAAGAAAATATAGATTTGTCTTGACAAATCTATATTTTCTTTTGTTGTGGTTAGCTCTGGCCCAGCTCCTGCCCCAAGGACTGTGGGTGTGGGGGAGACATCCACATGCTGCAGGCCTGTTCCCCCCCCCCCCCCCCGTGGAATCTGGGTGGCTTTCCTTTAAAAGGGAATCATCAGAATTAATCATTTTGAAATGGTAAGGGCTGTGGTATGCATTGCGAAGTTTTCTTTCCTTGATTCGATTAGTTGAACGCAGTTGCTTGAAAAGGGCTTTCCAGCGGACGTTCTTTAGCAGAAGACTCTGAAAACTTGAGCAGCACGTAGGTGGCCTACAGAGACCACGAACCACAGTTGGAAATACGAGTGTCAGTGACTGCCTGAAGATCACCCACGTCTTAACCTCAGCAGACGGCTGATTCACTGCTAAAGCAAAACTGGTTGCGCTTGTAAAACTCTTTGTCGCTGTGAAGGTTAGAGGTTAATATGGATGCCTTTTGTTGCACTGTTTTAAACATGCAAAAGATTGAGCAGTCCTGATATTGAGATAGATAGATTATCTATCTATCTATCTATCTATCTATCTATCTATCTATCTATCTATCTATCTATCATCTCTCTGTGTGTGTGTGTGTGTGTCTCCATCTCTCTCTCTCTCTCTACCTATTCTATCTATCTATCTATCTATCTATCTATCTATCTATCATCTCTCTCTTCTCTCTCTCTCCATCTCTCTCTCTATCTCTCTATCTCTATGTATTCTATCTCTCTATCTATCTATTGATCTATCTATCTATCTATATCTATCATTTATCTATTATCTATCAATCATCTGTCTGTCTATCTATCTATTTTCTCTCTATATATATTTCTCTATCTATCTATCATTTATCTGTCTGTCTGTCTGTCTGTCTGTCTATCTATTCTCTCTCTCTCTGTCTCTCCATAATTCTCTCTTTCCATCTCTCTCTCTCTCTCTATTCTCTCTCTCTCTCTATTCTTTCTCTCTCTCTCTCTCCATCTCTCTCCTCTCTCTCACTTCTCTCTCTCTCTCCATCTCTCTCTCTCTCTCTCTCTCTCTATCTATCCTCTTTCTCTCTCTCCATCTCTCTCTCTCTATCTATTCTCTCTCTCTCTCCATCTCTCTCCTCTCTCTCTCTCTCTCTATCTCTCTATCTATCATCTATCTATCTATTCTCTTTCTCTCTCTCTCTCCATCTCTCTCCTCTCTCTCTCTATCATCTATCTATCTATCTATTCTCTTTCTCTCTCTCTCTCCATCTCCTCTCTCTCTCTCTATCTATCTCTCTATCTCTCTATCTCTCTATTCTCTTTCTCTCTCTCTCTCTCTCCATCTCTCTCCTTTCTCTCTCTCTCTCTCTCTCTATCTATCTATCTATTCTCTTTCTCTCTCTCTCTCTCCATCTCTCTCCTCTCTTTCTCTCTCTCTCTATCTATCTGAGAAGCTGGCATCAAATCGGGCTGTGATGCCCTTCCTTCAACACGCGAGTGATTAAATTATAATGTTGCTTCGGGAACCCCACCTTGAAAATTGGCAATCCTTTTCATCTTCCATTACACAACAACAGTTTCCAACCAGTTGATAGACATCTGGCTAAGATAAAAAAAATGGTTTTTGTTTTCTGTTAGGAACCTTGATTTTCGTTCCAGACAGCCCTCGACTTACAACAATTCCTTTGACGAACGTTTGAAGTTGCAATGGCCCTGAAAAAGAGTGAGGTCCAACCAGTCCTCTCGCCTGTGACCATGGTAGCATCCTAATGGCCACCTGGTCAAAATCCAGCTTCTTGACAGCCGGCATATATTTTAAACATTTGCAGCATCCGTCCTCAAGTGATCCCCACTGGTAATCCTCCCAGCAGGTGTCCGAGAAGCAAAATCAATGGGAGAAGACAGGGAGGTGAACAAATCCCTTCTCTATCTCCTTCCTTCCTTCCTTCACTCCCTCCTTCCCTCCCTTCTTCCTTCCTTCCTGCCTCACTTCCCTCCCTCCTTTCTTCCCTCCCTCCTTTTTTCTATCTTTCCCTTCCTCCCTTCTCTATCTCCTTCTTCTCTCCCTCCCTCCCTCCTTCCTTCCTTCCTGCCTCACTTCCCTCTTTCCTTTCTTCCCTCCCTCCTTTTTTCTATCTTTCCCTTCCTCCCTTCTCTATCTCCTTCTTCCCTCCTTCCCTCCTTCCTTCCTGCCTCACTTCCCTCCTTTCTTTCTTCCCTCCCTCCTTTTTTCTATCTTTCCCTTCCTCCCTTCTCTATCTCCTTCTTCCCTCCCTCCCTCCCTCCCCCTCCCTCTTTCTTTCTTTCTTTCTTTTTCTTTCTTCTTTCTTTCTTCTTTCTTTATTTTCCTCCCTCCCTCCCTCTCTCTCTCTCATTTAAAAGTTCCCAAGAAACAAATGCGGATGGATGGAGATGGCTGCATCCTCCCCAGACCCAGATAATATCTCCTTTGGGGAGGGGGAGCCCCATCTGTTCCCTGGGCCCCCTCTCGCCTGCCCCCTGGCGGCGGTGGGTTGCCAGAGGCGCCCCTGAATGGCTCCCTCCCCAGCCCTCCCCTTCCCCTCCCCGGGCATCCGCCTCCCCTGGCCGGAGCACAGCAGCCGCTGCGGGCGGGGCCGGGCCGGAGGAGCCGCGGGAGAGGCGAGGCAGCCCCCGTCCGCCGCCCATTTCCGCGCGAGGCTCCAGCGGGTCAGATGAACCCGGCGGGCTGAAGCGGCTGCAGCAGCGGCGTTTGCAAAGCAAGGCGGCCGCCCCGAGTCCCGGGCGAGCCGAGCGGCTGCTGCTGCTTTTACTCCGGGGTTGCTCCACCATGGACGGAGACGGAGGAGGCGGCGGCGGAGGAAACGGTGAGAGCCAGCAAAGGCCGGCCGGCCGCGGCTGGCGTTGCATCCGAGCCGGGTCTGGGAGGTGGAAGGGCTCGGACCAAGAGCGCCTCTGAGCGCGTGCAGAGAGCCAGCCCCGGAGTTCAATTGCATGCTTAGAATTGGGGAGGGGGCGCCTTTTGGGGAGGAGGGAGCCTCGGACCGAGGGGGTATTTCCCACTATCTCCGTCCCGCACCGGGCACGGACCAGAGCGCCTCTGAGCGCGTGCAGAGAGCCAGCCCCAGAGTTCAAGCCGGGCATTCTTAGGGGCCGCCTTTTATGCGTGGGGGTGGGGGAGATCGTTGGGGAAGGGGGAGCCACAGATGGAGGGGGTATTTCCAGCCTCCCCCCCTTCCGTCCCGCACAGGAGTCGGACCAGAGCGCCTCTGAGCGCGTGCAGAGCGCCAGCCCAAGAGTTCAAACCGGGCGTTCTTGGAATTGGGGAGGGGGCGCCTTTTGGGGGGGGGCACCGAGGAGGCTTTTTCCCCCTCCCCAGGTCTGTCCCGTGCCGGAATGGGACGAGAGTGCCTCTGAGCGCGTGCAGAGGGGCTCTCTTAAGATTGCGCGCCGGGCATTCTTGGAATGGGAGGGTGAGACGCCTTTTTGAGGGTGCTGGGGAGAAGGGAGCCGGGCAAGGGAGTGTCCCGGGATGGGGCGACGGGCGATTTCCCCCCCCCACCTTTTTACCCAGTTTGGGAGTTTGGGGAAGTTTTTTGGCGGGGGGGGGGGAGAGAGAAAGGGAGGGGAAACACGTTTCGGTCGGTTCCCACGATCCGTCTTGGCGCGTGAAGGTGAAAGAAAAACCAGCCAAAACGTTTGGCGCTGTTTAGGATTCCGTGTGTATCTGTGTGTAATCCCCACGGTTGTGGTTTGTGGACTGATGGATGGGAATTTGTTGTGGGATGCACAACAAATTCTCTCTCTCTCTCACTCACACATTCATTCTCTCTTTCACACACAGACACACTCACACACTGTCTCACAGTGCCCGGCAACAAGTGTGTTGATTCAAGGTGTCCAGGGTGAAGTAGACATACTGCAAATTGGCCTGATCTCAGCAAAATCCGAACCGGACAGTCGGAGTGGCATTTTTGGCCTTTTGGTGCCGTTTGTGCGAACTGGCCACTGTTCTGGGTCAAGGATGATGGGAGCTGGAGTCCAGTTGAAGTCACAGGACTACCTGTCCTGGGTATAGCCAGAGATAGTTTCAGGGTTTGACAAGTTAATAGTGGGTTTTTAGCTATAGTTTTTAATTATTAGATTTGTATTGCATTGTTTATTGTTGTTATGAGCCGCCCCGAGTCTTCGGAGAGGGGTGGCATACAAGTCTAATAAATTATTATTATTATTATTATTATTATTATTATTATTATTATTATTATTATGTCAGTACAACACAGCAAACGAGATCACTATGCTGGATTTCGTATTTCATCACCAGTCGGGCGCTTCCCAAGCACCTAGGACTGCGTGATGTAGTGGAGAATTATGTTTGCCGATCCCAGTAAAGCGGCCTTTTGCAATTGACAGATGGAGATTTTATTTATTATTTATTTATTTATTTATTTATTAGATTTGTATGCCGCCCCTCTCTGAAGACTCGGGGCGGCTAACAACAATACAAAAGACAATGTAAACAAATCTAATATTAAAAGACAATCTAAAAAACCCCAATTTAAAGAACCAATCATACATACAAGCATACCATGTATAAATTCTATAAGCCTAGGGGGAAGGGAAAATTTCAATCCCCCCATGCCTGATGACAGAGGTGGGTTTTAAGGAGCTTGCAAAAGGCAAGGAGGGTGGGGGCAACTCTGATATCTGGGGGGAGCTGGTTCCAGAGGGTTGGGGCTGCCACAGAGAAGGCCGCCCCGAGTTTGCGGAGAGGGGCGGCATATAAATCCAATAAATCTAATCTAATCTAATCTCTTCTCCTGGGTCCCACCAAACGACATTGTTTAGTGGACGGGACCCGGAGAAGGCCAATTGTCAATTCCGATGGTTTTCAAATGTCCGCTGAGATCCTTTGGCACTGCGCCCAGCGTGCCAAGTACCACTGGGACCACTTTCACTGGCTTATACCAGTGAAAATAATAATAATAATAATAATAATAATAATAATAATAATAATAATAATAATAATAATAATGAGAACCTGCGGGGAATACTTTTTGTGCAAAAGAAGAGAAGTGGGGATTTTAATGAGAATTATGCTCTGTGCATTTGGGTTCCTGTCGTGCTGGGGGGTCTGAACCCCAGATTTTAGACAACAACACCCCCCCAAAAAATCCTGTCCTCACCACCCCATGGAACCCACCCCAACCTGCCTCTATTTCTATCAGCACCGACACGGAATCAGATTAGATGTTCTTTTTCTGTCCATTCTGTGCATGTGATTTCTGACGCTGAAGATTTCGATCCGGGCTCTCGGTGGCCTCGGTTGAACCGAATTGATTACCAAAACCTTCCCCCTCCCTCTCCGTCGCTCCAAATTTCTGCTTCTGGGTTGCTTTGCAAAAGATTTGCTTGATTCTTCGCAGCTTTGGATAAGCCAGCATTGAGAAAATAAAATAAAATGGAAAACCACCAGGCCTTTCCCTCCGACATTCCTTCTTCACTCGGTTGACCAGGATTAGAGATAAAATGCTGTTTTTGGCCTTTGTTCTGGCTAGATTTGCAGCCGCAGCAGTTTCAGTCCAGTTACACAGTTAAATACACACACACAAACACACACACACTGTGAATGAATAGGCAATCCTGGATTTGCACAAGAATCTAAAACCCCAAACAACCTTCCTTCATCTGCATAACTTCAAAGCCTCCATATTTTGGAGATCGGAGCTGTGTTTTTGTTTTGTTTTTCCCAGTTGAGAATAAAAACATCTGTCGCCCAGCACATCTGGAGAAGCAGAGGTGCCTGGATCAGTTTCTGGGGGAAGTTGGGTTTTATGGCCACCAAGAATGAAGCTGTCCTTTCTTACCGATCCAAGGCAAAGATTTCCCTAAAACGTGTTGCAACCAAGGGTGTTTCCCAAGGCTTGGTCAAAAGAGTTAAATTGTTAATGGCTGGTTGCAAGAATTTACTTTGGTCTAGGGCCTAAGGCGCCAGGCTAGAAACCAGGCGCTGGTGAATTCTAGTCCTGTCTTAGGCATGAAAGCTAGCTGGGTGATTTTGGACCGATCACCAGAGATGGAGAATTCTAGTTCTGCCTTAGGAATGAAAGCTAGCTGGGTGATTTTGGACCAGTCACCAGGAGATGGAGAATTCTAGTTCTGGCTTAGGAATGAAAGCTAGCTGGGTGACTTTGGACCAATCACCAGGAGATGGAGAATTCTAGTTCTGGCTTAGGAATGAAAGCTAGCTGGGTGACTTTGGACCAGTCACCAAGAGATAGAGAATTCTAGTTCTGGCTTAGGAATGAAAGCTAGCTGGGTGATTTTGGACCGATCACCAGGAGATGGAGAATTCTAGTTCTGCCTTAGGAATGAAAGCTAGCTGGGTGACTTTGGACCAGTCACCAGGAGATGGAGAATTCTAGTTCTGGTTTAGGAATGAAAGCTAGCTGGGTGACTTTGGACCAGCCACCAGGAGATGGAGAATTCTAGTTCCGGCTTAGGAATGAAAGCTAGCTGGATGACTTTGGACTGATCACCAGGAGACGGAGAATTCTAGTTCTGGCTTAGGAATGAAAGCTAGCTGGGTGATTTTGGACCAGTCACCAGGAGATGGAGAATTCTAGTTCTGGCTTAGGAATGAAAGCTAGCTGGGTGATTTTGGACCAATCACCAGGAGATGGAGAATTCTAGTTCTGCCTTAGGAATGAAAGCTAGCTGGGTGACTTTGGACCAGCCACCAGGAGATGGAGAATTCTAGTTCTGCCTTAGGAATGAAAGCTAGCTGGGTGACTTTGGACCAATCACCAGGAGATGGAGAATTCTAGTTCTGCCTTAGGAATGAAAGCCAGCTATGTGACATTGGTCAGACCCTTAACTCAACCCATCTTACAGTGTTTCTCTTTCTTTCTTTCTTTCTTTCTTTCTTTCTTTCTTTCTTTCTTTCTTCTCTTCTTTCTTTCTTTCCTTCATTCTTTCCTTCCTTCCTCAAATACATATTAGTTATATACAAAGCTATAACAGTGTTTATATACATGATACTAGTAAGAGAGAAATATCAGAACAGGCACCCTGGCGCACTTATGCACACCCCTTACTGACCTCTTAGGAATCGGGTGAGGTCAACAGCGGACAGTCTAAGGGTAAAGTTTTGGGGATCAGGTAATGATACTACAGAGTCCGGTAGTGAGTTCGAGGCATCAACTACTTAGTTGCTAAAGTTGTATTTTCCTGCAGTCGAGTTTGGAGCGCTTTACTTTTAAATTTGTATCTGTTGTGTGCTCGTGCGTTGTTGCGGTTGAAGCCGAAGTAGCCGTTGACAGGAAGGACGTTGTAGCAGATGATTTTATGGGTTATGCTTAGGTCGTGCTTAAGGCAATCTAGTTCTAAGCTTTCTAAACTTAGGATTGCAAGTCTAGTTGCGTAGGGTCTTCTGTTGCGAGTAAAGGATAATCAGAACTGCAGAAAAAACAATTGCTGCCAACCTGCCTTCCCTTGAGGACCTGTAGACTGCACGAGTCAAAAAGAGGGCGGGGAAAATATTGACTGACCCCTCACATCCTGGACACAAATTGTTTCAACTCCTACCCTCAAAACGTCGCTACAGAGCACTGCACACCAAGACAACTAGACACAAGAACAGTTTTTTTCCGAACGCCATCACTCTACTAAACAAATAATTCCCTCAACACTGTCAGACTTTCTACTAAATCTGCACTTCTATTCTACTAGTTTTTCTCATCATTCCTATCACCCATTTCCTCCCATGTTGACTGTATGACTGTAACTTGTTGCTTATATCCTAAGATTTTTATTAATATTGCTTCTTCATTGCTTATTTGACCCCTATGACAATCATTAAGTGTCGTACCACATGATTCTTGACAAATGTATATTTTATTTTATGTACGCTGAGAGCATATGCACCAAGACAAATTCCTGGTGTGTCCAATCACACTTGGCCAATAAAAAATCTATCTATCTATCTATGTAGAGTGGAGGGCTCTTCTAGTAAAGTATCTCTGGACATTTTCTAAACATTCTTTCTAAATTTTCTAACATTCCAATTGTTCACCCACCCAATC
This sequence comes from Erythrolamprus reginae, assembly GCF_031021105.1. Lineage (NCBI taxonomy): Eukaryota > Metazoa > Chordata > Lepidosauria > Squamata > Dipsadidae > Erythrolamprus > Erythrolamprus reginae. Next base: position 50,396,682 of record NC_091958.1, read on the forward strand.
TATGGCCCCCTCCCCTTTCTTCAGACGGGGAGGGGGCGAAGACCCTTTTCCAGATGCCTCCTTTTATAAAGTGGCAGCTTGTTGGAAGAAATGCGACGAATGGAGCCGAAGGGAAGTCCTTTGGCAGAACCCAGCTGCAGGGAGCTGCCTGGGTCCGATTCGGGGTTTTGCCTTCCATTCAGTGCGAAAGACAATTAAGATTTTGTTTTACAATGCTGTAATCTGAATTATGGATTTTTTTTCTCCCTCCCTGAAAGGTCCACTCTTTCTGAAAAGAAGAAAAATGAAAGCTTAGTTGTTGTGTCGAGGGTTGGAAAGAGGAATGAATGAATGAATGAATGCCTGATGAGGCCTGGATATAAAGATCCTATAGAAATAGAGAAAGATGCTCAGAAAAGCCATCGGCGCTGGCTGGAGACAGAGGTTTGGTGCTTTCGTAGAGTCGATTGGTGCTAGTAGTATCAATACCAACCATAAATGGTTGTTTCTTGTTTTGGGACATAGGGCAACCATTGTCTGCTAATTTTCTTTCCCCTGGTTGGTGTTTGGATGTGCCCAACACATTGTTACTTTTTTAACATTGCCAACCGCTGTCAGTTTGTACATCTTACTAAGGGTTTGTTTAATCATGATTTGTTCAATAGGCCATTATATGGCTGGCTAAGCTTTCGGCTTAGTGGATGTGTAGATACCACCAGGTTTTGTTTTTATCTTTGTTTGTTTGTTATTTACTTACTTACACACACACAGTTAATTAATTCTTTCACAGCTGACAAATTGTATTCTGTATGTGTAACATATTAGACTAATTTAACAACTCCAATAATTAAAAACAATTTAAAACCCCTTAATATAAAAAACAGACAAACCATACATAAAACGAAAAACGGCCCAGGGGAATCAATTTCCCCATGCCTGACGGCAGAGGTGGGTTTTAAGGAGTTGGCGAAAGGCAAGGAGGGTGGGGGCAATCCTAATCTCTGGGGGGGGGTGTTGATTCCAGAGGGTCGGGGCCGCCACAGAGAAGGCTCTTCCCCTGGGCCCCGCCAGACGACATTGTTTTGTTGACGGGACCCAGAGAAGGCCAAATCTGTGGGACCTAACCAGTCACTGGGATTTGTGCGGCAGAAGGTGGTCTCGGAGATAGTCTGGTCCGATGCCATGAAGGGCTTTATAGGTCATAACCAACACTTTGAATTGTGAACGGAAACTGATCGGCAACCAATGCAGACTTAAATGCCCTTTAAACAGGCGCGCTAGAGAGGTTTGCATTGAGCCCTTGGCTTTCTTCCAGCAAAGTAGTATGACTCTGTTCACTGGGATGTGGATATGTCACATCCGTTCGTCATTGCCGAGAGGCAGATGAGTAATGGTGGCTTTGGCGCGGCAAAGAATGCGAGAAACCCAGTTCCGATGCGAGAAACCCAGTTCCAGAACGGAGTAGTAGGTGTGGTGCGTTTATCTCGAGAAGAAGAAGGGAAATATGCAGGCATTGAATCATAGCATGCGCCAAGGAGTCTATAAGCGAACGGGGCTGCCATAGTTATCTCCCACAGCATCTATTTCCCCAGCTGTTCAGGCAGCTGCAGATAGGAAATACTGTACACCCCTCCCTCCCCCCAAAAAACAGGTCAGTGTGGTTTTAAAAGCCTTTTTTTTGGGGGGGAGGGGCCGGCTCCCAAACTGGAGGACCAAAGAGAGGACTAGGAGAAACCCCACCACCACCACCAAAATAGCAATCGCAACCATAAAGCCTTCTGTTAAATATTTAAAATATTTCTGTAGGTGATGCGCTTTGGCTTGAAAAATAACATGGGGAATCATTTGTAACACAATTCCTGTTGAGTTTGATTTTTGAGCTTATTTATAGTTAATAATAATAATATAATTGCTGCCAACCTGCCTTCCCTTGAGGACCTGTATACTGCACGAGTCAAAAAGAGGGCGGGGAAAATATTTACTGACCCCTCACATCTTGGACTCAAATTGTTTCAACTCCTACCCTCAAAACGTCGCTACAGAGCACTGCACACCAAGACCACTAGACACAAGAACAGTTTTTTCCCGAACGCCATCACTCTACTAAGCAAATAATTCCCTCAACACTGTCAGACTTTCTACTAAATCTGCACTTCTATTCTACAAGTTTTTCTCATCATTCCTTTCACCCATTTCCTCCCATGTTGACTGTACGACTAACTTGTTGCTTATATCCTAAGATTTTTATTAATATTGCTTCTTCATTGCTTATTTGACCCCTATGACAATCATTAAGTGTTGTACCACATGATTCTTGACAAATGTATATTTTTTTTTATGTACGCTGAGAGCATCTGCACCAAGACAAATTCCTTGTGTGTCCAATCACACTTGGCCAATAAAAATTCTATTCTATTCTATAATAATAATAATAATAATAATAATAATAATAATAATAATAATAATAATGCATTCAAAACTGTAGTTAGTTTTCTTCTACCACGTCAAGTTTTTTTCTCTACACCTTATATATATATATAAAATATAGTTAATAAGGCAACATGAGCATCAAATTTTATTTTTTACATAGCCCACTTGCTAACTTCCCAGAAAAAGGTGGATGCTTTGGTGATCATAGGAATTGTGGTTTGCAAATTGGGCTTTGCCAGATGTGCTGGACTGGTGCTGGAAGTGTTTTGACCTAAGATTCCACAAACCACGAAGCAAACTCCTTGTCCTGACAAAAACCCCTTTTTTTATTAAAATTACTGTGAATTTATCTCATTTGAATATATCAAAGTCTTTCAAGGGTGAATTTACAGTCACAGACCTTATCTGGATTGGCTGATATTTTCCAAACTTTGGAAGGAGTCTCTGAGATTCAAGAACCAATTAGACACATAGAAACATAGAAGACTGACGGCAGAAAAAGACCTCATGGTCCATCTAGTCTGCCCTTATACTATTTCCTGTATTTTATCTTACAATGGATCTATGTTTATCCCAGGCATGTTTAAATTCAGTTACTGTGGATTTACCAACAATGTCTGCTGGAAGTTTGTTCCAAGGATCTACTATTCTTTCAGTGCAATAATATTTTCTCACGTTGCTTTTGATCTTTCCGCCAACTAACTTCAGATTGTGTCCCCTTGTTCTTGTGTTCACTTTCCTTTTAAAAACACTTCCCTCCTGAACCTTATTTAACCCTTTAACATATTTAAATGTTTCGATCATGTCCCCCCTTTTCCTTCTGTCCTTCAGACTATACAGATTGAGTTCATGAAGTCTTTCCTGATACGTTTTATGCTTAAGACCTTCCACCATTCTTGTAGCCCGTCTTTGGACCCGTTCAATTTTGTCAATATCTTTTTGTAGGTGAGGTCTCCAGAACTGAACACAAGTATTCCAAATATGGTCTCACCAACGCTCTATAGAAGGGGATCACAATCTTCCTCTTCCTGCTTGTAACACCTCTAGCTATGCAGCCAAGCATCCTACTTGCTTTTCCTACCGCCCGACCACACTGCTCACCCATTTTGAGACTGTCAGAAATCACTACCCCTAAATCGTTCTCTTCTGAAGTTTTTGCTAACACAAAACTGCCAATACAATACTCAGATTGAGGATTCCTTTTTCCCAAGTGCATTATTTTACATTTGGAAACATTAAACTGCAGTTTCCATTGCTTTGACCATTTATCTAGTAAAGCTAAATCATTTACCATATTACAGACCCCTCCAGGAATATCAACCCTATTGCACACTTTAGAGTCATCGGCAAATAGGCAAACCTTCCCTACCAATTAAGCGAACTAATTATTTAAGTGTTGTACCTCATGATTCTTCACAAATGTATATTTTCTTTTTATGTACCTTGAGAGCATCTGCACCAAAGACAAATTCCTTGTGTGTCCAATCACACTTGGCCAATAAAGAATTCTATCCTATTTTATTCTAATTTATTTTATTTTTATTTAATTATTTGTTTTGTCAAGTACGTATTGGTGGTATACAAAGATATAATAATATTTATATACATGATACTGTTAAAAGAGAAACATTAGGCCAGGGGACGGAAGGTACTCTGGTGCACTTATGCAAACTGCATAACAGGAGTTTGACAACAGGAGTTTGTCTCCTGCAAACTCCCATCTCCTTTTTGTTCCTCTTTTATTCCCTATGGAAGGGACCATTCATTGTCTACCTGTGGTCTTACTCCCAAGTCAAGCCTTGTTCCTTAGCTGTTCCCTTCGTCTGGCAGCTCTGCACATGCGCACACCAGCTCCAGCTGTTCCTCAGCCCCACTGATGTCTGACTCCGAAGGCAGCTAATAACTATCAGACTGCCTTGGTCCCCTCTCTGCCTTGGATGTAGAGCAGTCATTATAAACTCTTCCCCAGACTTCAGGACTGGCCCATGTTTTCTCCCTGTTCAACCTCCTCGCTGTCCGAATCTGCTGCCAGCTCTGCTGGTGGACCACAACATGAAGGGTTTTGAAGGTGACAACTTGAATTGCACCTGGAGAAAATTCACCAGTAAAATATACATGTAGCCATGGGTGTCAAACCTTTTTAGCAGCTTTGACGGAAACATCGAGAGATGCTCCTCAGACGAAATGTTGCTACAGGAAAAGCTGGAGAAGGGAGAGATTTTTTTTTTGTCTCACCCATCTGAAGTGTTGCATGAGGAACGAACGAAGCCTCTTGATGTGGTTTCCTTTTATCTTCACAGTTCTAATGTGCTCATCATACACATAGCCACACTTTTGAGGTAGCCCTCTCTACGTCTCTCTTTTTTGCTTTGTAAAAGGGTGACGTTTCATTTTACGGGGATGTGATCTTCGAATTTGATACAGGATTCCTTTTCCCCAAGTGCATTATTTTACATTTGGAAACATTAAACTGCAGTTTCCATTGCTTTGACCATTTATCTAGTAAAGCTAAATCATTTACCATATTACAGACCCCTCCAGGAATATCAACCCTATTGCACACTTTAGAGTCATGGGTGTAGAGTCTACCTACAAACACCTCTACTTACGGACTTTTCTAGATAAGAACCAGGTGTTCAAGATTTTGTTGCCTCTTCTCAGGAACCATTTTCCACTTAGAAACCTGAGCTACCCAAACTGTAACTGGAAAAGGCAGGGAGAAGCCTCCTTGGGGCCTCTCTAGGAATCTCCTGGGAGGAAACAGGGCTGGAAAAGGCCGGGAGAAGCCTCCGTGGGGCCTCTCTAAGAATCTACTGGGAGGAAACAGGGCCGGAGAAGGCTGGGAGAAGCCTCTGTGGGGCCTCTCTAAGAATCTCCTGGGAGGAAACAGGGCCGGAGAAGGCTGGGAGAAGCCTCTGTGGGGCCTCTCTAAGAATCTCCTGAGAGGAAACAGGGCCGGAGAAGGTTGGGAGAAGCCTCCATGGGGCCTCTCTAAGAATCTCCTGGGAGGAAACAGGGCCGGAGAAGGCTGGGAGAAGCCTCCGTGGGGCCTCTCTAAGAATCTCCTGGGAGGAAACAGGACCGGAAAAGGCCGGGAGAAGCCTCCGTGGGGCCTCTCTAGGAATCTCCTGGGAGGAAACAGGGCCGGAAAAGGCCGGGAGAAGCCTCCGTGGGGTGATGTTGTTGCAGTGGGCTTTGGCCACACTTCATGTCCTTTGGATTGTTTAATTCTTTCCTCCTCCGACTGTCTCTACTAATCTCAGCCTTTTTAACTCAAGGCATTTGGCAGCTCCCTTGAGCTGACAGATGCTCTGGTAAAGCGAAATATGGCTTGGCAGGGCTATGTTTCCCCTTCTTTCCTTGGCAGCCGACACTAGCCGTTCACGAGAAAGCCATGTGTGTGTTTGCTTTCTGCTCTTCTCCTTGGAGTTTTCACCGAAGGAGAAACAGCTCAACCAGTTTTGGTTGCTACGATGAAGATTCATATTTATGTCTGTGTTGGGTTTCTTTCGTTTCCTTTTGGAGGATCATGTATGTAATGTTTCCAAGCGGTCATTTAGAGCAGTGTTTCCCAACCTTGGCAACTTGAAGATATCTGGACTTCGACTCCCAGAATTCCCCAGCCAAAAACCGATGGAATTGAAGTTGCCTTTGGAAGTTCTGGGAGCTTTATTACAGGAAGCTTTCAAAAAGAGACTGGATTGTCATCGGTCAGAAATGATGTAGGGTCTTCTGCTCAGGCAGCGGGGGGGAGGCTGGACTAGATGACCTCTACAGTCTCAAGCCAACAAATTCCATGTTTTATGATATTTGAATCTTCTTTTTCTTTCAATTCAATAGTCAATTTAACAAAGTTCTGTGCAATTATTATTATTGTTATTATTATTATTATCATCATCATCATCATCATCATCATCATCAAATATCTTTTTGATAATTGTATTTTCTCATTTGTATGCAAGGTACCCCTCCTTGTATATTTATATTATATTATATATTGCATATTTATCTTATATTATACAGTATACGGAGTCTACGGAGAGGGGCGGCATACAAATCTAATAATAAAATAATAATAATAATAATAATAATAATAATAATAATAATAATAATAATATTTGAGAACAAATATTCTCCTTTATCCTCCTATATGTTCATCTAGGCATAAGGGGCGGAAACATGTTTTTAAACTCCAGAGCAATGAGAGAACATTCGGAAGTGGCTCAGACAGACACCTCCCTAATAGAATACAATATTAAAAAGGAGACGCAATACAATCAGGAGAGCAAAATTATGTTTTTATAGCCAATCTCAATCAAAGCGGTTTAAGATTTCCCGTGGAGTGGATTTCCTGGTGTGGTCTACTTTAGTGGGGCTGATCCATATATTTTTTCCCCCATGCATCTGTGTTCAGAAGTGAACTTTGTATTATTTGCAGGCGTGTGTTTGGAAGGCACACGCAATGCATCACAACCACACTTAGGCAATACTGAATTAATACAGGGTTTTCCACCGGAGTGCAATCATGTAGGTTAAAATAGAGGTAGTACGATTGCAGCTCAATCCCAAATTTTTGTTGCTTAAGCGAGAGATTTGTTCTAAGTGAAGTTTGCTCCATTTTTTAACTGGTTCAGGGTTTTTAATACAGTGATACCTTGTCTTACAAACTTAATTGGTTCCGGGATGAGGTTCTTAAGGTGAAATGTTTGTAAGATGAAACAATGTTTCCCATAGGAATCAATGGAAAAGCGATTAATGCGTGCAAGCCCAAAATTCACCCCTTTTGCCAGCCGAAGTGCCCGTTTTTGCACTGCTGGGATTCCCCTGAGGCTCCCCTCCATGGGAAACCCTACCTCTGGACTTCTGTGTTTTTGCGATGCTGCAGGGAAATCCCAGCATCACAAAAATGAGTGCTTAGCCGGCAACGAAAGTCTGGAGGTGGGGTTTCCCAGAGAAGGGAGCATCAGTGAAATCGCAGAATTGCAAAAACACCGAAGTCCTCGAAACCCCTACCTCCGGACCTCTGTGTTTTTGCGATGCTGCGATTTCTCTGAGGCTCCCTTTGCTGGGAAACCCCACCTCCGGACTTCCGTTGCCAGCGAAGCGCCCATTTTTGCACTGCTGGGATTCTCCTGCTGGGATTCCCCTGCAGCATCACAAAAACACAGAGGTGGGGTTTCCCATGGAGGGGAGTCTTAGGGGAATCCCAGCAGCGCAAAACCAGGTGCTTCGCTGGCAACCGAAGTCCGGAGGCGGGGCATCCCAGTGGCGGCAGTGGGTTTGTAAGATGAAAATAGTTTGTAAGAAGAGGCAAAAAAATCTTAAACCCCAGGTTTGTATTTTGAAAATTTGTATGACGAGGCGTTTGTAAGACGAGGTATCACTGTATTTTTTTGACGTCTAATTTCCATTTTATCGTTTTCTTGACTTGCTCGTCATTCTCGGGGCTTAAAATACGTACCAGCAACAAGCATTTTTGAAATTTGACTAATAACGGGAGTGCAGTTTTTAAAAGACACTTCCCCACTTTGAACTTTTCTGAAAGAATCGCCTGCTAATACTCTGAGCAGCTGCAATATTTTAGAGTAGGAAATGGCAGGGAAGGCAGAGGTTTTTACACCTGTGTCTTGAGTTTCAGAATGGGGATGTAAATCTTTTGTAGCTGTAGCCTTATGGACTGAATGCTTTTTTTTTAAATGAAAGCAAATATTCTCAGGGTTTTTTTAACTCTCCTGCTGGCCTTTTTGAATGCAGTTCTTTCTATAATTAAATATATCAGCTGATAGATAAATTAGTGAAGATTGGACTTAATCCCTGGATAGTTCAATGGATTTGCAGCTGGCTGAAGCGTAGACATCAGAGAGTTATTGTTAATGGCGAGTATTCTGAGCAGAGTCAGGTTACAAGCGGTGTGCCACAAGGGTCTGTTCTGGGTCCTATTCTTTTTAATATGTTTGTGAGTGACATAGGGGAAGGTTTGGTAGGGAAGGTTTGCCTATTTGCCGATGACTCTAAAGTGTGCAATAGGGTTGATATTCCTGGAGGGGTCTGTAATATGGTAAATGATTTAGCTTTACTAGATAAATGGTCAAAGCAACGGAAACTGCAGTTTAATGTTTCCAAATGTAAAATAATGCACTTGGTGAAAAGGAATCCTCAATCTGAGTATTGCATTGGCAGTTCTGTGTTAGCAAAAACTTCAGAAGAGAAGGATTTAGGGGTAGTGATTTCTGCCAGTCTCAAAATGGGTGAGCTGTGTGGTCGGGTGGTAGGAAAAGCAAGTAGGATGCTTGGCTGCATAGCTAGAGGTATAACAAGCAGGAAGAAGGAGATTGTGATCCCCTTATATAGAGCGCTGGTGAGACCACATTTGGAGTACTGTGTTCAGTTCTGGAGACCTCACCTACAAAAAGATATTGACAAAATTGAACGGGTCCAAAGACGGGTTACAAGAATGGTGGAAGGTCTTAAGCATAAAACGTATGAGGAAAGACTTAATGAACTCAATCTGTATAGTCTGGAGGACAGAAGGAAAAGGGGGAACATGATCGAAACATTTAAATATGTTAAAGGGTTAAATAAGGTCCAGGAGGGAAGTGTTTTTAATAGGAAAGTGAACAGAAGAACAAGGGGACACAATCTGAAGTTAGTTGGGGGAAAGATCAAAGGCAACGTGAGAAAATATTATTTCACTGAAAGAATAGTAGATCCTTGGAACAAACTTCCAGCAGACGTGGTTGGTAAATCCACAGTAACTGAATTTAAACATGCCTGGGATAAACATAGATCCATTGTAAGATAAAATACAGGAAATAGTATAAGGGCAGACTAGATGGACCATGAGGTCTTTTTCTGCCGTCAGTCTTCTATGTTTCTATGTTTCTATTTTTTTATTCTCAGCCCTGACGGTTTGAAGCTGAGGCTAAAAACGGGTAGCTGAGTTTTAAATGATTTTTGCATTTACAATATAAAAATGCTTATTAAATTTAACGTGGAAGGGGAAAATGTGAGCGCTTTGAAAACTCTTGGAGTGCCCAGTTATATAGATTAATCTTCCCTGGCCTTTATAGGAACTATCTGTAATTTATCCATTTGATTAATTTCACAGAAGACACCGTACTTCCTGCCTGTGTTTTGACAAGATGTTTTGTATTCCCCTTTAACTTACCCTCTTAATGCTTTGTAATCTCTCAGCACTGTACTTTCTTTTAGTGCTTCGTTCAGGGATCATAAATTAGGGATTTTTTTTTTTAATTTTTTGAGGTTTTCAGACCTCTACTTCTCCAGGAAAAAAAATGTCAGAGAATTGCAGAAGTATCCAAAAAACAGAGAGGAAATACGATTTGGACAGTCCAACTCCACTGAGAATTCTTGGCTGCCCAGATAGCTCCGGAAGAGATTCGCTTAAACATTTTCTGGCTCCGTACAATGTACACATGTAAAATTGTCTTGTTCTCACATTCAACACGTAATCTCTGCAAGCCGTCATTGGTTGGATTCACACAACAGCCGAAATCTAACAACGGGTGAACGGTGCGGTTAGGTGGTAGGGAAAGCCAGTAGAATGCTTGGCTGCATAGCTAGAGGTATAACAAGCAGGAAGAGGGAGATTGTGATCTTGCTGTATAGAATGCTGGGGAGTAGTGATGGGCGAACCCAACAATGTTCGGGTTTGGCAAGTTCGGCCGAATTTTACGCAAAATTCAGCCAAATCCGAACCGAACCCGAACCAGAACGGGGAATCCCTCCCATGAAGAGATTCCGGGGGCGGAGCTTTGACGTCACCGGCAGGTTGCTAAGGACGCCAAGGTGAACAGTTCCTGGATTCCATGGAATCCAGGAAGTGATCACCTTGGCGTCCTTAGCAACCTGCCAGTGACGTCAAAGCTCCACCCCCGGAATCTCTTCGTGGAAGGGATTCCCCAGCTCCTTCAAAGGATTGTACAATTGTTATTTTTATGTGAAAGGACGCCGCAGTGGCACTGCAAGCAAAGGGCGGTCCTTTCACGTAAAAATAAACATGTTTATTTTTACGTGAAAGGACCGCCCTTTGCTTGCAGCGCCGCTGCGGTGTCCTTTTTCGTACGGACCCAAATTGAGCAGTGGTTCTCAACCTTGGAGTTGGGACCCCTTTGGGGGTCGAATGACCATTTCACGGGGGTTGCCTGAGACCCTGGGAAAAGACAAATTTCTCCTGGCATTAGGAACTAAAGCTTCTATTCTGGCGCCTTGGAACATATTTTTACTATCCGACCAATCAGGAGTTTACAGTGGGAGTGTCCCTCTGACTTTCCTGCCAATCAGCTTAAAGCTCTGTTGGGAGAATTGGCGCTGGACTTATGGTTGGGGGTCACCACAACATGAGGAACTCTATTAAGGGATCGCGGCATTAGAAAGGTTGAGAGCCACTGGTGTAGAGTCTCAACACTTTTTTTTAATAGTGTGTGGACCAAAATTGGATGCAGATACTCGAGGTGCGGCCTTATATTTGTGCTGTTTACTGTCTAGTTGCAATTCCAGTGGAAAATCTCCCCCACTAACTGAAGGGTTTGTGGGTCAACGGGATAAACCTTGAACGCTTCTGTTGGCCAAATCCAGGCGAGGCGTCCTTTATCCTCTTCCACGCCATCTGGTAACCTTAAATGTAACCGGCGCTGCATTCAAGGCGACGGCGCGTCTCGAAAAATAGCTCCAAAATATTGTTTATAGATCGGCTGCCGCCGTGTGTAGGTTCAATCCAAGCGAATTGGAAAATGTGCAGCTGGGGTTTAGCAGCTGTTAGGTATGTTTCCTCTCTCTCTCTCTCTCTTGCTTTGAAATGAAACGTTTGGCCCAGGGTAATCCTTCTCTCCATCCACCGGTACAAATTGTTCTGGAAGGTTCCACCCCAGAGGAAAAACTGAGGCAAAGTTTAAGTCCAGCGGATTAAAGTTTAGAGTACAGACAAGTCCCCGGTTTACGACCACGCCATCGAGGCCCAAATTTATGCTGCTGAGCGAGACGTCCCTTCAGCGAATTTCGCCCCGTTCCACAACATGTCTTGCCATCGTTAGATTGCTAGTCAGAAGGCGGTAAAAGGGGGTCATGTGACCGGAGGACACTGCAACCGTCATAAAGGTGAGTCAGCTGGATTTTGATCAGGTGACCCTTGGGATGCCGTAAAAGTCAGGAATGTGAAAAACGGTCATAAGTCGTTGTTTTCTGTGCCATGTACTTTCAACGCTCACCGAATGAACCATCGTAAAAGCAAAGATTAGCTGTAATCAAAGTTTAATAATAATAATAATAATAATAATAATAATAATAATAATAATAATAATTGAATTGAAAAATCAACAGATGATCCAAAGTGCAGACTCTGTAAAGAAACAGATGAAACAATCGATCACATACTCAGCTGCTGCAAAAAGATCGCATGGACTGACTACAAGCATAGACATGATGCTGTGGCACAGATGATCCACTGGAACTTGTGCCGGAACTACCATTTCCCAGTGGCAAAGAACTGGTGGGATCATAAGCCCGAAAAAGTGGTCAAAAATGAGCAAGCAAAACTACTGTGGGACTTCCGACTTCAGACTGACCGAATTCTGAAGCACAACACACCAGACATTGTGATCGTGGAGAAAAAGAAAGTATGGATCATCGACATCGCAATCCCAGGAGACAGCAGAATTGAGGAGAAGCAGCTGGAGAAATTAGTGAAATACGAAGATCTAAAAATCGAGCTGCAACGACTCTGGCATAAGCCAGTGAAAGTGGTCCCAGTGGTACTTGGCACGCTGGGCGCAGTACCAAAGGATCTCAGCGGACATTTGAAAACCATCGGAATTGACAAAATCTCCATCTGTCAATTGCAAAAGGCCGCTTTACTGGGATCGACAAACATAATTCGCCGCTACATCACGCAGTCCTAGGTGCTTGGGAAGCGCCCGACTGGTGATGAAATACGAAATCCAGCATAGTGATCTCGTTTGCTGAGTTGTATTGACATAATAATAATGATGATGATGATGATGATGATGATGATGATGATGCCACTTTACTGGCGTCGGCACACATAATTCGCTGCTACATCACGCAGTCCTAGGTGCTTGGGAAGCGCCCGACTGGTAATGAAATACAAAATTCAGCATAGTGATGTTGTTTGCTGTGTTGTATTGATGAAGTAACAACAACAGCAACAATAGAATTGGAAAGGACCTTGGTGGTCTTCTAGTCCAACCCCCTGCTTAGGCAGGAAACCCTACACTACTTTAGAGAGATTAGATTAAGATGGCATCTGGGACCCCCTCCAAAACAGATCTTAATTACAGTCGGAGACTGTGCAAGAGACACAAATCTTGGCTCCCCCCCCCTCACCGTTGGTTTCATAGGGTGGCCAAATACATTGGCACCATTTATTGGCACCGCTAGTATCTTGGATTCGGGCACGTGTGAAGCTAGTAGTTTGCGACTTAGCCAATAAACTGTGGTTTGGTAAATGCCAGCTCGGTGAATTTGTCCAAGGGTGGCTCCTGGCTCGGTTTTTCCACTGCACGCTAAGCCAAACCTAACACACCACATTATAGGGCTCGGGCTAAACCCGGTCATTTTGTCCTGAGAAACATCCAGCTGTGGCACTTTTGAAGTAAACACGGAAGGAACTGGGAGGCATATAATTGCAAAAAAAAAAAAAGCTGAGCTTTTATTTAACAGTACCCTAAACGGCTGACTCAGGCAGACAAATTTCCTGCCTTATAACACTTTGGACTTCCTTTTTGGTTAATCATTATTTTGCTCCATTTTCTTTTGGAACATTCTAGGGGCTGTTTGTACCAGTAACATAGTTCCCTCTAAACTGAGCAGTGAGCAATCGCTCACTTAAAAATCATCACCAACTCAGAGTTTTCCAAACCTGCCCAGAGGCCGAGAGGGAAAGAGTGAGAGGGAAGGAGAGAGAGAGGAAGAGAGAGAAACAGATAGAAAAAAGAGAGGAAGGAAAAGAGAAAGAAAAAGAATGGGAGTAAGGAAGAGAGAAAGAAAATCAAAATCTAGTTTGAAACTAGCTCAACTATTTAAGTGGCATTTTGATATTGATAGAGTTGCCCTATTATGAGCTCACTGTTATAGACACACAGTACAGTACAGTACAGTATTTTATTTTGAAATTCTCTGAGGCAAAACAGGGTGGGTTTTTTATTTGTTTGTTTGTTTGTTTATTTGTTTATTTGTTTATTCATTCATTCATTTATTAATTCATTATTTCTGTGCCGCCCAGTCCCGAAGGGACTGCCGCTCAGACACTATACTTTTCCGCCCACCCCAAAAAAAAATTAGACGGAACACTGACCAGTAATAGAAACATAGAAACATAGAAGATTGACGGCAGAAAAAGACCTCATGGTCCATCTAGTCTGACCTTATACTATTTCCTGTATTTTATCTTATATGTTCATCCCAGGCATGTGTAAATTCAGTTGCTGTGGATTTACCAACCACGTCTGCTGGAAGTTTGTTCCAAGCATCTACGACTCTTTCAGTAGAATAATGGGCTGCTGTCACCATGGGGGTGGAGTAGGAGGGTAGTAAGTTTATGCACTATTTATTGAACACTAATTTTTTTTACTTATCCTGCCTTGTCTAGTACCTTAGTATGATCCTTAATCCTATTTTAAAATAGGAAATAATTAAATAGTATGCTTTTACCCATAGGTACCTTAATCATTTTAATCATTATCTAGAACTGAACTTTTATAGCAATGAAAGAAAATTGGTCGACTTGCCTAATCTGTTATCATACTGAACCTTGTGGGTTCAGTACAAAACCTTAAAATGTGACTGTGCTCCTTAACAAGTCTTTGGAGAAGGGAGGCACACAAATCTAAATAATAATAATAATAATAACAACAACAATAACAACAACAACAACAATAATAATAATGCTGTCTGCCATTTGTCCTTTTTGTGGCTATTCAAATAATTAAACCAACTGAAAAAGAGTCCAAGCGTTTATTTGAAAACTTATCTTGGTCGATGAGCCACTCCCACCCAGTCACATGACCTTTAAGCCACAACCCGGTCACATGATTGTCAAGCCACTCCCACTTAGTCACGTGGCCAGCAAACCACTCCTACTCAGCCACATGACCATCAAGCCATACCCACAAAATAAGCCACGCCCACAGTGTGTGGCAGTAAAAATTTTGGCTTCGGCATTTGGTTTTTCATGCCTAGGTGTAAAACCTTGCTTTCCTCCAGATTAAATTTAATTTTGTTAAGCCCTTGTTTTAGTCTTGTCAAGATCCTTTTGGATCCTCAACTTGTCTTCTGGGGTGCTGGCTATTCCACGTTATATTCCACATTTGTACAGAATTTATTTATTATTTATTTTATTTATTTATTAGATTTGTATGCCGCCCCTCTCCATACACTTGGGGCGGCTAACAACAATAATGAAACAACATGTAACAAATCTAATATTTTAAATAATTATAAGACCCTTATATAAAAACCGAACATACACACAAATATACCATGCATAAATTGTATAGGCCTAGGGGGAAAGGAATATCTCAGTTCCCCCATGCTTGACGGCAGAGGTGGGTTTTAAGGAGTTCACGAAAGGCGAGGAGGGTGGGGGCAATTCTGATCTCTGGGGGGAGTAGGTTCCAGAGGGCCGGGGCCGCCACAGAGAAGGCTGTTCCCCTGGGTCCCGCCAAACGACATTGTTTAGTCGACGGGATGTGGAGAAGGCCAACTCTGTGGGACCTAACCGGTCGTGGGATTCATGTGGCAGAAGGTGGTCCCAGAGATATTCTGGTCCGATGCCATGAAGGGCTTTATAGGTCATAACCAACACTTTGAATTGTGGCCGGAAACTGATCGGCAACCAATGCAGACTGCGGAGTGTTGGAGTAACATGGGCATACTTAGGGAAGCCCATGATTGCTCTCGCAGCTGCATTCTAGACGATCTGAAGTTTCCGAACACTTTTCAAAGGTAGCCCCATGTAGAGAGCGTTACAGTAGTCGAGCCTCGAGGTGAATAGTATAGAATAGTATAGGATCTCTTGCTTGAGCAAACAGTTAGATGGTGAAGAAAATATTGTGTGAATTTCAGATCGGCAACGTGTAGCCTTGGCCACTATGGTATGAGTGTGTGTTATTAGCTTATCTCCAAAGGGCGCCTTGGTGCTTGCTGTTTCATAGCAACCTGCCTAACAAAAATCAGATTTCAATTGCTAATTGTGTGGAAATAGAAGGTGCATCGCCCAGTTAGGAAAATAAAACGCCTATTTATTTGTGTGTGTCTGCTTTGCTCACATTCCCATTTCACTCGTTCTTCTGAAAGCCTTAAGGAACTGAATTCTTGGAACGGATGGGAGGATAGACCTGTTTGGATTGGAGGCTAAAACATATGAAAAACGGTTGCAGGAACTAGATATTTATTTATTTTTATTTATTTGTTTATTTTATTTATTTATTTTATTTATTGATTCTTGACAAATATATATTTTATGTTATGTACGCTGAGAGCAACTGCACCAAGACAAATTACTTGTGTGTCCAATCACACTTGGCCAATAAAATTCTATTCTATTCTATTCTATTCTATTCTATTCTATTCTATTCTATTCTATTCAACTAGCCATGCCCAGTTCCTGCAACCGTTCTTCATATGTTTTAGCCTCCAGTCCCCTAATCATCTTCGTTCCTCTTCTCCATTCCTTTGTATGGAATGAATTAATGGGAGGAATTTCTATACTTTTAAAAAAACAATTTTTAAAAACCAGATGCAGGCACATGTGGGTGTACAAGACTAAAGAGGGGGAAAAAATTGATCAGGTCACATGTTGGAAAGTAATAATTTATGGTAATGTAGGTCAGATTTTCCCATTGCTTGCTAGACTCTTGAGAATTATAAACATAGCTTTCGAACATCTGGGAATAATATACAGGATCCAGCTGTCAGGGGATTTTTGTGTGTATGTGTGTGTGTTTGTGAATGAGCTTGGTTTAGTGGCAGTCAAGTCTAACTCATTGTGTAAAAATTCTCAAGGAAGAGGGCAGGGTGGGAAAAAAAATGACAGCGTGTAAAAATATTTAAGGAAAAGCAAACAGGAAATTTATTCTCTCCATTTCGGTCCTGTTTTTTTTAGATGCCATATTGAAATAATTTAAAATAAAAAACCCGCAGTTTAAACATTTAGGGGTTTTTTCCCCTGTGGTTGGTGCCTGCACAATTTTATTTTTCTTTTCAGAATGAAATAAAATAGTTGGGTCATAAGAAACAATGTACTTCCCAGCTGAAATGCCTGTTTTTTCCATTGAAATGTATGAAAATGTATGAAATGTATGAAAAATCTTGAGATTTTTAAAGGAGAAAATGTCTCAATGGACTGATGCCTCCATGTTAGGCGCAGTTGGAGACCTGTCACTTTCATGACATCGCTGAACTACAAATCCCAGCATCCCCTGCCATTTTATTATTTATTTATAATCCAATAAGTTTATTGGATTTATAAGCCGCCCCAAGTTTGCGGAGAGGGGCGGCATATAAATCCAATAAACCTAACCTAACCTTATTTAGTTATTTATTTAATTTTGTCAAGTATGTATTCATAGTATACAAAGATATAACAAAGTTTATATACACGATACTAGTAAGACAGAAACATTAGGACAGGGGACAGAAGGCACGCTGGTGCACTTATGTACGCCCCTTACTGACCTCTTAGGAATCGGGAGAGGTCAACAGTGGAGAGTCTAAGGGAAAAGTTTTGGGGGTTAGGTGATGATACTACAGAGTCAGGTATTGAGTTACATGCATCATTGTAGATCTGAAGGTCAGCGGTTCAAATCTCATCACCGGCTCAAGGTTGACTCAGCCTTCCATCCTTCCGAGGTGGGTCAAATGAGGACCCGGATTGTGGGGGGTAATATGCTGGCTCTGTTAATTAAAAAGTGCTATTGCTAACATGTTGTAAGCCGCCCTGAGTCTAAGGAGAAGGGCGGCATAAAAAATTGAATAAATAAATAAATGAATAAATAAATAAACTACTCGGTTACTAAAGTTGTATTTCCTGCAGTGGGGTTTGGGGCGGTTTACATTACATTTGTATCTGTTGTGTGCTCGTGTGTTGTTGTGGTTGAAGCTGAAGTAGTCGTTGACAGGAAGGACGTTGTAGCAGATGATTTTATGGGCTATGCTTAGGTCATGTATAAGGCAACGTAGTTCTAAACTTTTTAAAGCTAGGATTGTAAGTCTAGTTGTGTAGGGTATTCCGTTGCGAATGGAGGAGTGGAGGGCTCTTCTAGTAAAGTATCTCTGGACATTTTCTAGAGTGTTTATGTCCAAAATGTGGTGTGGGTTCCAAACAGATGAGCTGTATTCAAGGATTGGTCTGGCAAAAGTTTTGTATGCTCTGGTAGTGTGAGATTCCCGGAGCAGAAGCTATGTAGGATTAGGTTAACAACTCTTGAAGCCTTTTTGGCTTCAGAGAGGCTTGGACTCTTGGGAATAATAAAGCTCGACCCCTGGAAGGCTGCGGACATCCACATCTGTTACAAACTCGGCAACTTTAAGACTTGTGGACTTCGACTCCCAGAATTCTCCAGCCATCCCTGGAGTTGTTGGGAGTTGAAGTCCACAAGCCGTAAAGTTGCCGAGTTTGGGGATCCCTGTGTTAGAATCTTTGCCTCTAAATATAAATACAGGAAGAAAATGAAGGAAAATGCTGCAATTGATTGATGAGCTTGGGCAGTGGGGAGAAAAGTCCTTCAAGAGACGTAGACGTCCTTCACAAGGTCCAGAAAACGACTCTTGAGATTATTTGAGAGGTATAACAAGCAGGAAGAGGGAGATTGTGGTACCATTGAATAGAGCGCTGGTGAGACCCCATTTGGAATACTGTGTCCAGTTCTGGAGACCTCACCTACAAAAAGATATTGATCAAATTGAACGGAACCAAAGAAGGGCTACAAAAATGGTGGAAGGTCTTAAGCATAAAACATATCAGGAAAGACTTCATGGACTCCATCTGTATAGTCTGGAGGACAGAAGGGAAAGGGGGGACACAATGGAAACATTTAAATATGTTCAAAGATGAAATAAGGTTCAGGAGGGAAGAGTTTTTCATAGGAAAGTGAACCCAAGAACAAGGGGCCACAATCTGAGGTTAGTTGGGAGAAAGATCAGAAGCAACGTGAGAAAATATTATTTGGCTGAAAGAGTAGTAGAGGCTTGGAACAAACTTTCAGCAGATGCGGTTGGTCCAAAGACGGGCTATAAAAATGGTGGAAGATCTTAAGCATAAAACTTTATCAGGAAAGACTTAATGAACTCAATCTGTATAGTCTGAAGGACAGAAGGGAATGGGGGACACACACGATTGAGACATTTAAGTATGTTCAAGGGTTAAATAAGGTTCAGGAGGGAAGAGTTTTTCATCGGAAAGTGAACCCAAGAACAAGGGGTCTGGTGAGACCACATTTGGAATACTGTGTTCAGTTCTGGAGACCTCACCTACAAAAAGATATTGACAAAATTGAACGGGTCCAAAGACGGGCTACAAGAATGGTGGAAGGTCTTAAGCATCAAACGTATCAAGAAAGACTTCATGAACTCAACCTGTATAGTCTGGAGGACAGAAGGAAAAGGGGGGACATGATCAAAACATTTAAATATGTTAAAGGGTTAAATAAGGTTCAGGAGGGAAGGGTTTTGCATAGGAAAGTGAACACAAGAACAAGGGGACACAATCTGAAATTAGTTGGGGGAAAGATCAAAAGCAACGTGAGAAAATATTATTTCACTGAAAGAGTAGTAGATCCTTGGAACAAACTTCCAGCAGACATGGTTGGTAAATCCACAGTCACTGAATTTAAACATGCCTGGGATATACATAGATCCATTGTAAGATAAAATACAGGAAATAGTATAAGGGCAGACTAGATGGACCAGGAGGACTTTTTCTGCCGTCAGTCTTCTATGTTTCTATTTGTGGTGTGATTGAATCACTCGCTAGACTTCCTCTTTGCACCCCTTCCTCTTTGCACCCCAATCCAGCGCCCCTTTTTTGGAAAGAGGCGCTGGATTGGACAAATGGAGAAGCTAATCAAGTTGGCAATGTGCAATTTGGGGTCTGCGTCTTTCCCAGCATCCCAGAGAAGAGATCCTGGCACCAGCCAAACAAAAACCTTGTCCCTGGAGGGGGGCATCTAAGTTAGACTTAATGACCACGTACCATCCATCCTTCCCTGCCTTCCGCTTTTAAGGTCCTAAAGTGGCGATGTTCTTATACGTATGTAATGCCATGGGTGTCAAGAGGCTGCTTTGGCATAGCAGTTAATAAGACGCATCCGGGGAACTATAATTAGGTGTTGCGATGCAATCTAATTATGTCTAATTATAGCATTGGCACATTCCATCCGCCACCGTGCCATCAAAATCACTTGCTCTTCTGCTGGGCTCTCTGGTAGGAGCCTCCCGAAAATTTAAGGGTACAAATTTCAGACACACACACGTTTGAAAATTCAAAACAATGTTCTTTATCACACAAAATTCAAAAGAAACAAAGCACCCTTTTTGTATTGCAAAGAGCACTCGTCCCAAAACAACCTGGTAGGCTGTACAATCCCCTTAATCAGTCCTTAAGTACTTAGCTAGCAGCTGTGAAGAAACATCACAGCCCTCCTTCTTCCCAACGAAGTGAGACACACACACTTTGATCTGCTTTGGTTTCAAAGGCGTGAAAAATCAACAAAGTCCTGAAAACAGCAAAGCACGGTCCTGAAGAAACAACGATCAGATAATCTTCCACAACGGCCAAACCAACATGCTGCTATTTGTATCAGCAGCTCTAATTACTGGAGCCCCACCCAAACACAGGTGGCCTCTCTTATCTCCTGTAATATGTCCTCAATTGGTCTCTTCTATGCATAACTCTGCGCCTGCGTGGGTCCAAGACTTCCGCATCCGAATCGACCGAAGATAATGGAGATTGGCTTCCTGGGCTGTGTGCCAAGCCCTCCTCTTCCAAGTCACTCCCACCTTCTTCTTCATCCGAGGAAACTGCACTACCTGACTCTGTCGGCAATAAAACAGGCCTATGGCATGTTGATGTTTCCCCTGCATCCACCTCCACATTCCTTGGGGCAGGAGCTGGGCCAGAGCCAACCACAACATTTGCTTTGCTAGGAATTCATTATTCTGGCTGGGGTTCTAATGGAAGCCAGGCTCCATATATAGAAACATAGAAGATTGACGGCACAAAAAGATCTCATGGTCCATCTAGTCTGCCCTTATACTATTTCCTGTATTTTATCTTAGGATGGATTTATGTTTATCCCAGGCATGTTTAAATTCAGATCCTGTGGATTTACCAACCACATCGGCTGGAAGTTTGTCCCAAGCATCTACCACTCTTTCAGTAAAATAATATTTTCTCACGTTGCTTCTGATCTTTCCCCGAACTAACCTCAGATTATGTCCCCTTGTTCTTGGGTTCACTTTCCTATTAAAAACATCAGAAACCATACTAAGCCGCACCTATGCAAAGGTGCTTCATGGTATATACATTTGTCAACCAATCAGATTACATTACAACCTGTAGATTCACCGTGTCTAAGCAGTTTTACATTGTCGAAGTCATTACAGTGATTATAGTTCTTCTCTTTGCAATTTGGAATATTACGTCAGGTAGGGCCCTGATCCCGACAAGGGTTTCCTTCTTGAGTAGGGGATTGGACTACAAGACTTCCAACTCTGTTATTCTGTCTTGAATTCTATTAACTCTTCTCTGGAACCAATGAAGTGCTAAATTTAGCTGGCTGCATTCTGATATATTCAATTCAATTCAATTCAATTTATTAGATTTGTATGCCGCCCCTCTCCGAAGACACGGGGCGGCTCACAACAGTAATAAAAACAGTAGAAACAAAGGAACAAATCTAATAATAAAATATATAAAAACCTCAACAATTGAAAACCATACAGCACATACACATCAAACATGAAATATAATAAGCCTGGGGGAGATGTCTTAGTTCCCCCATGCCTGGCGATATAGGTGGCTCTTAAGTAACTTGCGAAAGACAAGGAGGGTGGGGGGCCATTCTAATCTCCAGGGGAAGTTGATTCCAGAGGGCCAGGGCCGCCACAGAGAAGGCTCTTCCCCTGAGGCCCGCCAAACGACATTGTTTAGTCGACGGGACCTGGCGAAGGCCAACTCTGTGGGACCTTATCGGCCGCTGGGATTCGTGCGGTAGAAGGCGGTTCCGGAGGTATTCTGGTCCAGTGCCATGTAGGGCTTGACTTGAGCAAGGAATATTCTTAACTGGATCTTAAAGTGTGGTCCTGATCCTTCACACCTGATACGGGTGCCTAATACAAGCCATGATGCTGCTGTCTGTGCTGAGATCGTCGTACCAATGATGGTTTGTTTCATTTCCATATTGATGTCAGGATATATAGTGTCCCTATTCATAGAAACATAGAAGACTGACGGCAGAAAAAGACCTCATGGTCCATCTAGTCTGACCTTATACTATTTCCTGTATTTTATCTTACAATGGATATATGTTTATCCCAGGCATGTTTAAATTAAGTTACTGTGGATTTACCAACCACGTCTGCTGGAAGTTTGTTCCAAGGATCTCCTACTATTTCAGTAAAATAATAGTTTCTCATGTTGCTTTTGATCTTTCCCCCAACTAACTTTAGATTGTGTCCCCTTGTTCTTGTGTTCACTTTCCTATTAAAAACACTTCCCTCCTGGACCTTATTTAACCCTTTAATATATTTAAATGTTTCGATCATGTCCCCCCTTTTCCTTCTGTCCTCCAGACTCTACAGATTGAGTTCATGAAGTCTTTCCTGATATGTTTCATGCTTAAGACCTTCCACCATTCTTGGAGCCCGTCTTTGGACCCGTTCAATTTTGTCAATATCTCTTTGTAGGTGAGGTCTCCAGAACTGAACACAGTACTGTATTCCAAATGTGGTCTCACCAGCGCTCTATATAAGGGGATCACAATCTCCCTCTTCCTGCTTGTTATACCTCTAGCTATGCAGCCCAGCATCCTACTTGCTTTTCCTACTGCCCGACCACACTGCTCACCCATTTTGAGACTGTCAGAAATCACAACCCCTAAATCCTTCTCTTCTGAAGTTTTTGCTATTCGTTCCCTCTTTCCCTCTGGCAGGAGACCTGGCCGATAGGTTTTCTTGCCAAGTGAAAAGCAGAAGATGTAAAAAAAAAAAACCTATGTTGGATTTGTTTCTAAAACAGAAGAATCGAAACTCTGGTTTCTTCTGAGTTACTAGGAGCCGGATTATTTTCTTTCTTTCTTTCTCGTTTGCTTACGTACTCTCCGGCCAGACTTGCAAATGTCAGCATGCAAATGTTGAGGAAGTTGATCTAGCCACAAAGTGACATTTGGCTGCCAGGGAAAGAGCTCCATTATTATTCATAGCTTAGTGCTATAATGGCGGGGTCTGTTTTGTTTAGCTTTTGCTCAGGATACCGTACGGGCTCAATCACCATCGCTTAGGCAAGGAAACCTAAGAATATCTCCGGGACCGCCTTCTGCCACACGAATCCCAGCGACCAGGTAGGTCCCACAGAGTTGGCCTTCTCCGGGTCCCGTCAACTAAACAATGTCGTTTGGTGGGACCCAGGGGAAGAGCCTTCTCTGTGGCGGCCCCGACCCTTTGGAACCAACTCCCCCCAGATATCAGAGTTGCCCCCACCCTCCTAGCCTTTCGTAAGCTCCTTAAAACCCACCTCTGTCGTCAGGCATGGGGGAATTGAGACTTTCCCTCCCCCTAGGCTTATAAAATTTATGCATGGTATGTCTATATGTATGGTTGGTTTCTAAATTGGGGTTTTAAATTAACTTAAATATTAGATTTGTTTACATTGTATTATTATTGCTGTGAGCTGCCCCGAGTCTGCGAAGAGGGGCGGCATACAAATCTGATTAATAAATAAATAAATAAATAAACCTTGATTTAGCGGACCGTGATTGAGCCTGGATTGAGAGGACCATTTTGCAACGTCTGTTATTTCTAATGGTGCGTTGAATCAGAGAATCTGTGATTTCTGATTTAACACATTGCCATCATACGTTCTCACGTTGCTTCTGATTTTCCCCCCAACTAACCTAAGTATTGCCCACAAGATCATATGCTGCAACGTCCTGCCTGTCGGCAACTACTTCAGCTTCAACCACAACAGCACAAGAGCACACAGCAGATTTAAACTTAATATTAACCGCTCCAAACTTGACTGTAAAAAATATGACTTCAGTAACCGAGTTGTCGAAGCGTGGAACTCATTACTGGACTCCATAGTGTCATCTCCAAACCCCCAACACTTTACCCTTGGATTATCCACGGTTGACCTATCCAGATTCCTAAGAGGTCAGTAAGAGGCAAGTACAAGTGCACTACAGTGCCTTCCGTCCCCTGTCCTATTGCTCTCCTATATCTCCTATACTGTACCTTTCTTCTATTCCTATATATCTTCTTCTATTCTTTCATTGATATGTTCTATTACTATATCTTCTTTTCTATTATTTCTTAGATATATTTTACTATGAGTATCTCCTCTATAACCTTCATCATGTATTTTACTATGTGTATATAGATATATACCCACTAAAACCCTCATTGTGTATTGGACTAACTAACTAACTAACTAACTAACTAACTAACTAACTAACTAACTAACTAACTAACTAACTAAATAAATAAATAAATAAATAAATAAATAAATAAATAAATAAAATAAAGATTGTGCCCCCTTGTTCTTATGTTCACTTTCCTTTTAAAAACACCTCCCTCCTGAACCTTATTTAACCCTTTACATAATTTACTTAACAATGGCAGCAATTCACATAGCGACTGTGGCAAAAAAAAATATCGGTGCCTGGTTGTTAAACATTGGGAACCCTCTGAGCTGCAGAAGGTTAAAAAAAGGAGTTTGCAGATATAAAATGTCTCGGAGGGGGAAAAAATGGAATTCTTGTTGAAAGAGATTTTTGAGGCTATTCTCTAATCGGATAAACGTGTGGAAAATGCAGGACCTGGCTCTCTTAATTTAGCTGCAGCAACTAAAAATAAATAATAAAAATCCTTATGTCTGAGACACAAGAAGAATTGTTGTTTCAGGAAACACATTTTTCAGTCCTTCGGGCTAAATGGAAATTCTTTTGCCTTGGACATATCAACAATCTTTGTTGGTAGAGTTGGGAAGGGGGGGGTGCGTTAGTCTTTTTTGTTACGACTTTTTCCCCTGCAAACCGTGAGCCTTGCCTGTTTTAGTAACATGTGGTATTAATATTCTTGGTCAGGGATTGCATTTTTTAAATTCAGGTTTTTTTTCCCCCTCCTCCAGTTCTGTTTCACTGCTGAAATGTCTCTATTTTCTTCTCTCAGAATAACAGAACGACAGAGTAGGAAGGGACCTTGGAGATCCGGTGATGGCGAACCTATGGCATGGGTGCCATATCTACTGGCACACAAGCCATTGCCCTAACTCAGCTCCATCGTGCATGCCGGCTAGTTGATTTTTGGCTCACATGGAGACTATGGGAGGGACAATGTCGTTTGGCGGGACCCAGGGGAAGAGCCTTCTCTGTGGCGGCCCCGACCTTCTGGAACCAGCTCCCCCCAGAGATCAGAATTGCCCCCACACTCCTTGCCTTTCGTAAGCTCCTTAAAACCCACCTCTGTCATCAGGCATGGGGGAATTGAGATACTCCTCCCCCCCTAGTCCTATACAATTTATGCATGGTGTGTTTGTGTGTATGTTTGGTTTTTAATAAGGGTTTTTAGTTATTTTAAATATTAGATTTGTCATACGCTGTTTTATTATTGTTGTTAGCCACCCCGAGTCTACGGAGAAGGGCGGCATACAAATCTAAATAATAATAATAATAATAATAATAATAATAATAATAATAATAATAATAATAATAATAATTTTCAGCTTACAAAGGGCTTCTGGGGGAAATGGGGGATGGCATTTTTGCCCTCTTGAGGCTGCAGGGAAGCCTCTAGAGCAGGGGTGGGCAATTAATTTTGCCATAGGGCCTCATGAGAAATTGGGATGGTTTGAGAGGGACAGACTAATATAATTAACTCAGTTCTATCCAATACTGTAAAGACCCAGAGCCTGACTTAAACACCCAGACCCTCTCTACAGACCTCTAATTGTTTGCTTTACGGCAACACGGTGCACCACAGTCACTGCGCTGGAGTGTTTGCGTGGTTCCTGTGTTCGGCCGCTCTCGGGAGGAGGTCGGGGTCCGCTCCAATGCGAGGATGAAAGAGCTCACGGCGTCTGTCGGGACGCCTCCGGTTCCTGGTTTCCTCATGATTCATCAGGAAAGCAAGAACCGGAGGAGTCCTGGCAGACATGGTCAGCTCTTTCATCCTCCCACTGGAGCGGACCCCGACCTCCGCGGACCAGTCACAGATAGCGGGCGGCCCGCATGCGGTCTACAGGCCACCCTTTGTCCAGGTCTGCTCTAGAGCCTGGGCAGGGTGAAAAACGGGCCTACTGGGCCTACCAGAAGTTGGGAAACGGGCCATTTCTGGCCTCCAGAGGCATCCAGGGGACAAGAGAGGCCATTTTCACCCTCCCCGGGCATTCGCTGGCTGGGGAATTCTGGGAGTTGAAGTCCAAATATCTTCAAGTTGCCAAGGTTGGGAAACACTGCCCTAACGGACAAACTAGAAGTGTGGAAAAACCCACTTCCAATTTGCCGTTGTGCTGTTTTTTGCATTCCAGAGGGTTCAGGGAAGCTTCCTTGAAGCCCCGGAGGGCAAAAAACAGCACAATGGGCAAACCGGAAGTGGGTTTTCTGCACTTCCGGTTTGCCCGTTGTGCTGTTTTTTGCCCTCCGGAGCTTTAGGAAGCTTCTGGAGTGCCAGAAGAACAGCACAATGGGCAAACCAGAAGTGCGTTTTCCCGAACTGCTCAGAAGAAAAAAATAAATTCAAAAGAAAAATCAAGCAAGCAAACAAATAAAAAGCCAAAAACAAGATGGCGACCACGTGCACAGTGCCGGAACCTCGGCTTCTGCACATGCTCAGAAGAATGAATGAATGAACGAATGCATGAATTAATGAATGAACGAATGCATGAATGAATGCATAAAAACCCTGAAAATAAAATGGCGACCACATATGGGTTGATGATAGGAGAAAGAATAGCTGTAAATAATATATATTATGGTGTTAGATTTTAGAATTAGATTTAGAACAGACTTAGAACGTTAAGTATTATTATATTGCTGATGTTTATTTTCTACCATTAAAAATGGAACACAACCACTGTTGTTATAGGCTGTGAAAACATACAAGGAAAGAACTGTTTTTGACTTACAATTCGGGAGGGTTAAGGTTATGTTATGTGATGTTGTTATGTGTTGTCTTGTACCATAAGACATAAGTGCATTTGAAAATGTAATCACATGATAAAATATTTGCTGTCTTTTAAAAATATTTATATGCCTAATAAATTAAAAAAAAAGAAGATGGTGACTACATGTACAGTGCCGTAAACTTGGCTTCTGCACATGTTCAGAAGAATAAAGAAATAAATTCAAAAAAAGATGGCGGTGCCCGCAAACCAGTACCAACCAAACCGGGTCGGTGATGTCATCGTGACATCACCAGCGGGTTGCTTCCGGTTTGAGCAAACTGATCCAAACCAGGAAGAACCCACACCTGGTTTTAAGTCGAAGTTGTACATTATAGGGTTTGTGAGCTTTGCCCAGAAACCTCAAGGACGCCCTAAAAACTATGGAGAACATCTTTCTTCTGTAAAACTGCCACCGAATTACCAATTCCAATGAAGAGAAAGGAAAGAAGGTACTAACAAATTTAAACTGAGCCCCTTATCTTGTGACCTCACCCCTATCTTGGTAGTCGATTCTTCTGAAAGCTGATTGTCCTTCAGCCAATTTATCAGGACACTTTATCTCGGGGTGGTTTCTGTCGGTGGTGGGATCTTATCTGGTGAACTTTGAACACAACAGTGCAACAGACTCGTTTATTTTCTTCTCTTGAACATATCTTGAACACAGTGAAGGGGTCCACTTACCTTTTACCTACCGGTACTGGGATCCGTGGGCGCCCAACATGTGAGCATGTGCCCGGTGTGAGATTTAGCTTCTGTACATGCACCAAAAGTACAACACATGAAGCATGCATGTTAAACAAAACAGCAGCATTAGAAACTTAAGTATGTTACATACTTAAGTGTTCTGTCGGGCTCTCTGGTAGAATCCTCCCAAAAATTCACAGGTACAAATTTGAGACACACACACACGTTTGAAAATTCAAAACAATGTTCTTTATAATGAAAATTCACTTAAACCAAACCCTCTTTTGGGATAGCAAAGAGCACTCGTCTCCAAACAAACTGGTAATTTGCACAAGTCCCTTATCAGTTCTGTGATACTTAGCTTGCAGCTGTGAGGCAATTCACAGTCCTTCTTCTTTCACAAAGTGAAACACACTTTGCCCTGGTTTAGTTTCAAAGCGGGGAAAAATCAGCACACAAAAAGTCCAAGTCAGTAAAGCAGTCAAGAAACACAACGATCAGATAATCCTCCACAATGGCCAAACCCACAGGCTGCTAGCTATTTGTTTGTTTGTTTATTTATTAATTCATTGATTGATTGATTGATTGATTGATTGGATTTGTATGCCGCCCCTCTCCGAGGACTCGGAGCGGCTCGCAATATCACAAATCCAATATATTAAAAACCCATTAAAAACTCATTATTAAAACCATACAACTCATACAAACCGTACACAATTCTACCATAGCCTTAGCATAGCCTAGGGGCAACTCAGTTACCCCCTGCCTGGCGACATATGTGGGTTTTGAGTAGCTTACTCATCGCTTATTTGACCCCTATGAAAATCTTTAAGCGTTGAACCACATGATTCTTGACAAATATATATTTTCTTTTATGTACACTGAGAGCATATGCACCAAAGACAAATTCCTTGTGTGTCCAATCACACTTGGCCAATAAATAATTCTATCTATTCTATCTACTTAACAGAGTCAGCATATTGCCTCCACAATCCGGCTCCTCATTTTAGTAATGACAATCTTAGTAATGACAGGTCATTAGGAAAAAAAGGACATTTAAAAAACAAAACAAAAACCCTGATGCCATTTAAAAATAACCCGGAAAAAGGTAGCTGGTGAGAAAGATGCATCTGTTTTCCAGGAACAGAACGGCAGCCTTTATTTTCTGAAAACGGTCCGCGTGTATGTTTATGTACCAATCCATCACTTCTTTGTAAAGTGGGTTTACTTTTCTGCTCTGCCCTTTAAAAGCCATTTACACTTGCGGTATAAAAGCAGCGACAACAAAGCACACAAATTACAGACCTGTTTGTTATCAGATTGTGGTTGTGTGATGGGGGGGGAAAAAAGCCAAGGGAAGAACAGACAAGAACCACGTATTATTATTCCAGCTTCAATCTGTATTTTTTTTTCCAAATTGGAAGGAAGAGACTCTTAGCTAAGGGTTCAGATACCTGGGTTGGCGAAGAGCTGAGCAAATATTTGCCAAGCCTGGTGAAGACGTAATGGGCCGTCAGAAGAAGTATGTGGTTTCTTGAGCGTTCCTCTTCTTGTACAATTATTTTACCAAACAATGCTTTGTTTTGATCGTCGCCTAAATGTGTTTTTACTCTGGGGATGATCAAGATACACCATCTGTTCGTGTCTTCGTGTTTTATCGTTGGCCAAATGACCCAGATAATCTCCAGTTGGCCCCTGGGTTACTAGGTTTGCTTCTGAGGAACAACCTCTGGATGAAGCAATAGGTGTCAGTCTTCCAAAAAAAAACATCTGAGAAATAAATCAGAATCGAAATCTTGGCCTCCTTCCAAGTTCCAATTTATTGACAGAGCCATTATTATTATTATTATTATTATTATTATTATTATTATTATTATTTGGATTTGTATGCCGCCCCTCTCCAGAGACTCGGGGCAGCTAACAGCAATAATAAGACAGCGTACAATAATAATCCAATACTAAAAATGATTAAAAAACCCATTAATATAAAAACCAAACATACATACAGACATGTATAAAATTGTAAAGGCCTAGGGGGAAAGGGTATCTCAATTCCCCCATGCCTGGTGGCAGAGGCGGATTTTAAGTATCTTACGAAAGGCAAGGAGGGTGGGGGCAATTCTAATTTCTGGGGGGAGTTGGTTCCAGAGGGCCGGGGCCGCCACAGAGAAGGCTCTTCCCCTGGGTCCCGCCAAGCGGCATTGTTTAGTTGACGGGACCCGGAGAAGGCCAACTCTGTGGGACCTAACTGGTCGCTGGGATTCATGCAGCAGAAGGCGGTCCCTGAGATAATCTGGTCCGGTTATAGGTCATAACCAACACTTTGAATTGTGACCGGAAACTGATCGGCAACCAATGCAGACTGCGGAGTGTTGGTGTAACATGGCCAACCTTTACTAACTTTTCCTACAGTTCTCCACCCAGGTTAAGGGTCATCCCTCGTCCCCACACCCACAAGTTCATCACGTGGACCACTGTGGTTCTCTCAACCTCCATGATCCTCCCGTTACTTCCGGCTGGTGTTGAACGAAGGATGACCTTGAATCTCTGGAAAGAATTTGTTGTGGCTAGTATCTTTCCCTCTCATGCAACCACTCCTCCCCAATTCCCACAGTACTATTCTACTTGTGGCAGGCCATGTAACTCAAAAATGATGACTTCGTCCTGACAACAGGATGATTTAGACAGGTCTTCCGTGATGGTGTGGCAGGTGGCTCCCCAAAGTTTCAAGTGTGCTTATTGCAAGGGAAAAACAAGTTGAAGAAAGAATCCCGTCTTATATTAAACAATGACATTTATGAAGGTAAAATATCTCAACAATGGTCGAAGAAAGTTCTGGATGAATGTTGGCTTTTGCATCAAAATAACTCCAAGCTGAGGTTTAAATGTCAATGTTGGTCTGTGGTTTTCTCCCAGAGAATAAGAAGATGTTGGATAACCATTTATCTGAGGTGGTGTAGGGCAAAACTAGGGTCAGCGGAATGACTTGCCTCCAGAAGTTGTGGTTGCTCCATTACTTGGAGTTTTTTTAAAAAAAAGATTGGATAAACAATGTCGTTTGGCGGGCCCCAGGGGAAGAGCCTTCTCTGTGGCGGCCCCGGCCTTCTGGAACCAACTACCCCCAGAGATTAGAATTGCCCCCACCCTCCCTGTCTTTTGTAAACTACTCAAGACTCATTTATACCGCCAGGCATGGGGGAGTTGAGATATTTCTTCCCCCTAGGCCATTACAAGTTATGCATGGTATGTTTGTGTGTATGTTTGGTTTTATAATAAGGGTTTTTCGTTGTTTTATTATTGGATTGTCACATGCTGTTTTTATCATTGTTGTTAGCAGCCCCGAGTATACGGAGAGGGGCTGCATACAAATCCAATAAATTATTATTATTATTATTATTATTATTATAACCATTTTGCCTAGGAAGGGGGTTAGACTAGAAGATCTCAAGGTGAACCCTTCGAACTCTGTTATTCTGTTCTCCGCTTTGTGAGAAGAACTGCCTTTCGGAAATCCTGTTTACAATTAATACCTTGTTTGATGTTGCTGGACAAAGACTTTAATTTCCAGCAACGAGTCACAAGGACCAAATTAAAGAGCTGGAACTGCAACGTGTTTGGTTAAGAAAAAAAAGGCACCTGAGATAATTTCCTACCTGTCTGAGAAGTACAATTTGTCTGGATGGTGAAATAGAGCAGGTTACGTCTGATAAAACCAACCCTAACTTCTCCGAGCCACAGTATTCCTTCTGACGTCTTCAACAATATCGGCAAAAAGGCTTCTAGAGTTATTAACCTGATCCTACGTAGCTTCTGCTCCGGCAATCTCACACTACTCACAAGAGCCTACAAAACTTTTGCTAGACCCATCCTTGAATACAGCTCATCTGTCTGGAACCCATACCACATCTCAGACATCAACACCCTTGAAAATGTCCAAAGATACTTCATCAGAAGAGCCCTTCACTCCTCCACTCGAAACAGAATACCTTACGAAAATAGACTAATAATCCAGGGTCTAGAAAGCTTAGAACTACGGCGCCTAAAACACGATTTAAGTATTGCCCACAAGATCATATGCTGCAACGTCCTACCGGTCAATGACTACTTCAGCTTCAACCGCAACAACACAAAAGCACGCAACAGATTCAAACTTAATATTAACCGCTCCAAACTTGACTGTAAAAAATATGACTTTAACAATCGAGTCGTCGAAGCGTGGAACTCATTACCGGACTCCATAGTGTCAACCCCTAACCCCCAACATTTCTCCCTTAGACTATCCACGATTGACCTCTCCAGGTTCCTAAGAGGTCAGTAAGGGGCGTACATAAGTGCACTAATGTGCCTTTCGTCCCCTGTCCAATTATCTTTCCTTTATCTCATATATCATGTATATTTTCTTCCTTTCATATATCTTCTCCTCTATTTTTACATATTATATTTATATATATTACTTCATGTCTATTCTCTTCCATATGTATTGTGTATCGGACAAATGAACAAATAAATAAATTTGCTCTTAAAATTTAAATCAGAGCATGTCTCTGTCCAATGTTTTCCAAGCCAAGGAACGTAGGAGATTTTGTAAGATGTCCCAAGGGACCCACTCAGGAATGTAACTAGGGATAAACCAGGACAAACATTCAATTTGATGTGATTTAACATTTCAAAATTGGAATTCGTGACGATAAAGGAATCCAGTGTAAGATCGAGTTCGGCTACAATCTGGGCTCGGGGCCAAAATGCAGGAAGTGAACTCACTTGCCTTGTCCTCCTCAAATGTGGCTTGTACCCAAGAATTTGGGGGAAAGGATAACTAGAACAGGTCACACACAGAACCAGGATGACACAACTGTAAGGCAGCTGGACTTTGGTTAATCTCATCGGCACCTTAGGGCAGTGATGGCGAACCTTAGGGCATAGGTGGCACATGGAGGCATAGCAGAGGACATGTGAGGCATCGCCAGTGATGGGCTACTACGGGTACAGCTAGGTACGCAGAACCAGTAGAAAATTTTTGATTTTTTTCCTTTTTTTTCCTTCTGGGCTCTGGGTTTGTTTTTCCTATTGCAGTAAATGAGGTTGAATGTGTATAGTTTTGGAAGAGCTGTGTTTGTGTACACACACATACAGTTTATATAGTAGATAATGTGTATTTTTATGTGCCGGTGTGTAATATGCATGTACACATATGGCATATATTAAAGAGTATATTTTGGATGTTCCGTCATAACAAATACCTCTATATACGCTCTCTACATGGGGCTACCTTTGAAAAGTGTTCGGAAACTTCAGATTGTGCAGAACGCGGCTGCGAGAGCCATCGTGGGGCTTCCCAGATTCGCCCATGTTTTTACAACACTCCGTGGTCTGCACTGGCTGCCGATCAGTTTCCGGTCACAATTCAAAGTGTTGGTCATGACCTTTAAAGCCCTACATGGCATTGGACAACAGTACCTCCGGAACCGCCTGCTACCGCACAAATCCCAGCGACTGATAAGGTCCCACAGAATTGGCCTTCTCCGGATCCCGTCGACTAAACAATGTCGTTTGGCGGGGCCCAGGGGAAGAGCCTTCTCTGTGGCGGCCCCAACCCTCTGGAATCAACTCCCCCCCCGGAGATTAGAACTGCCCCCACCCTCCTTGTCTTTCGTATATTACTCAAGACCCACCTATATCGCCAGGCATGGGGGAACTGAGACACCTCCCTCAGGCTTTTATATTTTATGTTTGGTATGTATGCGTTGTTTGATTTTAAATGATGGGGTTTTATATGTTTTTTCTCTTTCAATATTAGATTTGTTCCCCTGTAACATTGTTTTTATTATTGTTGTGAGCCACCCCGAGTCTTCGGAGAGGGGCGGCATAGAAATCTAATAAATTATTATTATTATTGTTGTTGTTGTTTTTGTTATTGTTATTATTATTATTATTACTATTATTATTACTATTATTATTATTAATGGATGAGTTGCTTTTTCATTGTTCTTGGGTTTTAAAAAATATGTCAGCTTAAGGAATAATAATGTTCTGCTTCTCAAGAAATTAAAGCAGCGAGTGGGTGGAGGAACAATTTTTGACTTAAGCAGGGAGTTCCTATCCCGAGCCTCTCTGCCGACATGATATCCGCCTGCTGCCCGAAATCTTTGCTTATCAAAACATTGGAAGATCAAAGGTGTGTTCGGGGAAGAGCAGCCAAAATATATTTCTCCTTTTATTTACATAAGGAGCTTTCCTTCGGCGGCTCCCAAGAGTTTGCATATTTGCAATACGTCCCCATATCTCTTTGTTCAAACGACTCCAACAGGTCTAAATCCACCCCACCCTGGAATAATGTTGCTTAAAGGCCCACCCGGTTTTGGCCTTTCTGGCAAAAGCTTTTCAAAACTCCCAAAGCTTATTTTCCTATCGTTAGCAATTCTGTCGTTAGCTGGAATGCAGGTGGTCCTCGACTTACGAGCAAGGTTGAGCCCAAAAGGTCGGCTTGGAAGCAACAGTTATTAAGTGTGGGCTTTGCTTCGGTTTTTCTTGTTGTTGTTAAGTGAATCACTGCCGTCGTTAAATTGGGCACACGATCGTTTAAGGGAATCCGGCGTCTTTGTTGACTTTGCTTGTCAGAAGGTCGCAAAAGGAGATCATGTGACCCTTTCTTTTTTCTTTTTCTTTCTTTCTTTCTCTCTCTTTCTTTCTCCTTCCTTCCTTCCTTTCCTTCCTCCTTACCTCCTTTCCAACCTTTCCCTTCCCCTTCCTTCCTCTTTCTTTCTTTCTTTCTTTCTTTTCATTCCTTCCTTCTCTCCCTCCCTCCCTCTTTCCTTTGCTTTCTCTCCCTTCCCCTCCCTTTTCTTTCTTCCTTTCTTTCTTCCTTTCTTTCTCTCTCTCTTTCTCTTTTTTTCCTTCCTTCATTCTTTCTTTCTTTCTTTCCTCCCTCCTTCCCTCTTCCTTCCTTTCTTTTCCTTCCTTCCTTCTTTTTTTCTTCCTTCCTTCCTTCCTTCCATCCTTCCTTCCTTCTTCCTTCCTTCCTTTCTTTCCTCCCTCCTTCCCTCTTTCTTTCTTTCTTTTCATTCCTTCCTTCCTTCTCTCCCTCCCTCCCTCTTTCCTTTGCTTTCTCTCCCTTCCCCTCCCTTTTCTTTCTTCCTTCCTTTCTTTCTTTCTTCCTGTCTTTCTCTCTCTCTTTCTCTTTTTTCCCTTCCTTCATTCTTTCTTTCTTTCCTCCCTCCTTCCCTCTTTCTTTCTTTCTTTTCCTTCCTTCCTTCTTTTTTTCTTCCTTCCTTCCTTCCTTCCTTCTTTCTTTCTCTATTCAGTGCCTGATGATCTGACTGCAGAGGAAAGAGAAGAACTTTCAAACATCCGTCGCAGAAAGAAAGAACTCATTGATGATATTGAGGTAATCAATTTCCTTTCCTAATCAACTTTCTTGTCTCCCAGGTTCAATTATGAGATACGTCCTTGACTTACATCCACAATTGGGGGCCAGAATTTCCATCGCTAAGCCAGGGTTGGGGATTGTTAAGTGAGTGGTTACTCAGTTATATGTCCATTTTGGGCACAGTTAATAAGTTTAACCCCTGCCCGGATCAAAAGATCACACGACAGCAGGGATTCTGCGACGGTGATAAATGTGCGAAGATCAGTTGCGGGTCATTTTTTTTCAGTGTCGTCGTAACTTCAAACGGTCTCTAAATGGATAGATGGAAGTTGAGGACTGCCTGAAGTTGGCATGTAAATTGTTCTGCAGTTTTTCAATTCAAGTTTTTTTTAAAAAAATTGCTATTAAGGGAAGGTAATTCAGCTACTATATCATATGAATAAAATGATAGAGCAGGTAACGATACCTCAAGATTTATGAAGCATCTAAATCCCTTTTTTTTTTGGATTGCTGCAGAGGAAAATGTCATAAAAATATTAGTCTTTAGAGAGGGGCGGCATACAAATCTAATAAATTATTATTATTATTATTATGTCAGTACAACACAGCAAACGAGATCACTATGCTGGATTTCGTATTTCATCACCAGTCGGGCGCTCCCCAAGCACCTAGGACTGTGTGATGTAGCGGCGAATTATGTGTGCCGATTCCAGTAAAGCGGCCTTTTGCAATTGACAGATGGAGATTTTGTCAATTCCGATGGTTTTCAAATGTCCGCTGAGATCCTTTGGCCCTGTGCCCAGCGTGCCAAGTACCACTGGGACCACTTTCACTGGCTTATGCCAGAGTCGTTGCAGCTCAATTTTTAGATCTTCGTATTTCACTAATTTCTCTAGCTGCTTCTCCTCAATTCTGCTGTCTCCTGGGATTGCGATGTCGATGATCCATACTTTCTTTTTCTCCACGATCACAATGTCTGGTGTGTTATGCTTCAGAATTCGGTCAGTCTGAAGTCGGAAGTCCCACAGTAGTTTTGCTTGCTCATTTTCGACCACTTTTTCGGGCTTATGATCCCACCAGTTCTTTGCCGCTGGTAAATGGTAGTTCCGGCACAAGTTCCAGTGGATCATCTGTTTATTATTATTATTATTATTATTATTATTATTATTATTATTATTATTATTATGTGCTTAGATGGACAGATTAACACTTAAAAGAAAAAAAGCAGAATACTTTTTAAGATGGGACCTATTTTACCAAATTAATAAAAAACAGATGTTACAAACTAAAAAGACTAAAAAAAGATAATTATATACTGAAATTTTATTAAGCTGGATCAACTAATTGTACTATTTCTGTGTGACTAATATTTATATGTTTATGAGGATTATCATTGTGATGATTGTTGTATCTCTATTCAAAACTAACTGTAACCAGACAACACGTTGTTCAGATAGAATTCAGGGGTAGGCAAAGTTGGCTCTTCTATGGCATGTGGACTTCAACTCCCAGAATTCCTGAGCTAGCATGATTGGCTCAGGAATTCTGGGAGTTGAAGTCCACAGGTCATAAAAGAGCCAACTTTGCCTACCCCCTGTTGTATGGCAGAACACCCCCGAGATAGATAATGGAGCATTTTGTATGCGCATTAAAAACATGCATTAATAAAACATATATTTTTTTAAAATTCCTTTTTAAAAAAAGAAATGAACACATTTGCTATCCTACAGGTGCACTTTCTGGGAAAGCTCTTTTAATTTAATTATTCTAATTTGATCGCCTTGATTTAAATGTTTCTCCATTCCTGAATAACTCACAAAAGGCAGAAGTGGGTTTCTCCTGGTTCTTACTGGTTTTTAGAACCGGTAGCACTGTCAAGCATCATATGTGTTCTGTCGAGCTTTCTGGTAGAATCCTCCCAAAAATGCACAGATACAATTTCAGACACACACACATTTGAAAATTCAAAACAATGTTCTTTATAATGAAAATTCACTTAAACTAAGCCCTCTTTTGGGATTGCAAAGAGCACTCGTCTCCAAACAAACTGGTAATTAGTACAAGTCCCTTATCAGTTCTGTGATACTTAGCTTGCAGCTGGGAGGCAATTCACAGTCCTTCTTCTTTCACAAAGTGAAACATACTTTGCTCTGGGTTAGTTTTAAAGCGGGGGGAAATCAGCACACAAAAGGTCCAAGTCAGTAAAGCAGTCACAAAACACAAGGATCAGATAATCCTCCACAATGGCCAAACCCACAGGCTGCTCTTTATAGCAGCCTCACTAATGACCACAGCCCCACCCAACTACAGGTGGCCTCATTTTGTTTGATAATAATCTCTAAGTTGTTGCTTCCTATGCATCGCTCTCCGCATGCGTGGCTGTATCATTAACCCTTGTTCTGAATCCAAGGAGGAGCTAGATAATTGATCTCCTTCTGAGCTGTCTGCCCCACTCTCCTCCTCCCTGTCACTCATGTCTTCTTGGTCAGAGGAGCCTTCATCATCAGATTCCACCGGGGCAAAACAGGCCTGCAGCATGTGGATGTCTCCCCCACATCCACAGTCCTTGGGGCAGGAGCTGGGCCAGAGCTAACCACAACAATATGCGAGCCCGAGCATGAAGCAGTAGCAAAAATATTTACAACCCACCCTGACAATAGGGCATCTAACATCAAACATAATACAATTCACACCCACCCCAAAATAATAAACTGAGAAATACCAAAAAAGATTTGAATTTAGAATAAACAGCAAGATGCAGCCACTGACATCAAAACGACAACAATTCAAAACATACTTGCAAGGCTAAACTCTGAATTTTTGTCCTTTATGCAGCGGTTAAAATTTGAGATTGCGGAAGTTATGACTGAGATCGATCACCTGACCAGCGTAGAGGAAAGGTGAGTTTGACTCAACATGCAGGGGGTCTCATGGAAAATATATACTTATTATTTCTGAGATATCGGCCACATTTCCTTGTCCGCTTGACGGGAATCTGAGCTGCACTGGTTGCCAGTTGGTCTCGGGGCCCAATTCAAAGGGCCGGTTATGACCTACAAAGCCCTAGATGGCTTAGGACAAGATTATGTTTGAGGCCATCTTCTGCCTCATGTATCCCAGCAGCCGATTCGGTCCCACAAAGCTGGTCTTCTCCAGGTCCTGTTGGCCAGACAATGTCGGTTGGGGAAGAGCCTTCTCTGTGGGGGCCCCAGCCCTCTGGAACGAACTCCCTCTGGAGTACTGCCCCCTCCCTCCTGGTCTTTTGTAAAGCCTTAAAAACCTACCTCTGTCGGCGGGCACGGGGGCCATGAGTGATGAGACTGTCTTCGGCCGATTAGATTTAGATTCGATTTATTGGATTTATATGCCGCCCCTCTCCGCAGACTCGGGGCGGCTCACAACAATAGTAAAGAACAGTACATAGTGACAAAATCCAATGCCCAACAATCCAATTACAATTTTAAGTTAAGAAATTCATAAAACAATCCCAATATATATAAAAAACAAGCACACAATCAATCAAACTGCAAAACAACATGGGCCAGGGGGAAATGTTTTAGTTCCCCCATGCCTGACGGCAGAGGTGGGTTTTAAGGAGTTTATGAAAGGCAGGGAGGGTGGGGGCAATCCTAATCTCAGGGGGGAGCTGGTTCCAGAGGGTCGGAGCCACCACAGAGAAGGCTCTTCCCCTGGGTCCCTCCAGATACTAGATATGATTGGACTGGATGAATGTGTGTACACGTGGTCTTTTTAAATCTTTTTTTAAAGTAAATTTTCATAATTTTTATAGTTATTTAGATTTCTTAGATATTGTTATATTTACCTGGATGGAAAAAGACTTTGTTGGGAGCTTCTTTGTTCTGTCTGGACGGGTCAACGGTCAGAATAAAAACCACACACGCACACTCAGAGGATCCAATATAAAATGACATTGCTATTAAAATGTCCAGAGGAAAACAGGTTAATATTTTAGTCCATAATGGCAGTATTCTCAGCTAATAGTCTCTGAGATAAGAAACGAATTCTGGGCCTGGAGCCAACCCTGATTTAGGGATTTTTCTTCGCTGCAAGATACATGCTTTTTTGTATCCGGAGTAGGAGTAAATTTTAAAGGGTTTAATATCCTAATACACTACAGTGGTACCTCTACTTACGAACTTAATTCCTTCTGTGACCAGGTTCTTAAGTAGAAAAGTTTGTAAGAAGAAGCAATTTTTCCCATAGGAATCAATGTAAAAGCAAATAATGTGTGCGATTGGGGAAACCACAGAGAGGGTGGAGGCCCTGTGTCCTCCCAGGAGATTCCTAGAGAGGCCCCACGGAGGCTTCTCCCCGCCTTTTCCGGCCCTGTTTCCTCTCAGGAGATTCCTAGAGAGGCCCCACGGAGGCTTCTCCTCACCTTTTCCGGCCCTGTTTCCTCTCAGGAGATTCCTAGAGAGGCCCCACGGAGGCTTCTCCTTGCCTTTTCCGGCCCTGTTTCCTCCCAGGAGATTCCTAAACAGGCCCCACGGAGGCTTCTCCCCGCCTTTTCCGGCCCTGTTTCCTCTCAGGAGATTCCTAGAGAGGCCGCACGGAGGCTTCTCCCTGCCTTTTCTGGCCCTGTTTCCTCCCAGGAGATTCCTCGAGAGGCCTCCACGGAGGCTTCTCTCCGCCTTTTCCGGCCCTGTTTCCTCCCAGGAGATCCCTAGAGAGGCCCCACGGAGGCTTCTCCCTGCCTTTTCCGGCCCTGTTTCCTCCCAGGAGATTCCTAGAGAGGCCCCACGGAGGCTTCTCCCCGCCTTTTCCGGCCCTGTTTCTTCCCAGGAGATTCCTAGAGAGGCCCCACGGAGGCTTCTCCCTGCCTTTTCCGGCCCTGTTTCCTCCCAGGAGATCCCTAGAGAGGCCCCACGGAGGCTTCTCCCTGCCTTTTCCGGCCCTGTTTCCTCCCAGGAGATCCCTAGAGAGGCCCCACGGAGGCTTCTCCCCGCCTTTTCCGGCCCTGTTTCCTCCCAGGAGATTCCTAGAGAGGCCGCACGGAGGCTTCTCCCTGCCTTTTCCGGCCCTGTTTCCTCCCAGGAGATTCCTCAAGAGGCCTCCACGGAGGCTTCTCCCTGCCTTTTCCGGCCCTGTTTCCTCCCAGGAGATCCCTAGAGAGGCCCCACGGAAGCTTCTCCCTGCCTTTTCCGGCCCTGTTTCCTCCCAGGAGATCCCTAGAGAGGCCCCACGGAGGCTTCTCCCTGCCTTTTCCAGTTACAGTTTCGGAGGCTTGGGTTTGTAAGTAGAAAATGGTTCTTGAGAAGAGGCAAAAAAAATCTTGAATGCCCGGTTCTTATCTAGAAAAGTTCCTAAGCATAGGTGTTATTAGGTACTTGGATCTTAGCAAACAAATTTTTTTGTTGTCTTTGGGGGGAAAATAAGAGATGACCCTTTCCCCTCCTTATAAAGGGTGGGTTGTTTTTAGTGCATCTTGCATTCATATTGTATTGGCAGTTCTGTGTTAGCAAAAACTTCAGAAGAGAAGGATTTAGGGGTAGTGA
This sequence comes from Erythrolamprus reginae, assembly GCF_031021105.1. Lineage (NCBI taxonomy): Eukaryota > Metazoa > Chordata > Lepidosauria > Squamata > Dipsadidae > Erythrolamprus > Erythrolamprus reginae. The sequence goes on from NC_091958.1 coordinate 50,437,072, forward strand.
TTTCTGACAGTCTCAAAATGGGTGAGCAGTGTGGTCGGGCAGTAGGAAAAGCAAGTAGGATGCTTGGCTGCATAGCTAGAGATATAACAAGCAGGAAGAGGGAGATTGTGATCCCGCTATATAGAGCGCTGGTGAGACCACATTTGGAGTACTGTGTTCAGTTCTGGAGACCTCACCTACAAAGAGATATTGACAAAATTGAACGGGTCCAAAGACGGGCTACAAGAATGGTGGAAGGTCTTAAGCATAAAACGTATCAGGAAAGACTTCATGGACTCAATCTGTAGAGTCTGGAGGACAGAAGAAAAAGGGGGGACATGATCGAAACATTTAAATATGTTAAAGGGTTAAATAAGTTTCAGGAGGGAAGGGTTTTTAATAGGAAAGTGAACACAAGAACAAGGGGACACAATCTGAAGTTAGTTGGGGGGAAATATTATTTTACTGAAAGAGTAGTAGACCCTTGGAACAACCTTCCAGAAGACGTGGTTGGTAAATCCACAGTAACCGAATTTAAACATGCCTGGGATAAACATATATCCATCCTAATATAAAATACAGGAAATAGTATAAGGGCAGACTAGATGGACCATGAGGTCTTTTTCTGCCGTCAGTCTTCTATGTTTCTATGTTTCTATCTGGGCCCCGAGATGCAGTGAAGGGCTACCAAAATTTTTACTACCACACTGTGGGCGTGGCTTATGCAGGATGCCCTGCGTTTTCTTTCAACATTGGGTGCTCTGGGGTGGAGCTCCATTTTTGCTACCCCACTTCGTTTCCCCCCATCCGGGCAGTAGCCCACCCCTGCCGAGATGTGACGGTCGAGGTCTCGGCATCAACTTTTTGAAGTTTGCATCCTGCCGCCGGCAATATTCACGGCGTTTTTGGCACAACCTCCATGGTTTGTTTATCAAGCCTCTGCAGTCATTTCAGTTGTGGGATTGTGCTAGCAAAGCAGAAGTCCTCAATGCTTATTGGCATCCAGACACTCGGCGTATTATTCCATCCGTTCCCTTGAATGAATCCAGTTGAACTGGTTTGTGGGTTCAAACCTTATAATTCCTGGCTCCAGAATATTAAAATGTCATTTATGACTCCTTCCCATGAAGCCAAAGCTATTTTTATTTCTCTTTGAGTTAAACACAATTTTTTAAGCCACAAGAAGGGGCGTTCGACAAGGATGTAGACTCTTTGTTGGCTCCATGGGATACTACCATATTGTAAATACAGTGTTCCCTCGATTTTCGCGGGTTCGAACTTCGCAAAAAGTCTACACCACAGTTTTTCAAAAATATGAATTAAAAAATACTTCGCGGGTTTTTTCCCTATACCACGGTTTTTCCCACCCGATGACGTCATATGTCATCGCCAAACTTTCATCTGCTTTTAATAAATATTTTTTTAAATAAACTTTAATAAATAAACATGGTGAGTAATAATCTAAATGGTTGCTAAGGGAATGGGAAATTGCAATTTAGGGGTTTAAAGTGCTAAGGGAAGGTTTGTGATACTGTTCATAGCCAAAAATAGTGTATTTACTTCCGCATCTCTACTTCGCGGAAATTCGACTTTCGTGGGCGGTCTCGGAACGCATTCCCCGCGAAAAGCGAGGGAACACTGTAATGCCTTTGATTGAATTGTGGAAATACATTTTTGTTCTAATGCATTCCTTTTTTATCTCTCTTCCAAACTGACAGTAAAGCTACTCAAAGGAATAAGCAGGTTGCAATGGGCAGGAAAAAATTTAACATGGATCCCAAGAAGGTGAGGCATTTTTCTGAGAATGTGCACTTTGAGCTGAAATGTGTGGCCCATGATCTGTTTAACCACAGTTTGTTCCATCAACTATAGTTGGAGGAGTTCATTGCAAGCTTTAAGTCAAGGGTGAACAACCTTGGCAACTTTATGCCTCCTCTCGCAGCAAAACACCTTACTACATCAGATTTGAAGTATTGCAATTTACAACTACGTCGCCTGCGATCTGATCTAACAGTAGTTCATAAAATCATATACCAAAATGTCCTTCCTGTTAGTGCTACTCTACCTTCAACCGCAACAACACACGAGCACATAATAGATTCAAACATAATGTGAACCACTCCAAACTAGACTGCAGAAAATACAACTTCAGCAATAGAGTGGTCAACGCCTGGAACGCATTACCTGACTGTGGTTTCTTCCTCCAACCCCAAAATATTTAACCTCAGATTGTCTACCGTTGAACTCCCCGTTTCTAAGAGGTGTGTAAGGGGCGTGCGTAAGTGCGCCATTGGGGGGACACGATCGAAACATTTAAATATGTTAAAGGGTTAAATAAGGTCCAGGAGGGAAGTGTTTTTAACAGGAAAGTGAACACAAGAACAAGGGGACACAATTTAAAGTTAGTTGGGGGAAAGATCAAAAGCAACGTGAGAAAATATTATTTGACTGAAAGAGTAGTAGATCCTTGGAACAAACTTCCAGCAGACGTGGTTGGTAAATCCACAGTCACTGAATTTAAACATGCCTGGGATAAACATAGATCCATTGTAAGATAAAATACAGAAAATAGTATAAGGGCAGACTAGATGGATCATGAGGTCTTTTTCTGACTTCAGTCTTATATGTTTCTATTGTGCCTGCCGTCCCTGTCCTACTGTTTTCTTTTATCATTATTTACTACTTATGTTATGCTTATACAAACTACAATCCTATACTTGTTCGACAAAACAAACAAACAAACTTTTAACTCCCAAAATTCACCAGCCAGCCCACTTCCAGAATTCTCAGCCGCAAAAACACTGGAAGACGCCATCTTGTTTAATTAACCCATCTCCTCTGATCTCCATCGTACCATCTTGTCGAAAAAGCCCAATAAATGGAGCTCGGCGTCATTGGACGAGCTTCTCTAGGGCTGATCTGCAAACCTATCTTTCTTATTACATTTCGGTCTTTAGTTTGCTCTCCCAATTTTTCTTTATTAGATCTGAGAGAGACAGTTTAGCGAACACCACGTTCCTTTTGTCTGGCTCGCCTCCCTCCATCTTAAAAGCTAAATACATCTGGAGCCTTGCCTTCTCCTTAAGGGGTTAGCTTGGGTTTTTTTTCCGATGATGCTAATTTCATTTTCTTGAGCTATCTGGATTTCCAGAAGACAGGCCCAAGTTACAAGAAACGGATATGTGAAGCATTGAGCCGAGAGAGAAAGAGAGAGAGAGAAACAGAGAGACAGAGAAAAGAGAAAGAGAGAGAGAGAAGGAAAGAGAAAGAAACACAGAAAGAAGTAAAGAAATAGAGAAAGGAAAAAAGAGAAACATTGCAAGAGAAAGAAGTATATCAATGGTGGAATTTTAAACATAGTTGTAAAATTAAATAAGTAAGAATTTATATTATTATTATTATTATTATTATTTTATTATTATTTATTAAATTTGTATGCCGCCCCTCTCCGTAGACTCGGGGCAGCATACATGAACTTATTAATTTGAATGTTAACTGTATGCATACATGAAAGAACATTTAGAAATTAATATGACAAGGTTTCTCTTTTTTAATTGTACTAAATAAGTGAATTTCAAAAAAACCTATAACATGACAATAATAGATAGAATGTAATAGTTTAAAAACAATATAAACACAGAGTATTTTTGCAATATTATAAATTTTAAAGTGTTATTTTTTATATTTTATTACTAGCTTAAGTATTTGATATTTTATAGATGAGAAAATTAATTAAAGTTATATAAACTATAACATAAAGAATTGAACAAGAACATAGAGCGTGTGTGTTATATTTCTGTACATTGATCTGATTATAGTTAGGGTTTTTTCCCCCCTGCACTAGTTAGACTTCTGCGACAAGCGGAGCAATGGTAGCTCCTTGAATGTTGAATGTTGTTTGTTTTTGTTTGTCTAATGAAAAATAATAATAAAATATTTTTAAAAAAAGAAAGAGAAAGAAGTAAAGAAATAGAGAGGGAAAGAAAAAGAGAGAAACACCGAAAGAGAAAAAAAGTAAGGAAAGAAAGAAAGAAAGAGAGAAAAAGAAAAAAGAAGAGGGGGTGGGAAAAAGAAAGAGAAAGAAAATGAGAAATAGAAAGAAAAGAGACCCTTTGAACAGCTTTGGAATTGCCACAAATTTCTTTTCTTGTGGTGGTTTTGTGGAAGGAAACGTAATTCTTTTTGGTAACCAAAAATACTGCCTCCAAATAGAAATCTAATTCTTGGTCTTTTTGTCTGTGTTTTGACTAGATATTTGTTTTAGAGAGATTTTTGCAAGTCAGGCAAAAGTCCTTGACTTATGACCACAACTGGGGCAGAATTTCTGCTGCTAAGCAAGGCTATTGTCAAGCAGACTGTGTCCAGTTTTTACAATCTCTCCCCCCTCCCCAATTGTTGTGGATCAATGCAGTTATTGAGCAAATTGCTTGGTGTGATTCGCTTAATAACTGCATTGTACGAGGACCTGTCATAAGTGCCTTTGCCTTGTGAGAAGTACAACTTCCCTACAACTTTGAGCAATTGCTAAATTTAGTGGTTTGAAGTGTAGGATTACCATATCTCAAGACCTAAAATGGTCACCGAACATCAAAAATATCATCACAAAAGCACAACAAAGAATGTTCTTTCTGCGCCAGCTCAGGAAGCTCAAACTGCCCAAGGAGCTGCTGATACAGTTTTACAGAGGAATCATTGAGTCTGTCATCTGCACCTCTATCACTGTCTGGTTTGGTGCTGCAACCCAACAGGACCGACACAGACTTCAGAGGACAATCAGAACTGCAGAAAAAGCAATTGCTGCCAACCTGCCTTCCATTGAGGACCTGTATACTGCATGAGTCAAAAAGAGGGCGGGGAAAATATTTACTGACCCCTCACATCCTGGACACAAATTGTTTCAACTCCTACCCTCAAAACGTCGCTACAGAGCACTACACACCAAGACAACTAGACACAAGAACAGTTTTTTTCCAAACGCCATCACTCTGCTAAACAAATAATTCCCTCAACACTGTCAGACTTTCTACTAAATCTGCACTTCTATTCTACTGGTTTTTCTCATCATTCCTATCACCCATTTCCTCCCATGTTGACTGTATGACTGTAACTTGTTGCTTATATCCTAAGATTTTTATTAATATTGCTTCTTCATTGCTTCTTTGACCCCTATGACAATCATTAAGTGTCGTACCACATGATTCTTGACACATGTATATTTTATTTTATGTACGCTGAGAAGCATCTGCACCAAGACAAATTCCTTGTGTGTCCAATCACACTTGGCCAATAAAATTCTCTTCTATTCTATTCTATTTCCTGCACACATACACAATCACACACGCAAACTAACAGACAAAGGAAGGGTAAAAGAGCAGTGGTTTTTCAAGGCTAAATATATTTTCCAGGTTTCATAAAACATCTTGGGTTTAACCTGATTAATAAAATAATTCAGTACATTTTTCTCCTTTGGAAACAGGAAGGACAGTTTTGCTGTGTTTCTTGGGTCAAAAATACGTTTGTTTTTCTTGATTTCTCCGCCATCCTAAACCTGCTTTGAACTTTCCGGCTTGTTTGTTTGGGAAAACGAACCCAGCTATTTCCACTCCAGGCATTTGTGGTTCCAGCTGTCCCAAGAAGGGAAAAGAGCAATAAATCTTGCCCAGGAATTGCTCCGATTAAATCCCGGGTTTGGAAAATGTAGTTAAAATGCCATTTTCTAAAAACAGAGTTTGCACAATGACCTTCGAGTGAAAAGCAAGAAAAACCTGCATGTTGGTTTGACATGATTGATTGCAGTTAGTTGTTTGGTTAACCACTTTGAAAATAAGCCATGGGTTAACATGGTTTTAGTAATGAGGCGGCCAAAGGCCTTGCGTGGACAAGTCTCCTTGCTCAACAAATCATGGTTAAAACAAGCCATAAGTTAGTGTAGGATTTAGCAGTGTGTAAGCCCAACTAGGAAGCAGCCAAAAGTTAGAATGAAGAATTTCCTTACTCAATAAACTGTGGTTAAAAAGCAAACCATGAGTTACAATGCTGTTTAGCAATGTGTAGACCCAGCCAGGAAGTAGATCTGGATAGATGTATTTCCTTGTTCAATAAACCATGGTTAAAAGCAAGCCATGGGTAAATGCAGTACTGTATTTAATAATGTGTAGACCCAACCACAAGGTTGGCTTTGGGTAGGCGAGTTTCCATGCTCAATAAACCATGGTTAAGAGCAAACCATGGGTTAATGCAGAATTTAGCAATGTGTAGATCCAACCATGAGCTTTGGTTGTAAGTCGAGGAGTCCCTGTTTTCTGTATTTCCAGAATGTGAATTTTCGATAAAGAGCAAGGAAGCCTGAATTCTTAACTTCCTTTTATTTTTCTTGCCCTCCTTTTGATTTAGGGAATTCAATTTCTCATTGAAAATGATCTTCTGCAGAACACGCCCGAAGACATCGCTCAGTTCCTATATAAAGGGGAGGGTCTTAATAAAACCGTTATTGGCGATTATCTCGGCGAAAGGTAAGTATTTATTTATTTGTATTTATTGCATTTATTGTATTTGAATGTATGTAGAGGTCAGTCCTGGCTGCATATCGCCTCCAGATGGACACAGAGAGGTGGATTTGGACCCTCAGGTTTCCTTTGCTTTTATGGGTCGTCCCAGGGGTGGAATGGTACCAGTTTGGCCCAGTTTGGGTGTACTGGTAGCAGCAGCAGCCTCCGCCACTGGTGGTTCAGAGAACCACTAGTGATGGCCCCACAAGGCTCCACCCCCTGCTCGAACGTCGCCATTTTCTTTTTTTAACCCTCTGCGTATGCGCAAAGCCTTCCGTGCATGTGCAGAGGGCCGAAAAGAGCATATGATGGCATGCATGTCGGAACTGGTAAAGGGAGGTAAACAGATTTTACCGCTGGTAATCCCCAACTTACAACAGTTTTGTTTTGTGACCATCCAAAGTTCCAATGGGCAGTGGAAAAAGCGACTTATGGCCAATGACCGATAAGGGCCCACAGGGTTGGCCTTCTCCGGATCCCGTCAACTAGACAGTGTCAGTTGGTGGGGCCGCGTGGGAGGGCCTTCTCTGTGGTGGCGCTGGCTATTATTATTATTATTATTATTATTATTATTATTATTATTATTATTATTATTTGCCGGCAGGCCTGGAGTCATTGATTAATTCGATACCATCTTGATCTGGCCACTAGAAGATATGAATGTTTTTTAAAAACGGTTTTTACATTGTTTTTACACTACATTTTGTAAAATACAGAGTTTGGAAGGAGTTGGGCAGCCTATAAGTATTATTCATCAATCAATCAATAATAGGCAACTAACTTTCTTTATTCCCCCACCCACCCAAAAAAATGTTTGGCTTCTAATGCAAGATGCTTCTTCAGTTCAGTCCAGGACAATATAACGGAGGGGGTTGATCGAGCAACTTCAGATCGTGCAGAATGCAGCTGCGAGAGCAATCATGGGCTTCCCCAGGTATGCCCATGTTACACCAACACTCCGCAGTCTGCATTGGTTGCTGATCAGTTTCCGGTCACAATTCAAAGTGTTGGTTATGACCTATAAAGCCCTTCATGGCATCGGACCAGAATATCTCCGGGACCGCCTGCTGCCGCACGAATCCCAGCAACCGGTTAGGTCCCACAGAGTTGGCCTTTTCCGGGTCCCGTTGACTAGGCAATGTCATTTGGCGGGACCCAGGAGAAGAGCCTTCTCTGTGGCGGCCCCGGCCCTCTGGAACTAGCTCCCCCCAGATATCAGAGTTGCCCTCACCCTCCTTGCCTTTCCCAAGCTCCTTAAAACCCACCTCTGTCGTCAGGCATGGGGGAATTGAAATTTCCCTTCCCCCTAGGCTTATAGCATTTATACATGGTATGCTTGTATGTATGAGTGGTTCTTTAAATTGGGTTTTTTTAGATTGTTTTAATATTACATTTGTTTACATTGTCTTTTTATATTGTTGTTAGCCGCCCCGAGTCTTCAGAGAGGGGCGGCATACAAATCTAATAAATACAAATACAAACTACAGATCCCATCTCTCTCCAGTCCCACCACTATCTCTATATATCCTTTGATATTAATGTTTTATTCTAATGTATTTAAATTTTAATTTTTTATGACCGTAAGCCGCCCAGAGTTAATCCTATGGTAAGATAAACAGCCTATACATTTTATAAATAAATATGTAAATAAATACATCAGTAAGTATCCACGTACCAAAATATATATTGAAAAGACTCGGCTGTGTTTTCTTTGCATTGCTGGCAGGTAAAATTCTGCAGGGCATTGATGTAATTGAGATTTATGAGGTGCAGAATTCAAACCAGGACAATTTCATCTTAATGACATGCCTTGGTTTCAATCTGTTGAGGAAGCTGCATTATTTCATTTTTTTTTTCCTATTCCTCTCCTCCTTTCCTTTCATCCTCTCAATAAACAGGTGGTTTACTTCCTGGTTTGCAAACAAGGAAGTTATACTGTTTCCAGTATAAAACTTTTTATACTGGAAAAGAAAGAAATTATACTTGATTAAACGTTCTCCAGAGGAAAACTTATAAGGAGATCTTGAAAAAAAAGATTGTGAGATCTTAGAACTGGGTGTGTTCAGTTCTGGAGACCTCGCCTACAAAAGATATGGATAAAATTGAACGGGTCCAAAGACGGGCTACAAAAATGGTGGAAGGTCTTAAGCATAAAACTTATCAGGAAAGACTTCATGAACTCAATCTGTATAGTCTGGAGGACAGAAGGGAAAGGGGGGACATGATCGAAACATTTAACTATGTTAAAGGGTTAAATAAGATTCGGGAGGAAAGTGTTTTTAATAGGAAAGTGAACCCAAGAACAAGGAGCACAATCAGGTTAGTTGGGGGAAAGATCAGAAGCAACATGAGAAAATATTATTTTGTGGAAAGAATAGAAGATGCCTGGAACAAACTTCCAGCAGACGTGGTTGGTAAATCCACAGGAACTGAATTTAAACATAGAAACATAGAAACATAGAAGACTGACGGCAGAAACAGACCACATGGTCCATCTAGTCTGCCCTTATACTATTTCCTGTATTTTATCTTACAATGGATATATGTTTATCCCAGGCAGGTTTAAATTCAGTTACTGTGGATTTACCAACCACGTCTGCTGGAAGTTTGTTCCAAGGATCTACTACTCTTTCAGTGAAATAATATTTTCTCACGTTGCTTTTGATCTTTCCCCCAACTAACTTCAGATTGTGTCCCCATGTTCTTGTGTTCACTTTCCTATTAAAAACACTTCCCTCCTGAACCTTATTTAACCCTTTAACATATTTAAATGTTTCGATCATGTCCCCCCTTTTCCTTCTGTCCTCCAGACTATACAGATTGAGTTCATTAAGTCTTTCCTGATACGTTTTATGCTTAAGACCTTCCACCATTCTTGTAGCCCGTCTTTGGACCCGTTCAATTTTGTCAATATCTTTTTGTAGGTGAGGTCTCCAGAACTGAACACAGTATTCCAAATGTGGTCTCACCAGCATTCTATATAGCGGGATCATAAACTCCCTCTTCCTGCTTGTTATACCTCTAGCTATGCAGCCAAGCATCCTACTTGCTTTTCCTACCGCCCGACCACACTGCTCACCCATTTTGAGACTGTCAGAAATCACTACCCCTAAATCCTTTTCTTCTGAAGTTTTTGCTAACACAGAACTGCCTGGGATAAACATAGATCCACCCTAAGATAAAATACAGGGAATAGTATAAGGGCAGACTAGATGGACCAGGAGGTCTTTTTCTGCCATCAATCTTCTATGTTTCCATATTTAGTGGCCAAGTGAAGATATTGAAATCTATCTCCAAAGGATTCTCCTGGAGCCTATTTGCTAAATTGCTTTGTTGTTGTTGTTGTTGTTGTTGTTGTTGATGTGATTGTGTCAAAGTTTTAAACAAAACCAACCCGCCTTTGAATCCACCACGTTCATTTCCTCTTGGCAAAGGTTTCCTAGTATTTACACAACAGTCGGTTTGCCTCGGATTTTAATGAATGGGTTTTTCGACATATTAATTAAAATTCTTGGATAGGTTTGTCGGGCACCCTATTAAAAAAAAAAAATCCACCTACCCTGTCTTGGATGGAAGTGGATCGACGGCATTTTAATCTGTTCATGCCTTTCGAACACACCCTGTGAACTGCAAGGCTTCATATTGGCCAGGATTAAATGATGATGAATGGTTGTCTAAATGTGGGGAGAAGGATGGTTGTTTCTGTTTCATGATGGTTTGTGTTATCCGGCATCTATGTCTCCTGGGGCGCTCTCAAGTTGGCTGTTTTCTTACAGATGTTACACAAATTCCTTGTGTGTCCAATCACACTTGGCCAATAAAATTCTCTTCTCTTCTCTTCTCTTCTATTCTCAAACTGGGTAACCTCATCAGGGCTAATCTCACCAGCTCACTGAGGACGTTATCTAGTTTGGTAACGAAATGTCTGGAAAAAAATAGCCAAGCTCAGAGACCACCAAAGACCACAATGTTGTCATAGTCGTCATCGTCCCCCTCCGCCTTTCTTCCTTCTCTCTCCTCCTCCTCTTGCTATCTTCTCTTTTTCTTCCTCCTGCTTTCTCTTCCCCTCTTCCTCCTCCTCCTCCTCTTCCTCCTCCTCCTCTTCCTCCTCCTCTTCCTCCTCCCCACGAACCCCATTTCTTTCTAGCATTGATGATGTTACCTAGTTGAGTAATGAAAGGTCTACAACAAAACAACCAAGCTGAGAGAGCATCAAGGACCATACACTCCTCCTCCTCCTCCTTTCTCCTTCCCTTCTTCCTTCTCTCTCTCCTCCTCCTGCTGTCCTCTCTTCTTTTCTACTCCTTCCCCTCTTCCTTCTCCACCTCTTTTCCACAAACCTCACACCAAGTTCAAAGAGCATCAGTGACCATACAGCCCTCTTCTTCCTCAAGTTGTGCACTTTTCCAATTAGCTACTAATAAAAATAATTTCTTAATATTAAGATTGAAAAGTTTCCTGGTTTGGACCAGTGACTGCAGCTTGGCAACAGGCCAAAATTAAAACAATAAAAATAAAATAACCCATCAACCTCGAAAGCCCAACGTATGAATATTAAATTGAGCAATTACTATGACCTATAAAGCCCTTCATGGCACCGGACCAGATTATCTCAGGGACCGCCTTCTGCCGCACGAATCCCAGCGACTAGTTAGGTCCCACAGAGTGGGCCTTCTCCGGGTCTCATCAACTACACAATGTCATTTGGGGGGACCCAGGGGAAGAGCCTTCTCTGTGGTGGCCCCGGCCCTCTGGGACCAACTCCCCCCAGAGATTAGAATAGCCCCCATGCCTTTCGTAAGCTCCTTAAAACCCACCTCTGCTGTCAGGCATGGGGGAAGTGAGATATTCTGTCCCCCTAGGCTTCTACAATTTATGTATGGTATGTTTGTATGTATGATTGGTTTTTAAAATAAGGGTTTTTAGCTGTTTTTAGTATTGGATTGTCACATGTTGTTTTTACCACTGTTGTTAGCCGCCCCGAGTCTACGGAGAGGGGCGGCATACAAATCCAATAAATAAATACATACATACATACATACATACATACATACATACATACATACATACATACATTTAAAATAAATAAATAAATTTAAAATAAAATTAAAATAAAATTAAAATAAAATAAAATAAAATAAATAAATTTCAACTTATTTTCTCTTACAGGGATGACTTTAACATTAAAGTACTTCAGGCTTTCGTTGAACTGCATGAGTTTGTGGATCTCAATCTTGTCCAAGCATTACGGTAAGAAGTCTGTTGGGGGGAAAAAGGATTAAAAATAGTAGTAGATGGAGAAAAAGGTTGTTTACAATAGGCTGCACATCTGGCATAGAGCTCTTGCTTCACAATCAGGAGGTTGTGAGTTCAATCCTAGGTAGAGGCAGATGTAGTCAGGGGGTTGGACTAGATGACCTGCAGGGTCCCTTCCAGCTCTGTTAATCTGTTAAACAAGTTTTTTTTCTGGTGTTGTGAAGATCCCTAGATGGAACTTTTATCTTGATCTTACTTGTAGAGTTCAGCATTGTGCACAAACTTCTATAGTACACTTAAGCCAGTGTTTCCCAACCTTGGTCACTTGAAGATCTCTGGACTTCAACTCCCAGAATTCCCTGGCTGGGGAATTCTGGGAGTTGAAGTCCAAATATCTTCAAGTGGCCAAGGTTGGGAATCACTGCACTAAGCCACAAGACAGTTTGTGCAGGAATAGCTGGTGTGTTGGGTGATTTCAGCTAATATTGGTTTCTTAATATAATTCATAGAGTAACAAATGTGCTTGTATTGGGATCATCTATAGAGATTTTTTTTTTAATGACAATTTAAAAAATTAAGAAATCAACAAAGCAGCTTTATCCTTCTGACAGAAGGCCATTCATTTTTGGTTGCTATCTTGATTTTTTTAAACCGATCTTTTGGTCAAGCTTGTGCTGTTTTTTTATCTATTGGGTCAAAATTTGCTTTCCCATAGATCAGCGGTTCTCAACATGGGGATCGGGACCCCTTTGGGGGATGAACGAACCTTTCACAGGGGTTGCCTAAGTCTATGGGAAAAGACAAAATTATACTGACTTTGTTTCTATACTGAAAGAGTAGTAGATCCTTGGAACAAACTTCCAGCAGACGTGGTAGATAAATCCACAGGAACTGAATTGAAACATGCCTGGGATAAACATAGATCCATCCTAAGATAAAATACAGAAAATAGTATAAGGGCAGACTAGATGGACCATGAGGTCTTTTTCTGCCGTCAGACTTCTATGTTTCTATGGATGTCTTTTGCAGGCAATTCCTGTGGAGTTTTAGGCTGCCGGGAGAAGCTCAAAAAATTGATCGCATGATGGAGGCGTTTGCTTCGCGCTACTGCCTCTGCAACCCTGGTGTCTTCCAGTCTACAGGTGAGCGGGCGTGGCCTTTCCTACCTGCATTTGTCTTTATCGGTTGGACTGCCACATTCTGCAAGTCTCAACACGTTTGGGGTTGTGACAACTTGGCCGGCTGTTGTCACTGGTAACGACTATTGAAGGTCTCTGACAGTCTCAAAATGGGTGAACAATGGAAACTGCAGTTTAATGTTTCCAAATGTAAAATAATGCACTTGGGTAAAAGGAATCCTCAATCTGGGTATTGCATTGGCAGTTCTGTGTTAGCAAAAACCTCGGAAGAGAAGGATTTAGGGGTAGTGATTTCTGACAGTCTCAAAATGGGTGAGCAGTGTGGTCGGGCGGTAGGAAAAGCAAGTAGGATGCTTGGCTGCATAGCTAGAGGTACAACAAGCAGGAAGAGGGAGATTGTGATCCCGCTGTATAGAGCGCTGGTGAGACCACGTTTGGAATACTGTGCCCACTTCTGGAGACCTCACCTACAAAAAGATATTGACAAAATTGAACGGGTCGAAAGACGGGCTACAAGAATGGTGGAAGGTCTTAAGCATAAAACGTATCAGGAAAGGCTTAATGAACTCAACTTGTATAGTCTGGAGGACAGAAGGGAAAGGGGGGACATGATCGAAACATTTAAATATGTTAAAGGGTTAAATAAGGTTCAGGAGGGAAGTGTTTTTAATAGGAAAGTGAACCCAAGAATAAGGGGGCACAATCTGAGGTTAGTTGGGGGAAAGATCAGAAGCAACGTGAGAAGAAAATATTTTACTGAAAGAGTAGTAGATGTTTGGAACAAACTTCCAGCAGACGTGGTTGGTAAATCTACAGGAACTGAATTTAAACCTGCCTGGGATAAACATATATCCATCCTAAGATAAAATATAGGAAATAGTATAAGGGCAGACTAGATGGACCACGAGGTCTTTTTCTGCCGTCAATCTTCGATGTTTCTCTGTTTCTAAAATTTGTTTGGCAAGGTTTTTGTAAACCTCTTTAGAGCAACCGGGATTGGAAGGCAGGGAAATTGGCCTCATACAGGTAATCCTTGACTTACTACGGTTCATTTAGTGATCATTCACAGTTATGACGGCACTGAGAAAGCAACATAAGACAATTTTTCACACTTAACGGCCTCGGTAGCATCCCCATGGATCATGGGATCAAAATTCAGACGCTTGGCAATGGGTTCATACTTATGACTGTTGCGGTATCCCGGGCTCACTTGATTCCCTCTTACGACCTTCTGACAAGCCAAGTCCGTAGGGAAGCCCAATTCGCTTAAAGACCAGATTACTAACTTTAACCGCTGCAGTGATTCGTTTAACAACGGGTGGCAAGAAAAGGTTATTAAAATGGTGGCGAAACTCACTTAACAACCGTTTAGCTTAGCCACGGAAATTTTGGGCTCAACTATGGCTGCATATTGGGGACTCCCAGGAGCCATTGCATGGAAACAAAATTCAAATTAGCAATAGCAATGACAATAGCATTTAGCATATTACAGATAAGAGGAATAGTAAATCCCTCGGTAGATGACTATCCGACAGTTACAAAATGTAAATACAGTGTTCCCTCGATTTTCGCGGGTTCGAACTTGGTGGATAGCCTATACCACGGTTTTTAAAGAAATTTTAATTAAAAAATACTTTGCGGGTTTTTTTTCTCTACCACGGTTTTACCCGCACAATGACGTCATACGTCATCGCCAAACTAATAATTTTTGCAAATAAATAACAAAAAAAAATTATTGTTAATAAATAATTATGTTTATAAATATCAGGATCACTAAGTGTCTTATTCAATGGTGAGTACCAGTAATAATGGTGAGTAAATGATTGTTAAGGGAAAATGGGAAATGATAATTTAGGGGTTTAAAGTGTTAAGGGAAGGCTTGTGATACTGTCCATAGCCAAAAATGGTGTATTTACTTCCGCATCTCTACTTCGCGGAAATTCGATTTTTGCAAGCGGTCTCGGAACGCATCCCCTGCGAAAATCGAGGGATAGCAAAAACTGTATAGCAAAAACATGTAGAAATTCTTGATAGCATCTAATTTGGAAAGTGAAAACTAGCAGTCAACAGTATAGTTGACAAATTTTGTTGTTTAGGTCTACGTGAAATATTTTGTCAGTCTTTACTTGTCTTGCTATTATGTTGTTTCTTTTTATTAATATGTTGCTTTTTTTTCTTTGTTGTTTTTGATGAATTTATTTGTCTGTTTGTTTGTTTGTTTGTTGGATTTGTATGCCGCCCCTCTCCATGGACTCGGGGTGGCTAACAACAGTGACAAAAAACAGAATGTAAAAATCCAATACTACAACAGCTAAAAACCCTTGTTATAAAACCAATCATACATACAAACATACCATACATAAATTGTAGAAGCCTACGGGGAAAGATTATCTTAATTCCCCCATGCCTGACGGCAGAGGTCGGTTTTGAGGAGCTTACGAAAGGCAAGGAGAGTGGGGGCTATTCTAATCTCTGGGAGGAGTTGGTTCCAGAGGGTCGGGGCCGCCATAGAGAAGGCTCTTCCCCTGGGCCCCGCCAACCGACATTGTTTAGTTGATGGGACCCGGAGAAGGCCCACTCTGTGGGACCTAACTGGTCGCTGGGATTAATCAATAAAAACTATTTTTTAAATAAACAACAACAGTATTAAGACATATATACTGCTTCATAGGGCTTTATAGCCCTCTCTAAGGGGTTTTCAGAGCCAGCATATTGCCCCCAACAATTTGGGTCCTCATTTTACCCACCTTGGAAGGATGGAAAGCTGAGTCAACCTTGAGCCTGGTGAGATTTGAACTGCCAGCAGTCGGCAGAAGCAGCTTGCAATATCGCACTCTCACCACTGCGCCACCAAGGCTCAGTTTGAAGATTTCCTTCTTGACTCCATGCTTTGAGTTGTGTCCCAAAATCAACACAACTCCAGCAGGATGTCTTTTCTCTCGGCCGGGGGTCCTTAAGAGAGGAGAATGTAGTTGTTTACTTTTTTGCTATTTTGCCAGAGGCTGGTTTTTACAAGCAGCTGTGCAGGACAAATCTTCCGGCAGGACAAAGTCTCTAAGTCCAAATGACCTGCTTTGATCTTCCCGTTCTCCAGATACCTGCTATGTCCTCTCCTTTGCAATCATCATGTTGAACACCAGTCTACACAACCACAACGTGAGAGACAAGCCAACAGCGGAGAGGTTTATATCTATGAACAGAGGGATTAACGAGGGAGGAGACCTCCCAGAAGAATTGCTACGGGTAAGTAAGTGGGATTTGTCGAAGCGTGGAACTCATTGCCGGACTCTGTAGGGTCATCCCCAAACCCCCAACACTTTACCCTTAGACCAGCGGTCCCCAAACTACGGCCTGTGAGCCGCATGCGGCCCGCTGAGGTCATTTATCTGGCCCGCGGGTGAGTGACAGGAACACATCTAATTTTCCATGAATAAAATGCGGTATTTTGTTAGTAACTAATATCAATCGTCAAAAAAGTTGCAAAAGTTTTCTTTCTAATTTTGTCATCCAGTTACATTCATTTTCTTTTAATTAAATTCCCTCCTCAAAAAAGTACACCACCAATTATATTTCTAACTTATTAACCATTATGCCAAAGTGCTTCCTTCTTTCTTTATACATTTTTCTATAAGCCAAGAAAACCTTGTATAGCTAATCAGATGTCAACAAAAGAAAATTAAAAACAAAACATAAACATACATGAATTTCAGACTTCTTCCCCCCTTCTAAATAGTACGTTCCCATTTTGTTTTTTACTTTAAAACAAGGTATGTGCAGTGTGCATAGGGATTTGTTCATAGGTTTTTTTTATAGTCCGGCCCTCCAAGAGTCCGAGGGACAGTGAACTGGCCCCCTGTGTAAAAAGTTTGTGAACCCCTGCCTTAGACTATCCACGGTTGACCTCTCCAGATTCCTAGGAGGTCAGTAAGGGGCGAGTACAAGTGCACTAGAGTGCCTTCTGTCCCCTGTCCTATTGCTCTCCTATATCTCCTACACTATTCTTCTTTCCTATACAGTATTTATTCTATTCTTTCACCCATATATTTTATTCCCATTTCTTCTCTTCTTTCTTAGATATATCTTACTATGAGTATATCCTCTATAACCTTCATTATATATTTACTATATGTATACCCAATATAACTCTCATTGTGCAATGGACAAAATCAATCAATCAATAAAATAATAAATTTACAAGCGGGATGAACACGTGATGTGGCGTGTTCGTGAAGGATGGCCAAGGAATCGGAACTGCCTTCTACCGCACGAATCCCAGCGGCCGATAAGGTCCCACAGAGTTGGCCTTCTCCGGGTCCCGCCGACCAAACAATGTCGTTTGGCGGGCCCCAGGGGAAGAGCCTTCTCGGTGGCGGCCCTGGCCCTCTGGAATCAACTCCCCCCAGAGATTAGAACGGCCTCTACCCTCCTTGTCTTTCGCAAATTACTCAAGACCCACCTTTGTCGCCAGGCATGGGGGAGTTAAGATATTCCTTCCCCCTAGGCCATCACAAGTTATGCATGGTATGTTTGGTTTTTTATAATAAGGGTTTTTAGTTGTTTTATTAAATTGGATTGTTACATGTTGTTTTACCATTGTTGTTAGCCGTCCCGAGTCTGCGGAGAGGGGCGGCATATAAATCCAATAAATGAATGAATGAATGAATGAATCAATCAATCAATCAAATCAATCAATCAATCAATCAATCAATCAATCAATCAATTGTTGGGATGATAAAGCGGGTTTTATATTAACTGGATTTAGGATTTATATTGTATTGTACATTGTTAGCTGCCCCAAGTCTCCGAAGAAGGGCGGCATCTAAATCCAATAAATAAATACTGTATTTTTCAGAGTACAGTGATCCCTCGATTTTCGCGATCTCGATCTTCGCGAAACGCTATATCGCGATTTTTCAAAAAACATTAATTAAAAATATTTTCCCACCCGATGACGTCACTCTCTTCCTTTCTCATCTTTCTTTCTCTCTCTCTTTCTCTCTCTTGCTTCTTCCTCTCTCACACTCTCTTCCTCCCTCTCTCATCTCTTTCTTTCCTTCTCTCTCTTTCTCTATCTCTCCCCCTCTTGCTCTCGAGCGGCGGGCGGCGGGCGAGCGGCGGGCGAGCGGGCAGCAGCGAGGAGCCGAAGATCGGGGTTTCCCCTTTGCGTGGGCGGCAGGGAAGACCCAGGGAAGGTTCCTTCGGCCGCCCAGCAGCTGATCTGCTTGGCAGCGCCGCAGCAGCGAGGAGCCGAAGATCGGGGTTTCCCCTTTGCGTGGGCGGCGGGGAAACCCCGATCTTTGGCTCCTCGCTGCTGCGGCGCTGCCGAGCAGATCAGCTGCTGGGCGGCCGAAGGAACCTTCCCTGGGTCTTCCCAGGTGCGGAAGTAAAAACACCATCTGCGCATGCGCGGCCATGGAAAAAGGGCGCGCATGCGCAGATGGTGTTTTTACTTCCGCACCACTATATCGCGAAAAATCGATTATCGCGAGGGGTCTTGGAACGGAACCCTCGCGATAATCGAGGGATCACTGTATAAGATGCACCTTAGTTTTTGGGGAGGAAAATAGGGAAAAGAATCTGCTTACCAGGTATTCCTTGGGCTAGCATCCTTAGTCTGGTCAGCTTCAGCACATCATTTTATCCCATGGTTAGGGCTTTAAAAAACCCTTATTCAGAGAGAGTAAAAAGGAAAGAGTTTGCAAGCCGAATACTAAATACATACTTGGTAAAACTGAACCAATAGACCCTCACTCAGTCAAAGACCTTGGAGTACTCATTTCCAATGACCTAGGTGCTAGAGCCCACTGTAACCGCATTGCCAAAAAGGCTTTCAGAATTGTAAACCTAATCTTATGTAGCTTCTTCTCTAGAAACACTGATTTATTAACCAGAGCATACAAAACATTTGTCAGACCTATTCTAGAATATAGCTCACCTGTGTGGAATCCACACTGCATATCAGATATTAATACAATCGAAGGAGTCCAGAAATACTTCACAAGAAGAGTCCTTCACTCCTCCTCACGTAACAAATCACCCTACTCCTCCAGACTTCAAATACTAAATCTAGAAAATTTACAACTACGTCGTCTCCGAACTGATTTAACTGTTGTTCATAAAATCATACATCATAATGTACTCCCTGTCAGTGACTACTTCACCTTTAACAACAACAACAGAAGAGCACGTAATAGATACAAACTGAATGTAAATCGCTCCAAACTTGACTGCAGAAAATACGATTTCAGCAATAGAGTGGTCACTGCCTGGAACTCATTACCTGACTCTGTTGTTGCTTCCCCCAACCCCAAAATCTTCAACCTTACATTATCTACAATTGACCTCTCCCCTTTTCTAAGAGGTCTGTAAGGGGCGTGCATAAGAATAGAATAGAATAGAATAGAATTTTTATTGGCCAAGTGTGATTGGACACACAAGGAACTTGTCTTGGTGCATATGCTCTCAGCGTACATAAAATAAAATATACATTTGTCAAGAATCATGTGGTACAACACTTAATGATTGTCATAGGGGTCAATAAGCAATGATGAAGCAATATTAATAAAAATTATGTGCCTAATGTCCCTGTCCTACTGTCTTATTATCCTTTCTATTACTACATTCTACTTATGTTATGTTAATATGTACTATAATACTATACTTGTTTGACAAACAAACAAGTAAGTAAGTAAGTAAGTAAGTAAGTAAGTAAGTAAGTAAGTAAGAAAGAGCTGGGAACATAGCAAGTAGCTTGTTAGGGCTAGAAAGAAACATTTGGAGCAAGTTAGTGCAATGGGTTGAAAAAACCTCCATATCTGTGGTACTTAACCTTCTCTGCCCTCTGGGTTTCTTCCAGAATTTATACGAAAGCATTAAAAACGAGCCCTTTAAGATCCCAGAAGACGATGGGAACGATTTAACCCACACCTTCTTTAATCCAGATCGAGAAGGCTGGCTCCTGAAATTAGGTGAGTCAATCCATTCTTCCCCTCCATCTTCTGACTCGGCTGATGGTTGATTTGTCGTTGTCCCTTTCCGCCTTTCCACTGCTGGGGCTGGAAGTCACATCGAATGGCCACACTTATCCCTTTCTGCTGATGTCATCATTTCGCTGGGGGGAAAAAAATCTTTCTTTTTGATGATTTTACGCCGAGCTGTGGAATTGGATTTCTGAGGTTACCAATCTCAACCCGAATGCATGCTGTCCATTTCCCCCTCCCCCCCGAGCATCTGAGCCCATCAAAAGTTCTGTTGGATTTGAACGACCTTTCATCAGTCCTTATTCTGTAATGTACACTGCTCAAAAAAAAATAAAGGGAACACTCAAAGAACACATCCTAGATCTGAATGAATGAAATATTCTCATTGAATGCAGTGGTACCTCTACCTAAGAACGCCTCTATTTAAGACCTTTTCTGTTCTGCCGGCATGTCCCAACTGCCCGTAATTATAGGGTAATTAGTCCAAAAAGACACACACCATACAACCAAAAGTCTTTATCAACAGAAAAGCAGAAAAACCTCCCTTTTTAAATGTCAAAGGGATTTTCTGGTACACAGAAGGCACAGGTTAAATGCAATCCAATTTCTCACCCAGTAACTGGGAAATTGAGTCCAATTCCAAAGTCCAAAAAGTCCACACACAGTCTTGAACATGGAAACAGAAAAACTACGATCTTGACAAAACTATGAATCAGATAAATTTCCACAAGGCTAAACCAGCATGCTGCTCTTTTTATCTGTGGCACTAATTACAGCAGCTCCACCCAACCACAGGTGGCCTCACTTATCTCCTGTAATAATCCTTCAGTTGTTCTCTCCTATGCATCACTCTACGCATGCGTGGGTCTGTCATAAGTTCTTGTTCAGAATCCAGGGATGATAAGAATGATTGATCTCCTCCTGGGCTGTCTGCCAAACTCCCCTCTTCCCTGCCACTCACGCTTCCTTCATCAGAGGAGACTTCGTTGGGAGATTCTATCGGGAGCAAAACAGGCCTGTGGCATGTGGATGTTTCCCCCACCTCCACCTCCACATTCCTTGGGGCAGGAGCTGGGCCAGAGCCAACCACAACATTTTCTAAATAAGAACTGGGTGTTCAAGAGTTTTTTGTCTCCTCTCAAGAACCATTTTTTACTTACAAACTCGAGCCTCCGAAACTCTAACCAGAAAAGGCAGGGAGAAGCCTCCATGGGGCCTCTCTAGGAATCTCTTGGGAGGAAACAGGGCCTCCACCTTCCCTGTGGTTTCCCCAATCGCACGCATTATTTGCTTTTACATTGATTCCTATGGGAAAAATTGCTTCTTCTTACAAACTTTTCTACTTAAGAACCTGGTCACGGAACGAATTAGGTTCATAAGTAGAGGTACCACTGTACTTTGTTCTGTACAAAGTTGAATGTGCTGACAACAAAATGAAATTGATTGTCAATCAGTGTTGCTTCCTAAGTGGACAGTTTGATTTCACAGCAGTTTGATTTACGTGGAGTTATATTGTGTTGTTTAAGTGTTCCCTTTATTTTTTTGAGCAGTATACCTTTTATCATTGGTTACCAGGGAACACGCAAGCTTTTTCTTTTTATATCCCTGAATGTCTTTTGTTTTACCCAATCCATGTTATTTGTGCCTTTCTGTTGGTTTGATTTGGGGGTTCTGATTTTTTTGGGGGGGGGAACGAGTGGTTTAAACGTGCCTTCTTGTTTTCCTTTTGGGCTGAGATCTCTCACCTTTCTGTTCTGTGACTGGCTGTCTCTTCTTATTCTGCGTTAGGAGGTAAGGTATCTCTCTTTTCGTCTTCCCTTGCTTGCTTTCTGCTTTCCTTTAATCCTTCCTCGGCATTTGTTTCCTCTGCTTGCCACTAAATGGCTCGGCAGAGCCTGCAAAATTGCGTGTGCCTAAATCTATAAACCCATAGCAAATTATTGAGTCCTCGGTAACATCTTAACATCCGCTCACTGACCAGCTTGATTTAGGGCAGTGGGAGTGTGAACTTCAGCTGCTAGTGTTGAGTGTAAACCAGGATAGCATTTGTAATTTCTTTTTAGAATAGAATAGAATATAATGGAATGGAATAGAATTCTTTATTGGCTAAGTGTGATTGGACACACAAGGAATTTGTCTTTGGTGCAGATGCTCTCAGTGTACATAAAAGAAAAGGTACATTTGTCAAGAATCAGAATAGAGTAGAGTAAAATAGGAATGGAATGGAATGGAATGGAATAGAATAGAATTCTTTATTGGCCAAGTGTGATTTTACACACAAGGAATTTGTCTTTGGTGCAGATGCTCTCAGTGTACATAAAAGAAAAGGTACATTTGTCAAGAATCAGAATAGAGTAGAGTAAAATAGGAATAGAATGGAATAGAATAGAATAGAATTCTTTATTGGCCAAGTGTGATTGGACACACAAGGAACTTGTCTTTGGTGCATAAGCTCTCAGTGTACATAAAAGAAAAGATACATTTGTCAAGAATCAGAATAGAGTAGAGTAAAATAGGAATAGAATAGAATGCAATGGAATAGAATAGAATTCTTTATTGGCCATGTGTGATTGGACACACAAGGAATTTGTCTTTGATGTATCTGCTCTCAGTGTACATAAAGGAAAATATACATTTGTCAAGAATCATGTGGTACAACACTTAATGATTGTCATAGGGGGTCAAATAAGCAATCAGGAAACAATATTAATAAAAAATCTTACGGATACAAGCAAAACGTTACAGTCATACAGTCATAAGTGGGAGGAAATGGGTGATAGGAATGATGAGGAAAAAAAGAGTAGTAATAGTAGTGCAGACTTAGTATATAGTTTGACAGTGTTGAGAGAATTATTTGTTTAGCAGAGTGATGGCGTTCAGGGAAAAACTCTTCTGTTTTTCATTAAAGTATCAATTTGTTGGATTTTGCTGCAATAGATTCTATTGTATGGAACTGGCTAAATTCCAGCGAACAGCATTGACATAAACCTGTGTTTATTCCAATGTCAAAAATGGATGCAAACAATGTGAATTGATGCAGGAGATTTAACAGACATTTGTTAATAACAGACATTCTCATGTTGGTTTGCTGAAGTATGGCATCGGTGTAGTTTATTTCTGTTTCTGCTCTAGTTTTTGGTATCTTTTTTTCTTCTGTGTTTGATCCCTGAGCAACATCTCTTAAAAATACCGCTACAGATATTCACCACTATTGCAAACAATAGGTTCTCCAAAGTCATCCAGACGCTGATGAAAGAATTGACGATCAATGGACAATTAAATAATTGAGATTCAAGCTCTGCTGTTCCTTTGAAAAGGGGCTCAGTTACAAGCTTCGTAAGCTCCTCAAAACCCACCTCTGCCGTCAGGCATGGGGGAATTAAGATAATCTTTCCCCCTAGGCTTCTACAATTTATGCATGGTATGTTTGTATGTATGATTGGTTTTATAACAAGGGTTTTTAGCTGTTGTAGTATTGGATTTTTACATTCTGTGTTTTGTCACTGTTGTTAGCCGCCCCAAGTCCACGGAGAGGGGCGGCATATAAATCCAATAAATAAATAAATAAATAAAATTCAGATTTTGCAGACCGACCTGCCCAGGTAGCATCTGTTTTCATTCCCAGCTAACTCCCTAACTTAACTCATTTCGGCGTCTGATCCTCATCCATGTCACAGGCAGGAAACATCTACTGCCCTATTTTAATGTTACGGAGGATGGAAAACGAAGTAATGAATTGCAGATGGTTTAACTCCTCCTCAACGACCTGATTGCCAGAAACCTCAGCCAGAAATCTTGAGGTTTGTTTTATTCTTTGGCAAATCTGCCTTCTCACGGATCCCCCAAAAAGGGGATTTTGCTCCAAAAATCTCCCAGGATTAGGACTGAAAAAAAGGCATCCCTGTCCTTTTTTTCCTAAATAAACCCCAGCAAATTTTTTATTTATTTATTTTGTCCAATACATAACACACATTGAAGAGAATAGATATGTAATAATATAAATAAAGAAAAGAATAGAAGAAAAGATATAAAAGTATAGGTGAACAAATTTGAAAGGAAGAAAAGATAAATGAGATAAGGAGAGACAATTGGACAGGGGACAGAAGGCACACTGGTGCACTTATGTATGCCCCTAAGGAACCTGGAGAGGTCAATCGTGGATAGTCTAAGGGAAAAATGTTGGGGGTTAGGGGTTGACACTACTGAGTCAGGTAATGAGCTCCACGCTTCGACAACTCGGTTGCTGAAGTCATATTTTTTACAGTCAAGTTTGGAGCGGTTCATATTAAGTTTGAATCTGTTGCGTGCTCTTGTGTTGTTGCGGTTGACGCTGAATTAGTCATTGACAGGTAGAACGTTGCAGCATGTTTCAATTCAGTCCCAAAGATGCTGTTTTTTCAAGAGGCAACTGGACTTTGATTGTTTCATAAAGACCTTTCGCTTCTTTTTTGGGGGATGGGTGGGTGTATAAAATTTTCTTTATTTTTTCTCCAACATACAATAAAAACAACATAAGCAGTAAAAAAAAAACCCCACAGAATCAGTGCCTAAAATAATATAATAATGATAGATACTTTTTATCCTCTTTTTTGCTAAATTATCTCTTTTAAACTTTCCTTTGTCTGCTTTTGCTGTGGTTTTCATTCCCCTCTCTACCCCAAAATTAATACTTTTTGGCGTAGCGTTGAGGATTCTATTTCTCCTTCAAGCAGGATTAAAAAAATAATAATTCTGTAACGCCCAAGTTTATTTTGGGTGAATTTGGAGACATTGCCTAATGATTAATTGCACGCCAATTGAAGGGGTGGTAGAGGCAATGAAATTCCCTGCAGCAGATGTTGGAGCTGGACAAAAGAATTTTGCAAGCAAAATTTCTTGGATCCCTGGGAAGGCTCCCTCCGGACAAGACAATTTTTAAAATTCCCAATTATGGAGTCTGTTGGCCTCAGCTCAGCTCAACTGTCTGAGACAAAACCTTTTCTTATAAACAGCCAAGGTCTGGTTTTAATTACTTCCTCTTCTGCTGGGGGAATAAATATGGACTGCATTCCTTGGTCTTCTTTCTCCAATGTTTCTGTTGAAAAGGAATAATTTGGTCACTCGTGCCCTATTTTCCTAACCAGGAAAGGAGAGAATGTCTCTCTCTCTTTCTCTCTCTTTTTTTAATGCCTTATTTGCGTACCCAAATGCCTGCGTTTTTGATCTTTTGGGACATTAAATAACCCTTCAGTAGAAAAGAAAAAAGTAAATTAGAGAAACGTGGAAGGAATTCTAAAAGCACACCGAGAATAAGGTTGTTTTGCAGGAAAACATGGAGCTCTTTTGCAGAAAAAAACATTTGAGAAGTGAACGGGTCCAAAGACGGGCTACAAAAATGGGGGAAGGTCTTAAGCATAAAACTTTATCAGGAAAGACTTCATGAACTCAATCTGTATAATCTGGAGAAGGGAAAGGGGGACATGATTGAAACATTTAAATATGTTAAAGGTTTAAATAAAGTTCAGGAGGGAAGTGTTTTCAATAGGAAAGTGAACCCAAGAACAAGGGGGCACAATCTGAGGTCAGTTGGGGGAAAGATCAAAAGCAATGTGAGAAAATATTATTTCACTGAAAGAGTGATAGGTGCTTGGAACAAACTTCCAGCAGACGTGGTTGGAACTGAG
The DNA here is from genome assembly GCF_031021105.1 of Erythrolamprus reginae. Classification (NCBI taxonomy): domain Eukaryota; kingdom Metazoa; phylum Chordata; class Lepidosauria; order Squamata; family Dipsadidae; genus Erythrolamprus; species Erythrolamprus reginae. Next base: position 50,462,637 of record NC_091958.1, read on the forward strand.
TTTCAACATGCCTGGGGGAAACCTAATCCATCCTAAGATAAAATACAGGAAATAAGGGCAGACTAGATGGACCATGCGGTCTTTTTCTTCCATCAATCTTCTATGTTTCTATGGGTGAACCCAGCCGGAGGCAGCTCAGTTGATGACAAACCATGGATAGAGTATTGTGTCTGAACTCGACTAAGTGTGGCTTAATTGTCAATCCATAGTTCAATAATCCCGGCTTAGCTCAGCAAATTGATCCAGCTACCCTTCCTGGATATAAGGAGAGTCTCAGTAACCTTGTGTTCATTTTAACCCTACTTCTGTATCCATTCGCCATTCAACTATCTTTTGACACGGCTAATCATTAATAAAATAACAAAGTTATTTTGTCCCATTGCTGACAAAACTAAACCCAAGTGGCTTGTCTTGTTTTGCAGGTGGGCGCGTGAAAACCTGGAAAAGGAGATGGTTTATACTAACTGATAACTGCCTCTATTATTTTGAATACACAACAGTGAGTATGGTTTATAGGTGTCGATAATAATGTCATTTCTTCCACAGCCAAACTATTTCAACTGGTTGACTGGGGTATTTTTTTTTCCCTAGGACAAAGAACCCAGAGGAATCATTCCATTGGAAAATCTTAGCATCAAGGAAGTTGAAGATCCAAGAAAACCAGTAAGATCTCCCTCCTTCCCCCGACTTCTTGAAAGATCCTTTTCTTCCCAAAGGATCTTTCTTGATTTCCTTTAAATGGATCTTCCTCATCCATAGCAAGCAGCTCTCGTGGATGGTACCTGCTGGTTTAGTGGTACTTAGTGGTACTTAGTGGTAAACATCTTGTTCTGGAGATGCATCTCAACTGCTTAGCATTGTGAACATCTGCTAAAATAAAATAGAAAATGTCTGATGCGCAATTGAGTGGGGCCAGATGTGAAGGGATGGTATTATGACAACTCAAGATGGTGGACAAATGACCACATGAATGAGGCCTGGATCTTCTTTACAAACAAGGAACTTCAATCCTCACTCTCTCATCTATCTGTCTGTCTGTCTGTCTATCAATCATCTATCGATCTTATATCATCTATCATCTATCTTTTGTCTTCCATCTTATCTATCTTATGTCATCTCTCTCATCTATCATCCATCCATCCATCTATAGATTATCTATCACCTATCCATCTATCAATCTTTTATCATATCTATCTTGTGTGCAATCCTATACTGCAACCAAAGTATTGGATTTCAGAAAAACAAATTTTAATGCAGTGGGGGAATATTTAAATAATGAATTAAAGGGGAGGGATAAAATGGCAGGAACAAGCACCCAGTGGACTGTATTAAAAAAGGCCATCTTAAAAGCCACAGGACTGTATGTAAGGCAAATAACTAAAAGTAAAAGGAAGAAGAAACCGCTATGGTTTAGCAATGATGTAAGGGCTATAGTCAATGAAAAAAGGGCTGCCTATAGGAGGTATAAAGAGTCCGGATGTATAGGTGATACAGAGGTGTATAAAATGAGACAGAAGGAGGCGAAACAGATAATATATGCTTCTAATCTGAGGTTAGTTGGGGGAAAGATCAGAAGCAACGTGAGAAAATATTATTTTACTGAAAGAGTAGTAGATCCTTGGAACAAACTTCCAGCAGACGTGGTTGGTAAATCCACAGTAACTGAATTTAAACATGCCTGGGATAAACATATATCCATTGTAAGATAAAATACAGGAAATAGTATAAGGGCAGACTAGATGGACCTTGAGGTCTTTTTCTGCCGTCAGTCTTCTATGTTTCCATCTTATCTATCTTCTATCATCTCATCTCTATCTACTATATATATCTAGATTATCTGTCATCTATCTGCTATCTATCATCTATCGATCTTTTATCATATTTATCTTCTATCATCTATTTTCCATCTTATTTTCCATCATATCTCATCTGTCTATCTCTCTCTCGATGATCAATCATCTATTGATATTTTATCATATCTATATTCTATCATCTATCTATCTTACCTATCTTCTCTCATCCCTCTAATCTTTATCTTCTTTCATTCATAGAACAGTAGAGCTTCAATCATGTGTTTGAGGCACCATTTTGACTTCCTTGAGATATTCCCAATTTAGAGAAATAAAACAAGCAGCGATAGAAAGCGCTCAGGCGGTAATAGTCTTGGGTTGGAAGGATGCGACAAAATGGACAATGCAAAATTGGTACCGGTACATGGTGGACCACATTCAATTTGAGATTATGGATAAAAGGATGAATTTGGTTAATGAAACTGATTTGCGACAACTGATGGGACGATGTGACAAGGTAAGATGATATATGGCGAGTAGAATCCGAGACCAAGCTACAAGAAACAAATTGGAATCACTTTATAATATGTAAATAGATACTTTGCTCTCGGGTTAAAATGGTTTATACAAGAAACCCCCAATTTGGTGGTGGGGTATGAATGTTTGTCTGGTGGTGGGCACAATTCACAAAACACTTAGAAACATAGAAACATAGAAGACTGACGGCAGAAAAAGACCTCATGGTCCATCTAGTCTGCCCTTATACTATTTCCTGTATTTTATCTTACAATGGATATATGTTTATCCCAGGCATGTTTAAATTCAGTTACTGTGGATTTACCAACCACGTCTGCTGGAAGTTTGTTCCAAGGATCTACTACTCTTTCAGTAAAATAATATTTTCTCATGTTGCCTTTGATCATTCCCCCAACTAACTTCAGATTGTGTCCCCTTGTTCTTGTGTTCACTTTCCTATTAAAAACACTTCCCTCCTGAACCTTATTTAACCCTTTAACATATTTAAATGTTTCAATCATGTCCCCCCTTTTCCTTCTGTCCTCCAGACTATACAGATTGAGTTCATTAAGTCTTTCCTGATATGTTTTATACTTAAGACCTTCCACCATTCTTGTAGCCCGTCTTTGGACCCGTTCAATTTTGTCAATATCTTTTTGTAGGTGAGGTTTCCAGAACTGAACACAGTACTCCAAATGTGGTCTCACCAGCACTCTATATAAGGGGATCACAATCTCCCTCTTCCTGCTTGTTATACCTCTAGCTATGCAGCCAAGCATCCTACTTGCTTTTCCTACCGCCCGACCACACTGCTCACCCATTTTGAGACTGTCAGAAATCACTACCCCTAAATCCTTCTCTTCTGAAGTTTTTGCTAACACAGAACTGCCAATGCAATACTCAGATTGAGGATTCCTTTTCCCCAAGTGCATTATTTTACATTTGGAAACATTAAACTGCAGTTTCCATTGCTTTGACCATTTATCTAGTAAAGCTAAATCATTTACTTGTTTTATGTTGTGTGAATCTTATATTGTAAAAAAATCAATAAAAATATTAATATAAAAAAAGGTATTCCCAACCCCGCTCTTTACCTTTAAAAGAAAAATTAAGAACTCCAGACCTGAAAACATTACAATCGCCACATCATGTTAGTGTGACCCTTATATTCTTTTGTGTGTCTTCCTAGTTTTTATCTGGTTTTGATTATCTGGTCATTTCTTAGTCTTGACTGCTATCTTGGGGATCGTGGATTTCAATTGTAAACCCCTTATTATTGCAAGGGAAAAACAGGTTGTAGAAACGATCCTGTCTTATAATGCACCGGTTGCGGCCCTATCTGGACCGGGACTCACTGTTCACAGTCACTCATGCTCTCATCACCTCGAGTTTCAACTAATGCTCTCTACATGGGGCTACCTTTGAAAACTTCAGATTGTGCAGAATACAGCTGCAAAAGCAGTCATGGGCTTCCCTGAATATGCCCATGTTACACCAACACTCCGCAGTCTGCATTGGTTGCCGATCAATTTCCGGTCACAATTCAAAGTGTTGGTTATGACCTTTAAAGCCCTTCATGGCATCGGACCAGAATATCTCCGAGACCGCCTTCTGCCACACGAATCCCAGCGACTGATTAGGTCCCACAGAGTGGGCCTTCTCCGGGTCCCGTCAACTAAACAATGTCGGTTGGCAGGCCCCAGGGGAAGAGCCTTCTCTGTGGCGGCCCCAACTCTCTGGAACCAGCTCCCCCCAGAGATTAGAACTGCCCCTACTCTCCTTGCCTTTCGTAAGCTCCTAAAAACCCACCTTTGTCATCAGGCATGGGAGAACTGAGACATCTCCCCCGGGCATATACAATTTATGCATGGTATGTTTGTATGTATGTTTGCTTAGTAAATGGGTTTTTTTTAAAAAAAAATATTTTAAATTATAATTATTAGATTTGTCATGAACTGTTTTATTTTGTTGTGAGCCACCCCGAGTCTGCGGAGAGGGGCGGCATACAAATCTAAATAGTAAATAAATAAGTAAAAAAATAAAATAAATAATAAACAATGACATTTATGAAGGTGAAATATATCAACACTGGTGGAAGAAAGCTGGGGATGAATGTTGGCGTCTGCATCAAAGCAACTCTGTACCAAACTGAGATTAAAATGTCAATGTTGTTCTGTGGTTTGCTCCCTAGAATTGCTTTGAGCTGTACAACCCCAGCCACAAAGGACAGGTGATCAAAGCATGCAAGACTGAAGCGGATGGCCGGGTGGTCGAGGGCAACCACGTGGTGTACAGGATATCGGCCCCCACGCCTGAAGAAAAAGAAGAGTGGATTAAATCCATCAAGTGAGGACTTTATTCATGGAAAGTAGCACAAGGCCAGCTGAAGGGAGCTGTAGGGAGAGCCCAGATGTTAAGGCTGTGAGTTCAGCCCTAAGTAGAGGTAGAGGTTTCTCTCTCTGGGCACAATGAAAATATATCTGCTGAACAAAACTCCATATTGGCAACAGGAAAGGCAATGGGCCATTCAGACATCCTGCTAGCTCCATTCAGTTGCCCAGACTCCGCCTCACAAGGGATTACGGGGTCATTAAATGAGGATTATGAGATCATACGGAGTACAGTGGTACCTCTACTTACGAACTTAATTCGTTCCGTGACCAGGTTCTTAAGTAGAAAAGTTTGTAAGACGAAGCAATTTTTCCCATAGGAATCAATGTAAAAGCAAATAATGCGTGCGATTGGGGAAACCGCAGGGAGGGTGAAGGTTCTGTTTCCTCCCAGGAGATTCCTAGAGAGGGCCCACGGATCTTATACTTAGAAAAATACGGTAATTGCCCAAAGTCCATACAGAAACTGTGGTTTGTCCTTAGTTTGTTATGGTCCAGGCAAGAGTTTTCCAAGGTTGGCAATTTTAGGATGATGGACTTCAACTCCCCGAATTATTCCCCAGTGCAAAACTTGTAAAACTAGGTTGAAAACTTTATTATTATTATTATTAATAATAATAATAAAAAAAATAAAATAATAATAAATTATTTATTATAATTTATTAGCAACTCAGAGTCCATTTGGAGTGAGCGGCATATAAATACAATAAATAAATAAATATATTATTATTATTTATATTAATTTTTTATTATTTATTTTCTTTCGTTTTAGGGCAAGCATCAGCAAGGACCCTTTTTACGACATGCTCGCCACGCGGAAGAGACGGATTGCTAACAAGAAGTAACACTTTGAGGAAGGACTCTCGCCATCCCCGTTGCCCAGTGCGGAGGAAAACCTCTCTCGTCCCAGCAAAGCTTGTGTCTTTGCTGTCCCTTCGGGAGTGTGCAGGAACTGCCCCTGAGCTGGACATCTCCCGTTCCTCTTTACCTTGTTGGGGATTGTGATTCGTCAGTGTCCTGTCCTTCCTGATAGAGGGGGGATCTTTTCCTCTGTGTCTTTAAGAGCTTACATCCAAAGCTTACATCCAGAGCTTACATCCAGACTGTTGTGCGTAACATTGAACCCTGCTGATGTGGCTTTAATGTGTGATCCCATTTCTCTCTCCTCTTTAAAATAGTCATGCTTGACGCTTTCCAGGAAGTTGCTATTCTCCCCCAACTGGTAATTCCCCCATTCTTGGGGTATTAGCTCAGTCCTTCATATTGTTTCCTCCGAGAGGTTCTCGTTCCTAAGGTTAAGCTTCCAAGAAAGGAGATGGAAGGGACCTCCAATCCTTGCTCAAATAAAGGAAAAAATAGCCGTTTGCTGGCAGTTGAGGGGGGGAAAATGACACCCTGAACGTCACACCCTTGTTACGGAAGTTGTGCCCCATTTGCACAGGTCCACCTAAGAGAGGCAGGTGCGTTGTGGTACTCAAGAAACTCTAGGTGTTGTGAATCCACGTCTGGTGAGCGCAAAGCCACGAGTGAAAAACGAGGGATTTCTGAATATCTGAAATGCTGAGGATTTTAATCTCAAAGGGTTGATCTATTCAGCCCTTTGTTTGCTTCCCTGAAGCCTGGGAAGGTCGAAAAATGGTTCAACGTCCCAACCGGAAGTTGGTATCCGAACTTCCTGTAGGCCCGTTGGGACCGTTTTTCTCAATCCCCAGGTTCCATAGGCTTTCCCAAAGCCTAGGGAGGATGAAATGGCCTTCCCCTCGCCCTCCGGGATGTGGTTTATTTTATTTATTTTATTTTATTTATTAGATTTGTATGCCACCCCTTTCCGTGGACTCGGGGCGGCTCACAACACAATAAAACAATTCATAACAAATCTAATAATATACAATTTAAAATCTAATAATATACAAGTTAAAAAACCCAATTTTTAAGCAGACATACCTACAAACATACCATACATAAATTATATAGGCCCGGCGGAGATGTTTCAATTCCCCCATGCCTGACAGCAAAGGTGGGTTTTGAGAGGTTTACGAAAGGCAAGGAGGGTAGGGGCAGTTCTAATCTCTGGGGGGAGCTGGTTCCAGAGAGTCGGGGCCGCCACAGAGAAGGCTCTTCCCCTGGGGCCCGCCAACCGACATTGTTTAGTTGACGGGACCCGGAGAAGGCCGACTCTGTGGGACCTAATCGTGCACACATGCATGTGTGGGGGACCATTGCATTATGGGTGAGGGCACACACGTGTACAATAAATAGTGCGCACTCGTGCCCTTTTGGCACCTGAGCAAAAAACCGTTCGCCCCCACTGCCCTATAACGTCAGACCCATTTTTTATTTAGGGAATAAAACAGATCTTCCAAGATTCATGGAAGAATTGAGATGGAACGCTTCTATTGGGTTTAAGATAACCCAGATATTTTGGGGAGGATGGAGCTAAAGCCTCAACTTAAATTGTTGCCTAACCTGGACGACTTTTGAGAAGTGTGGACTTCAACTCCCAGAAGGTCTCGGCCTGCGTGGAGAATTCTGGGAATGGAGTTAGGTGCTGGCTTGGGAATCCTGGGAGTTGGTCCACCCATCTTAAAAGATATCCAAGTTTGCCAAACACAGATTTAAAGTTAACGATGTTCCTGGTTTCATCTCATCTCTCCCCTCGCCGCGAAGTTAGGCCAAATGCCGTTTCTCCCTGCGCCATCTTTGCGGCCAACAAAACTCGGAACGGCCCGTTGCCGCTGGCTGCTTCCCTGCTGCCATCTAGTGGTCATCCGGACAGTCACTAATTCTGCCTCGGTTGCCTTGTGTTCAGCGATAGGCTACGAGCCGGAAGGCTAAATTGTGCTTGCCACCGCGGTTCGTTAAGTTCTTGTAGGGCCAGCGCGATTTTGCTTCTGCAAAACCGCGCTGTGGACGTAGCAAAATCGCGCACGGAGCCGCAGATGCGCCTGTGTTTTGGCACGCAGGGAAGCACAAAAACTTCGCCGAAACACAGGCGCACCTGCGGCTTCGTGCGCGATTTTGCTATCTCCACAGGTGCAGAAGCAAAATCGCACTGGTCCCACAAGAACGTATGAGCTGCGACAGCACACGCCATTTAGTGTTCTGGCTCGTAGCCCACCGCTGCTTGTATCCTTGTTATCTTAACAAGGGGTTTTTTGGGGTGGGGGGAGTTTGAGGTTGGGTCTCCAAAGGGGTTTTGGAGAATTCAACAGCACTTTAAGTTCAGCTGGCCTGACAGGTGCGAAATTTAACGGGATTTGGGCTGGGGAGCTCATTTGAAGATTTGGGACTGGGACATTGCTTGTGGTACTACATTAAAAAAAGAACTTTTAAAGTTCCAGGGCATTTGGAAGAGTTCATATTTTTGGGGTGGGGGAAAGAAGCCTTATATCAGTGATGGTGAACCTATGGCACGGGTGCCACAGGTGGCACACAGAGCCATATCTGCTGGCATACGAGCCGTTGCCCTAGCTCAGCTCCAATGTGCCTGTATGTGCCAGCCAGCTGATTTTTGGCTCACACAGAGGCTCTGGAAGGGCGTTTTTGACTTCCAGAGAGCCTCCGGGGAGATAGGGGAGTGTTTTTAGCCTCCCCTGGCTCTAGGGAAGTCTTTGGAACTTGGGGAGGGCAAAACCACTAGCCTACTGGGCCCACCTGAATTTGGGAAATAGGCCATTTCCAGCCTCCAGGGGGGCGGGGCAAGCTGTTTTTGCCTTTCTCATTGAATTATGGGTGTGGGAACTGGCACATGCGTGATAGCGCATGCACATGCTCTTTCGTCACCGAGGAAAAAAAGGTTTGTCATCACTGGCTTATATGTTTGCAAAGGTAATACCTACAGGGGGTGGACAAAGAAATGGAAACACTTGACTTTTTGCCATAACATGTTCAAATCTATCAAAACGTGACTTATTTTAATGTTTTTTAAAATTCTGTTATTTGATATTTGATGTCTTTTTAAACTACCTTTTTTTTTTTACAGAAATTGTTTATAACCTTCTAGAAATGGCAGACCTCTCAGACTTTCAAAGAGGCCAAATGGTTGGTGCTCGAATGGCAGGCGCTAGTGTAACAGAAAGTGCCCGAATGTTTGGCGTTTCAAGAAGTCAAGTCTCAAAAGTCATGACTGCTTTTGAAAGAGAAGGGAAAAACGTCCTCAGCCCAGCACAAGTCGAAGTTGTCTGAGTGAGACCGTCGGACTCCTAAAGCGAATGGTTAGAGCGGATCGCAAGACTGCAGCAGCTCCTAAAATCACTGCAGAGCTCCATAGACACGTACAGAACCCAGTTTCCACAAAAGCTGTTCAAAGGGAGCTTCACAAATTGGGATTCCACGGAAGAGCTGCAACATGTTTCCAATTTTTTGTCCACCTCCTGAATATTTCTAGTTAGGCTTGCAGGGGAAAAAAAGTTTGACAGACTGACGAAAGCTTAATAATGGCGATTTCCGACTAACCATTGTTTACCAATTGAGGACCCTCCTCCTCCATGGCATAATTCTGCAAGATTTAGCGGTCCGCTGAAAAGGAGGCCAATGGTGGCTTTTAAGAGGTATGGACTTCAACGCCCAGAATTCCCGAGCCAGCACAGCTGGCCGGCTGAGGAATTCTGGGAATTGAAACCCACAAGTCTTTAAAAGTATGAAGAACACGGTTCTAAATTAACTGAAATTTTGGCTTCGCATGCTTAGGCTGTGTTTTTCGTCATACCCTCATTCTGTTCACGACACACGTTGGGTTGTTTTTTTCTTTGGAACTGTCTAACACAGTGGTTCTCAACCTTTCTAATGCTGCGACCTCTTAATATAACTCCTCATATTGTGGTGACCCCCAGCCATAAGTCCAGCGCCAATTCTCCAAACAGAGCTTTAAGCTGATTGGCAGGAAGGTCAGGAGGACACCCCCAATGTCAACTCCTGATTGGGTCAGATTGTAAAAATATGTTCCAAGGCCACAGAATAGAAGCTTTAGTTCCTAACATTAGGACAGAGGTCTTCAAACTTGGCAACTTTAAGACTTGTGGACTTCAACTCCCAGAATTCTCCGGCCTGCTATGCTATGCTATGCTGGCTGGAGAATTCTGGGAGTTGAAGTCCACAAGTCTTAAAGTTGCCAAGTTTGGGGACCCCTGCATTAGGGGGAATTCGTCTTTTCCCAGGGTCTTAGGCGACCCCTGGGAAACGGTCGTTCGACCCCCAAGGGGTCCCCAATCCCCGAGGTTGAGAACCACTGGTCTAGCAGTAGTGAGAGAAGTGAAGGTACAGTTTTCCATCTATACGGGCCATTTTTTTCCCCCCAGCCAGGTTTTGCAAATGAAAGTCTGTTGACCACCACCCCTTCCCCAAATTCTATTTTCTTGTACAATATTTCTTAACCACTCGATGTAAAGTAGCGTGTATATAGTGTACATCTGTCTATTGACCGGGTGCTTGGTTATCAATAAAGTGCACAATATAATTCTGTATCCAAATTGCATGACTGTTTTTAAAATTCCCATTTAAGCGACGGAGCCCCAACGCGAAAATTCAATTCGAGGAAGGCGGACAGGAATTTCAGGAAAACATACAGGCTTCGCCCTTGATGTACCACCATTTGTAAGTTAGAAGGGTGTGGGGAAAAAAATCAGTCCATGCATTTATGTCTGTTGTGGCATCCCCAGTCATGTGATTTTCGGACAGTTGACTTAAGCCCAATTTTATGTTATTTTTTTAGCAGGCTGGCTTATTTTTATTTCCTTTGTATGATAGATGTGGATACTAATTTAGGGATGTGGCAACAGCAAAGAACAGAAAGGAACTCAGACCCTATACTCAACTTCTAGGAGGAAGGAAAGAAGGATGGAAGGAAGGAGAGGGAGGAAGGAGGTGGGAAGGAAAGAGGGAGAGAGAGGAAGGGAAGGAGGAAGAATAAGGGAAGGAAGGAGAGGGAGGAAGGTGAGAAGGAAAGAGGGAGAGAGAGGAAAGGAAGGAGGAAGAATAAGGGAAGGAAGGAGAGGGAGGAAGGAGGTGGGAAGGAAAGAGAGGGAGAGAGAGGAAGGGAAGGAGGAAGAATAAGGGAAGGAAGGAGAGGGAGGGAGGAGGTGGGAAGGAAAGAGAGGGACAGAGAGGAAGGGAAGGAGGAAGAATAAGGGAAGGAAGGAGAGGGAGGGAGGAGGTGGGAAGGAAAGAGAGGGACAGAGAGGAAGGGAAGGAGGAAGAATAAGGGAAGGAAGGAGAGGGAGGAAGGAGGTGGGAAGGAAAGAGGGAGAGAGAGGAAGGGAAGGAGGAAGAATAAGGAAAGGAAAGAGGGAGGGGAAAGGACGGTGGGAGAGGAAGCGAAGGAAGGAAGAGAGAGAGAGGAAGGGAAGGAGGAAGGAAGGAGAGGGAGGGGAAGGAAGGAACGGAGGGAGGGAGAGAGGTTGGTCGTAACATCCTAGGATAACATGATCCCCAAATGCAACTTCTCAATGTGGAAAGCCAGCTTTGCTTAACATACACACAATCCACATAACAACTGTGGCTCAAATTTGTAAAACTGGACTTGGCTCAGTTAAAAACCACCTTTGTCCAGCAACCAAATTTCTGGTTTCTATTACAGTCGTATTATTTCTGCTTAAACACTACCATACCAATAAAGAGAAAGTCACGGACATTATTCGCGATAACTCCAACTCAAGCCATAGCCGATTAGACACGTGTCACACCATTAAGTGATCTGGGCTGAAGTACAGACAGTCCTCGACTTACAACAGTTTGTTTAGTGACCCGTTTGACGTTACGAAAGGACTGGGGCGGAAAAGGGACTTAGGGCCATTTTTCACACCTGGGACGATGAAGAAACGGACCACTGCAGCATCTCCATGGTCAGCTGATCAAAATTCAGACGCAGTTACAACGGTCAGTGTCCCGGGAGGTCGTGTGATCCTCCTTTTCTGACATTCTGACAAGCAAAGTCAATGGGGAATCCACTTAATAACCATACAGTGCTACCTCTACTTACGAACTTAATTCGTTCCGTGATCAGGTTCTTAAGTAGAAAAGTTTGTAAGAATAAGCAATTTTTTTCCCATAGGAATCAGTGTAAAAGCAAATAATGTGTGCGATTGGGGAAACCACAGGGAGGGTGGAGGCCCTGTTTCCTCCCAGGAGATTCCTAGGGAGGCCCCACAGAGGCTTCTCCCCGCCTTTTCCAGCCCTGTTTCCTCCCAGGAGATTCCTAGAGAGGCCCCACGGAGGCTTCTCCCCACCTTTTCCAGCCGTTTCCTCCCAGGAGATTCCTAGAGAGGCCCCACAGAGGCTTCTCCCCGCCTTTTCCAGCCCCGTTTCCTCCCAGGAGATTCCTAGAGAGGCCCCACGGAGGCTTCTCCCCACCTTTTCCGGCCATGTTTCCTCCCAGGAAATTCCTAGAGAGGCCCCACGGAAGCTTCTCCTCGCATTTTCCGGCCCCGTTTCCTCCCAGGAGATTCCTAGAGAGGCCCCACGGAGGCTTCTCCCTGCCTTTTCCGGTTACAGTTTCGGAGGCTCAGGTTTGTAAATGGAAAATGGTTCTTGAGAAGAGGCAAAAAAATCTTGAACACCCGTTTCTTATCAAGAAATTTTCGTAAGTAGAGGCGTTCGTAGGTAGGGGCACCACTGTATTACTAACCGAACAGCTGCAGGGAACAGCTTAAACAAACACGGGAAGAAAAGTAGTAGGATGTGTCAAAAAGAATCACTTAACACAATTCTCACAACGACATAAATCCTGGCGCTCAATTGTGCTTGTAAGTCAAGGATCACCTGTAGTTTTTACCAGCGGTAAAACCTACTTACCTTCCCTACTGGTTCGGAAGCGCACTCACTTTTTGCGCAGAGGGTTAAGAAAGAAAATGGTGGCGTTCGGGCAGGTGGGCGGAGCCTCACATGGCCGCCGCTACCAGTTCTCCGACCCTCCGCGACAACCATTACCAGTTCGCCAGAACAGAGACGAACTGGTAGCGTTTCACCCCTGGTTTATACCCATCAGATAACAACTAAACTAACAACAGAAAACATGTTTGATTTCATTTCTCGTATTTATAGACTATATAAATTTTACATGCCATATATTTACAAGTGGGGTAAGTGCTTATTTTTATCTTTAAAAAAACAAAGATCAAACTTTATACATTATCTCTGAACAAGGCGGCTTGCATAAATCAGACGGATTGTTCAAAACCACTGTATTTAATACAGTTTTCCCCACACTTTTGTCTCCTGATGCAGGACCGGTGAATTAAGTGTATCACAGTTTGATAGCATTTCATCATTAAAAATAACAATAACAATAATAATAATAATAAACTTTTTTTAAAAAAAGAAGAAGAGAAATAAAATCACAGTATGGAACTTTGTAACTAGAAACTTAGGACGAAACCAAGAACGAGACAGCCGAGATCGGCTAAAAACGTACATCGCTACATTAAAAATTAACGCAATAAAAAACCTTAAGCAGATTAAAAAAGTAATAACGATAAAAACGAAAGCGGCTCCTCTCCGGGCGGATGCTAGAGAACCCAGCGCCGGCATTTGTCGCTTACTTCTGCCGTAGGCAAGAAGTCCAGATTTGAGAGGACAACCTGAGAAATTAAATAACTTGGCGGAACAAGGTAAAGAGATGCCCGATGACCAGGCAGAGGATGGGATGAAAGGCAGAAGAGGAAAGGAAGGGCTGGACATATGAAAGGAGTTGCTTTTGCAGGCAACGGTTGCAAAAGGCATATCCTGCAAAAGGTTGGGTGGAGAAAAAACACCCGCGGAAGGAGACACTCGAGTAGCGGGGAAAACAATGCGCGGGCGGCTCAAACCCTTTGCAATCGCCCGTCGTCGGTCTCGGAAAGGAATTTCAGATTAAGCCACAAAGGACAAATAACAGACGAGGTGTCGAGAAGAGCAATCTTCGGACATGTCCTGTGATACATTCAAATTTTTTTTGAAAAAATTAAAAGCGTCTGAACGGCACGCACGCTTCCGGAGACGGGAATCTCAACGGAAGGGTGGGGAAAAAAAACGACGTGGAGTTTCTAGTAGCAGACATCGGCGGGAAAGGAAAAAAACATCACCCCGAGGTGCGCTCTCCTTTTCTTCCTGTCTCTCTCTCTCTCTTTCGCAAACGTCCAAGTTGCATGTGAAATGTTTTAAATAATTAAATTAAATAGACACTTTAGCGGTTGCAGGCTTGCTTCAAATTCGGTAAGGTTCCTTGCCTCCCCCTCCGCGCGGGGAAAACAGAAGAGGTTCGGCTCGGGAGCACTGGACACGTAGAAAGACATTCAACCTGAGTGGTGGAACGAAGCAGCAGCATTTGAGATGTTCGGGTCATCCAGGGTGGATGGGCCAGGGTTGCAATCGTCAGCGGCTGTAGAAGGCCGTCCATCTTCTTCTTTGTGTTTGTTGGGGGGAGCGTGGAGAAGTTTGTCTTGTTTTGTTTCGTTTTAAAAAATAGAAGAAAGGCTCAAGGTAAAAACTAAAAAAAAAAAAGGGAGGGGGGGAGAAGAGAGAAAAAAACCCGGAGGCTTTCTTCTATGATAAAATCCTGTACAGTTTTTTTTCTTCTGAAGCACCAATTATGAATATTAAAGAGTTTGTAGGTTCCCCTCCCTTCTGTTCACATATAAAGTTATAAGCCGGACTTTCAACGGGCATTCCAGATCTGAAAGGCAAAGGCGACAGTATTATTTGGGGAATTGGAGGGCTGGAGCAGGGGCATCAAACTCAATTTAGAAACATAGAAACATAGAAGTCTGACGGCAGAAAAAGACCTCATGGTCCATCTAGTCTGCCCTTATACTATTTCCTGTGTTTTATCTTAGGATGGATATATGTTTATCCCAGGCATGTTTAAATTCAGTTACTGTGGATTTACCAACCATGTCTGCTGGAAGTTTGTTCCAAGGATCTACTACTCTTTCAGTCAAATAATATTTCCTCACGTTGCCTTTGATCTTTCCCCCAACTAACTTCAGATTGTGTCCCCTTGTTCTTGTGTTCACTTTCCTATTAAAAACACTTCCCTCCTGGACCTTATTTAACCCTTTAACATATTTAAATGTTTCAATCATGTCCCCCCTTTCCCTTCTGTCCTCCAGACTATACAGATTGAGTTCATTAAGTCTTTCCTGATATGTTTTATACTTAAGACCTTCCACCATTCCTGTAGCCCGTCTTTGGACCCGTTCAATTTTGTCAATATCTTTTTGTAGGTGAGGTCTCCAGAACTGAACACAGTACTCCAAATGTGGTCTCACCAGCATTCTATATAGCGGGATCATAATTTCCCTCTTCCTGCTTGTTATACCTCTAGCTATGCAGCCAAGCATCCTACTTGCTTTCCCTACTGCCCGACCACACTGCTCACCCATTTTGAGACTGTCAGAAATCACGACCCCTAAATCCTTCTCTTCTGAAGTTTTTGCTAACACCCCGCAAACTCGGGGCGGCTCACAACCATAATAAAAACAGTACATAGTAACAAATCCAATGCCCACCAATCTAATTACAATTTTAAATTAAAAATTTTTTTTCATAAAACAATCCCAATATATATAAAAAACAGGCACACAGTCAATCAATCAAACGGCAAAACAACATGGGCCAGGGGGAAATGTTTTAGTTCCCCCATGCCTGACGACAGAGGTGGGTTTTAAGGAGTTTACAAAAGGCAAGGAGGGTGGAGGCAATCCTAATCTCAGGGGGGAGCTGGTTCCAGAGGGTCAGAGCCCCCACAGAGAAGGCTCTTCCCCTGGGTCCCGCCAGACGACATTGTTTAGTCGATGGGACCCGAAGAAGGCCGACTCTGTGGGACCTAACCGGTCGCTGGGATTTGTGCGGCAGAAGGCGGTCCCTAAGATAATCTGGTCTGATGCCATGAAGGGCTTTATAGGTCATAACCAACACTTTGAATTGTGACCGGAAACTGATCGGCAGCCAATGCAGACTGCGGAGTGTTGGAGTAACATGGGCATATTTGGAAAAGCCCATGATCGCTCTCGCAGCTGCATTCTGCACGATCTGAAGTTTCCGAACACTTTTCAAAGGTAGCTCCATGTAGAGAGCGTTACAGTAGTCGAACCTCGAGGTGATGAGGGCATGAGTGACTGTGAGCAATGACTCCCGGTCCAAATAGGGCCGCAACTGGTGCACCAGGCGAACCTGGGCAAACGCCCCCCTCGCCACAGCTGAAAGATGGTTCTCTAATGTTAGCTGTGGATCGAGGAGGACACCCAAGTTGCGGACCCTCTCCAAGGGGGTCAATAACTCTGCCCCCAGGTTGATGGACGGACAGATGGGATTGTCCTTGGGAGGCAAAACTCACAGCCACTCCGTCTTATCCAGGCCCCAACAGCCTCCAGACACCGGCACATCACTTCCACTGCTTCGTTGACTGGACAAGGGGTGGAGATGTAAAGCTGGGTATCATCAGCGTACTGATGATACCTCACCCCATGCCCTTGGATGATCTCACCCAGCGGTTTCATGTAGATATTAAATGATGAGGGCATGAGTGACTGTGAGCAGTGACTCCCGGTCCAAATAGGGCTGCCACTGGCGCACCAGGCGAACCTGGGCAAACAGTTTACTCCTCATCCTCCAACACACCCTCTTCGATTCTCTGAGCATCCGAGGAGGACCTCCCGACGGATCGGGTCTCCCGTACTCACCACTGAAGGGATTTCTCTGTGGATGGGAGCCTCCCCTGTAGATGACTTTCGTTTTCCGGTAAATGATGGGATAAAGGGATTCCTCAGAGGGCGTCGTCGGGCTGTGCTTCCGACAGGCCTCCAAAGGAGGTTTGGGTGCCTCCCCGTTTTTCAAATCCTTGGTCTGCGGGGCGCTTGGCTTGGGGAGGGACGGGGCGGAGGCCTCTCCATCCTCTCCCGATTTCCTGGCCCGCTTCTTCTTTTTCTTCTTCTTCTTCCTATGTTTGTGTTTGTGCGTCTCCGCCTCGGAGTTGGAGGGCGATGGGTCAGAATCCTGGCGGTGCCTGAAGGAGAGCAAAGATCGGGAAAGTCATCGGACAGGGGAGGGAGCAAAAATGGTGAAGAGCAGTGTTGGAAGGGACCTCAGAGGTCTTGTAGTCCAGCCCCATGCTCAAGCATAGAAACGTAGAAGATGGACGGCAGAAAAGGACCTCACTACCCCATAATCCTTCTCTTCTGAAGTTTTAGCTAACAAAGAACTGCCAATACAATACTCAGATTGAAGATTCCTTTCCCCCCCCAAGTGCATTGTTTTACATTTGGAAACATTAAATCGCAGTTTCCATTGCTTTGACCATTTATCTAGTAAAGCTAAATCATTTACCATATTACAGATGCCTTCAGGAATATCAACCCTATTGCACACTTTAGAGTCATCGGCAAATAGGGAAACCTTCCCTACCAAATCTTCCCCTATGTCACTCACAAACATAATAAAGAATTAAAAAGGAAGGGACCTCAGAGGTCTTGTAGTCCAGCCCCATGCTCAAGCATAGAAACGTAGAAGATGGACGGCAGAAAAGGACCTCATGGTCCATCTAGTCTGCCCTTATACTATTTCCTGTATTTTATCTTAGGATGGATCTATGTTTATCCCAGGCATGTTCAAATTCAGTTACTGTGGATTTACCAATCACATCTGCTGGAGGTTTGTTCCAAGCATCTACTACTCTTGTCAGTGAAATAATATATTCTCACGTTGCTTCTGATCTTTCCCCCAACTAACCTCAGATTGTGCCCCCTTGTTCTTGTGTTCACTTTCCTATTAAAAACACTTCCCTCCTGAACCTTATTCGCCTCCCTTCTAAAGTTTGGGATTTTCCTGAAGGATTTGCACGCATTATTTGCTTTTTACATTGATTCCTATGGGAAACATTGTTTCGTCTTACGAACTTTTCACCTAACGAACCTCCTCCTGGAACCAATTAAGTTCGTATGATGAGGTACCACTGTATTTTTAATTGTACTGTGAACGGAGAGAAAAAAATAAAAAATTCTTTGGAAGAAAAAAAAATCCCGTTACATCTCAGGCTCCCACCGGTCTTTTAGCTCACCTAGATTCTTTCTCCTTGTGTTTATCCTTTAACTTTTTCTTCTTCTTCGACTTCTTCCGTTTCCGCTCCCTTTGCTCGTCGAGAGGCGGCTCTGGCAAGTTTTTGGTGTGTTTCTTTTCGACGGCGCAGTCGCCGGCCTCGGAGCTTGGGGAAAAATGCCTTGTCCTATTGGGATTGCTGTGGCTCAAACGGCTTTTGTAATGATCGTATTTATCGCTACTGTAAACATGACTTGATTTGCTATAGTCTTTCTCCGAATGAGCTGGTTTCCTCTCCTGGTTATGCCGGGGTACGTGGGAAGCCGGATAGTGGTGACTGTACGACCGGCACGTGTCCCACCTCCTCGGCGTAGTCTCCTGGTAGTGCCGCTCCCTGCTCCACGACCTCTCTCCTCCTTTCCCGTGACTGGGCCTGCTCCGTTCAGAGTCCGTTTGGCCCCTGCTGTGGGATCGGTAGGGAGGGTGCTTCCCTAAACTCCTGGCGGGATCGGGACTGCCCGGGGGCCTGTAGTAGCCGGTGCTGTGGCATTCCCGCCGGGGCTGCTCCGGCGGTTTCCCCCGCTCCCTACTGTGAGCGCACCTCTGCTTCCGGCAGTGTCCGTCGGACTGGCTCCGCTCACCCGCCCCGTCTGCCGCCGTCTCCTCCTCCTCCTCTTCCTCGCTTTCGGAACGTTTCCTTTTAGGATGATAATATTCTTGGTCAGTTTTTTTGTGGACTTTCTCCTTCGGGGAGAATCTCGGGCCGGGATTTTCGAGGCTCCTTCGAAGTGGCTCGTTGCCGTCAGTTTTGCTTTCTGTCAATGAACAATGGTTCTCGGTGAGAGTTTTGGGTTGGGGAAGGGGAGAGGTTTCGGCGCAGGGGGCGTCCTTACTGCCCAGAGGACTGCCCTGCCTTTCTGGCTCCGTCTCGGGGGCCTTTAGGGGAGTCTGTAGCATTTGGGGCCTCGATTCACCGTCCAACCGCAACTGGGGGCTCTGGCGGTCTTTTTCTGGCGCTCCTTCCTGCCCTTCGGAACCAGGCTCAGGGCTCTTCTTGGACGCTGCTTTCTCGTCTTTGGACACACCTGCCTTTTCAGGAAGGACCTGACCATCTCCTGGGGAGGCCACTTCATTCGTTCCTGGGCAAGCGTGCTGCCGGTCATTCTCCAGCGGTCCGTTTTCTGTCTGGGCAATCCTCTCGCAAGGCTCCTTCATGGTCAAAGTGACATTGGGGTCCAAAGGCGTTACGGGGCTTGGGATATTGTTGGGAAGGGCAGCGGGGGCCGTTTCAGACATGTCCTCGGCCGTTGGTTTTTCTGGTTCAGGAGCACTGCTGGTCAAGAAACATAGAAACATAAAGATTGACAGCAGAAAAAGACACCATAGAAGCATGGAAGATTGACGGTAGAAAAAGACCTCATGGTCCATCTAGTTTGCCCTTATGCTATTTCCTGTATTTTATCTTAGGATGGATATAGGTTGATCCCAGCCATCTTTAAATTCAGTTACTGTGGATTTACCAACCACGTCTGCTGGAAGTTTGTTCCAAGCATCTACTACTCTTTCAGTCAAATAATATTTTCTCACGTTGCTTCTGATCCTTTCCCCAACTAACTTCAGATTGTGTCCCCTTGTTCTTATGTTCACTTTCCTATTAAAAACACTTCCCTCCTGAACCTTATTTAACCCTTTGACATATTTAAATGTTTCGATCCTGTCCCCCCTTTTCCTTCTGTCCTCCAGACTATACAGATGGAGTTCATTCAGTCTTTCCTGATACGTTTTATGCTTAAGACCTTCCACCATTCTTGTAGCCCGTCTTTGGACCCGTTCAATTTTGTCAATATCTTTTTGTAGCTCGTTGTAAAATCTTATATCTTCCCCATGCCACGTCAACATTAAAACTACTACCCTCTGCAGCCAGCTACCTAAACAAACATCGGCCTAGTTTTTTAAAATGTGTTCCTTTTTACAGGGATGCTAAATCCCCTGCCTCTTCGAATTCGGAACCTAGTTGGAATAAAGGAAGACCCTTTTACCTGGAATACCCGGGCAAGGTTTTCGACTGCTTATATCGGAAGGGATCTGACGCGTCCTCTTCGGGGGCTGAGGACAAAGCTTTTGGAGAATCCTGTAGACGTGAAACGAGACACGATTAACACAATGACAACCAAGGGGATTGATAAACTAGATTTTGGTATGAAATCCGGTGAAATCAGCACGCACAACTTCCTCCCGTGAAGAGAATAGCCATTAACTTGAAGAACAATAGGACCAGGGATACCTTTCGGATCTAGAAGGGCTTCCATGGTCACCAGGTTCTGTAGCCTTTTCCAATTCTTCTCAGAAAAGGTAGAGGTGGATGCTGAGGTCACACGGGTGGCAAGCCAGCCTTCAAGCCAAGGGTCCCCCAAACTTGGCCACTTTTGAGACTTGTGGACTTCAACTCCTGGAATTCTCCAGCCAGCGATGCTATGCAATTGCTATGAATTCTGAAAGTTGAAGTCCACAAGTTTGAAAGTGGGCCAAGTTTGAAGATTTTTGCTTTAAGCGTTGAGCGCTGGCTCTTCCCTTTTCCAGCTTGCGAGCCCCAAAATCTTATTCTGAAATTAAAGAAGGGAGAGCTATGAATAGAGGAAGTCCTTGACTTACAAACATTCATTTATCGACTGTTTGAGGTTAGAAAGCACTGGAAAAAGTGACTTACGACCATTTTTAATGCCATTACCCTGGGGGGGGGGGAACTATTGACCCCCTCAGAGAGAGTTCGCAACTTGGGCGTCCTCCTCGATCCACAGCTGACATTGGAACATCTACACAACCACAACGTGAGAGACAAATCAACAGCGGAGAGGTTTATATCTATGAACAGAGGGATTAACGAGGGAGGAGACCTCCCAGAAGAATTGCTACGGGTAAGTAAGTGGGATTTGTCGAAGCGTGGAACTCATTGCCGGACTCTGTAGTGTCATCCCCAAACCCCCAACACTTTACCCTTAGACTTACCCTTAGGGGGTCCGCAACTTGGGCGTCCTCCTCGATCCACAGCTCACATTAGAGAAACATCTTTCGGCTGTGGCGAGGAGGGCGTTTGCCCAGGTTCGCCTGGTGCACCAGTTGCGGCCCTACTTGGACCGGGAGTCACTGCTCACAGTCGCTCATGCCCTCATCACCTCGAGGTTCGATTACTGCAACGCTCTCTACATGGGGCAACCTTTGAAAAGTGTTTGGAAACTTCAGATCGTGCAGAACGCAGCCCCGAGAGCCATCGTGGGGTTTGCAAGATTCGCCCACGTTTCTACAACACTCCGTGGCTTGCATTGGCTGCCGATCAGTTTCCAGTCACAATTCAAAGTGTTGGTTATGACCTTTAAAGCCCTACATGGCATTGGACCAGAGTACTTCTGGAACCGCCTTCTACCGCACGAATCCCAGCGACCGATAAGGTCCCACAGAGTTGGCCTTCTCCGGGTCCCGTCGACTAAACAATGTCGTTTGGCGGGCCCCAGGGGAAGAGCCTTCTCTGTGGCAGCCCCGGCCCTCTGGAACCAACTCCCCCCGGAGATTAGAACTGCCCCCACCCTCCGTCGTTCGTAAACTACTCAAGACTCACTTATACCGCCAGGCATGGGGGAGTTGAGACACCTTTCCCCCATGCTCTGTTATATTTTGTTTTATGTTTGGTATGAATGTGTTGTTTGGTTTTTAAAATAATGATAGGGTTTTAGATGTTTTTTTAATATTAGATTTGTTCTACTATAATATTGTTTTTATTATTGTTGTGAGCCGCCTTGAGTCTTCAGAGAGGGGCGGCATACAAATCTAATAAATTATTATTACTGTATTATTATAATTATTATTATTACAGCCACTGCAGATTCCCTGTGGTCGTGCAATCCAAATTCTGATGCTTGGCCACTGGGGGGCGCCACTTAGCCCCCATTATCACTAACTTAAAAACTGCAGAGATTCAACTCAGAACTTTGGCGAAGATGGTAAAATGGGGCCGAACTCACTTAACAATGGTCTGGCTTAGCGGTACAAATTTTTTTGGCATCCATTGTGGTCGTAAATCGAGGAGTACCCGCAATTCAAAAAAACCCACTCACTTTTCCGGGTAATCCGTTAGTTTTGGCAAACAGGTGATCTGCTAATTTCACAGGCTTCTCTGGGGAGTCGGGGTCGCTGCTCATTTGCCCGTTCTGCTTCGGGGTATCGTTTAGGCTAACGGAGACCATGACGGTTATGTTTTGCGGCAATTCGGGCTGGGGTTTTTCCTTTTCCGGCTTGTGACAGGCCGCGTACGACGAGTTCTCCGGCCCGCCTGCCGCCTCTTCTAACGAAACGCCGTTGGGCACTTTGACGTGGCCGTTCTCTTTCAACAGGCCTTTCGATTCCTCCTCCGATTCTTCGGAAGATTCCGCTCCGTACGGGACCAAAACGCTAGGACTATGCTTAGCCTTGCCGTTCATGATCAACTTGGAACCGGATTTGCCCGGGGCGGACGGTTTGGAGACTTGGTTAGCAGTCGAGGAGACGGTGGAAGCGCTTGAGGTAGACTGGACTGCAGAAGGGTTAGAAATGGTGGCGGACGGGGCCGGCTTGTTGTTGAGGTTCTCCAAGGTACAGCTAGGGAGAGACACGGTCTGGCGCGCGGGCAGCTTGTTGTTGTGAATATTGAGGGTCAGTT
The DNA here is from genome assembly GCF_031021105.1 of Erythrolamprus reginae. Classification (NCBI taxonomy): domain Eukaryota; kingdom Metazoa; phylum Chordata; class Lepidosauria; order Squamata; family Dipsadidae; genus Erythrolamprus; species Erythrolamprus reginae. The sequence continues at coordinate 50,485,028 of NC_091958.1, forward strand.
TTGGCTTCTTGGAGGAATCCGAGGTGGCGGCTGCGGCCGATCGTTTCATGGTCCACTTGGAGATTGATAACGAAGGTGCGGAAGGAGATTTGACGAGAGCAGCGTTGCTAGAAATGGCCACCGTACTGCTGGGGTTTTCCTTCAAGGATCCGGTGCCATTCAAATGATTCGAATTCTGCAGTTTATACAAACGGAGAAAAGAGAAACCAAAAAAAATATTAGAAGGTATCTTCCCAGGCATAAAGACACAGTGAACGAGATCTTCCTTTCTCTAATTAAACTCTGGCTTTCTAACCAGTTTGGTTGGTGCCCCTTGTTGTGAATGGGCAAGAGGAGTTGCATAGTAAAAGTCACTCATGCCCTCATCACCTCGAGACTTGACTACTGTAACGCTCTCTACATGGGGCTACCTTTGAAAAATGTTCGGAAACTTCAGATCGTGCAGAATGCCCATGTTACACCAACACTCCGCAGTCTGCATTGGTTGCCGATCAGTTTCCGGTCACAATTCAAAGTGTTGGTCATCACCTATAAAGCCCTTCATGGCACCGGACCAGATTATCTCAGGGACCGCCTTCTGCTGCACGAATCCCAGCGACCAGTTAGGTCCCACAGAGTGGGTCTTCTCCGGGTCCGGTCAAGTAAACAATGCCGTTTGGCGGGACCCAGGGGAAGAGCCTTCTCTGTGGCGGCCCCGACCCTCTGGAACCAACTCCCCCCAGAGATTAGAATTGCCCCCACCCTCCTTGCCTTTCGTAAGCTACTTAAAACCCACCTCTGCCGCCAGGCATGGGGGAATTGAGATTCCCTTTCCCCCTAGGCCTTTCCAATTGTATGCATGGTATGTCTGTATGTATGTTTGGTTTTTTATATTAATGGGTTTTTAATCGTTTTTAGTATTGGATTATTATTGTACGCTGTTTTATGATTGCTGTTAGCCGCCCTGAGTCTTCGGAGAGGGGTGGCATATAAATCCAATAAATAATAATAATAATAATAATAATAATAATAATAATAATAATAATAATAATAGGCATTAGCTTACAGCCTTACGTCTTTGGGGTGTGACATCACTCCCAGGCAGTATAAAAGCAAAGAATTTCGGGTAACTGGTTTCAATGTCGTTCAATGGAAGGTTTTAGAGTGTGTGTGTGGGGGGGGGGGGGGTGTGCTTGAAAAAAGCTTCAAAATCACGATTTCTGCCTCAATAATTGAGTCTGTCGTCTGCACCTCTATAACTGTCTGGTTTGGTGCTGCAACCCAACAGGACTGACACAGACTTCAGAGGACAATCAGAACTGCAGAAAAAGCAATTGCTGCCAACCTGCCTTCCATTGAGGACCTGTATGCTGCACGAGTCAAAAAGAGGGCGGGGAAAATATTTACTGACCCCTCACATCCTGGACACAAATTGTTTCAACTCCTACCCTCAAAACGTCGCTACAGAGCACTGCACACCAAGACAACTAGACACAAGAAGAGTTTTTTTCCGAATGCCATCACTCTACTAAACAAATAATTCCCTCAACACTGTCAGACTTTCTACTAAATCTGCACTTCTATTCTACTAGTTTTTCTCATCATTCCTATCACCCATTTCCTCCCATGTTGACTGTATGACTGTAACTTGTTGCGTATATCCTAAGATTTTTATTAATATTGCTTCTTCATTGCTTATTTGACCCCTATGACAATCATTAAGTGTCGTACCATATGATTCTTGACAAATGTACATTTTATTTTATGTACTCTGAGAGCATATGCACAAGACAAATTCCTTGTGTGTCCAATCACACTTGGCCAATAAAAAAATTCTATTCTATTCTATTCTATAAAAGACATTCTCTGCTGGATGAATTTTGCCCGGGGTTTCAGTGAGTTGATTTATATTCTTGAATGATAAATGGACTTCGAGTTTGGTGCTTTTCCCAGACTTTGTTGAAGTTTCACTTTGGAGAGAGAAATAACTCCCCTTTCCCTTGAAATTCAAATCTGCTTTTCACTGTCTGTGCTTTTATCAATAAAGAGTGTGATTTAAGAGACCTTTGAGTCGGTGTGTGTGTGTGGTTTGCTCCAGGGGCCGTGCACAGAACACCCCTTAACTTACCTTTACCATGTGCGGAGGGAGCTGAGGTCCAATAAATCCAGGATTATTTTGTTTATTACCGATCACCCGTTGATTGATAACCGGTCGGGGTGAAGATTGTCCCGGCGTGTGGATCGAATGAATGTGTTCGGCGCCGTTTTTCAAGTCATGGGTTCTAATTTTAAAAAAAGCCACGTTAACTTCCCTTTTCACAAACTGTCCTAAGATACTTTTTTAGGGTGGGACTCTTATTTGTCACCAGGAAAGATGAGCGACTCGGCCATTCGTGGCGCACCGAAAATGGGGCAAAACCCCAAGGCAGGTCGGAGGAGTCAAGAGGATGGACTTTGGAGCACTTGACCTTACCTGATGTAGAACAGCACATAGGCTTGTTGGTTTAATACAGTCCTGACGTCACAGTGTGAAACAGTGGAGTCGTTCATCTGGTACCACTGCCCGTTACTGGCCTTAAAAGAAAAAGAACCACATTAAAAAAACCCATTGTAAATCCATTCTCCTATGTGAGCCAAAGCAAAACAATGCATCTGACATCTTAGATGGTTAACTTCCTTAGATATCAAATTATAACATTTATCCTATGCGACTCTAGGATGCTATATTGTGGTGATTTGATCATGATTTTACCTCAATTTTATATTTTATCTCGCATATTGTATTGACCACTTACATCCACCCATCCATCCATCATATATTATCTATTTCATCCATCCATCTATCTATCCATCCATCCATCCATCATATATTATCTATCTATTTCATCCATCCATCTATCTATCTATCTATCTATCTATCTATCTATCTATCTATCCATTCCATCCATCATATATTATCTATCTATTTCATCCATCTATCTATCTATCTATCTATCTATCTATCCATCCATCCATCCATCCATCCATCATATATTATCTATCTATTTCATCCATCTATCTATCTATCTATCCATCTATCTATCTATCTATCCATCCATCATATATTATCTATTTCATCTATCTATCTATCTATCTATCTATCTATCTATCTATCTATCTATCTATCTATCATCGTCTGTCTGTCTGTCTGTCCGTCCATCCATCCATCCATCCATCATATATTATCTATTTCATCTATCTATCTATCTATCTATCTATCTATCTATCTATCTATCTATCTATCTATCTATCTATTTATCTATCAATCTATCTATCCATCCATCCATCCATGGTTTACCCTTATACTATCTCTTGTATTTTATCTTACGATGGATATATGTTTATCCCAGACATGTTTAAATTCAGTTACTGTGGATTTATTTACGTCTGCTGGAAGTTTGTTCCAAGCATCTACTACTCTTTCAGTAAAGTAATACTTTCTCACGTTGCTTCTGATCTTTCCCCCAACTAACTTCAGATTGTGCCCCCTTGTTCTTGTGTTCACTTTCCTATTAAAAACACTTCCCTCCTGAACCTTATTTAACCCTTTGACATATTTAAATGTTTCGATCATGTCCCCCCCTTTTCCTTCTGTCCTCCAGACTATACAGATTGAGTTCATGAAGTCTTTCCTGATACGTTTTATGCTTAAGACCTTCCACCATTCTTGTAGCCCGTCTTTGGACGCGTTCAAAAGGTGCTTACCTTTATATAGCAGTAATAATGTCCAGCGTGACAGCTGAAGCCCGTGTGGACTAGGACTGCGTAAAGTGCATAAATGATTGGTTCTCCGTTGTGTTGGGACATATATGGTCGTATGTCTAAATATTCTGGGTATTTCACTTCCTAAACCAGAGAGACAGAGAGGGGCTTCTGAGTTTGCGATCAGAATCCAATTTAAAATACACATACACGGAAAGAAAAGCAACCTTGTTAAGAATTAAACTTTTACACTTACCTTTACAGAGAACATTGGCTCACACACAATGTTTGTGAAAGTGCCACCAAAATAATAGAACGACAAGAGTTGGAAGGGACCTTGGAGGTCTTCTAGTCCAACCCCCTGCTTAGGCAGGAAACCCGGAAATACCATTTCAGACAAACGGTTGTCCAATCTCTTCTTAAAAACTTCCAGGGTTGGAGCATTCACAGCTTCTGGTGGCAAGTTCTTCCACTGCTCAGTTATTCTAACGGTCAGGAAATTACTCCTTTGTTCCAAGCTGCTTCTCTCCTTGTTTAGTTTCCACCCATTGCTTCCTGTCCCGCCTTCAGGTGCTTTGGAGAATAGTTACATAGAAACATAGAAGACTGACGGCAGAAAAAGACCTCATGGTCCATCTAGTCTGCCCTTATACTATTTCCTGTATTTTATCTTACAATGGATCTATGTTTATCCCAGGCATGTTTAAATTCAGTTACTGTGGATTTACCAACCACGTCTGCTGGAAGTTTGTTCCAAGCATCTACTACTCTTTCAGTAAAGTAATACTTTCTCACGTTGCTTCTGATCTTTCCCCCAACTAACTTCAGATTGTGCCCCCTTGTTCTTGTGTTCACTTTCCTATTAAAAACACTTCCCTCCTGGACCTTATTTAACCCTTTAACATATTTAAATGTTTCGATCATGTCCCCCCTTTCCCTTCTGTCCTCCAGACTATACAGATGGAGTTCATGAAGTCTTTCCTGATACGTTTTATGCTTAAGACCTTCCACCATTCTTGTAGCCCGTCTTTGGACCCGTTCAGTTTTGTCAATATCTTTTTGTAGGTGAGGTCTCCAGAACTGAACACAGTACTCCAAATGTGGTCTCACCAGCGCTCTATATAAGGGGATCACAATCTCCCTCTTCCTGCTTGTTATACCCCTAGCTATGCAGAAATAAAAATGGAGTTTCTTGGTTTATGAAATACTGCATTTAGTAAGAGTTATTTGTGATAAAGTTCTACCAGAAACCAGAAGAGAGCTAAGCTAGGGCAACGGCTCGCGTGCCAGCAGATATGGTCCCCCGTGCCAACTGTGGCCCCTGTGCCATAAGTTTGCCATCATTGCTGTAGCTACACCATAAGAAAACTCATGCCTTACCTTTGTGATTTTACCACCGCTGAAATTTGCAAACCGTTTGAGAGATAAGGTGAGGACATTTGAAGCCCGGTGTATTGTAAACCGCTTGGATGCAGGCACCATTTTTTTACACCTAAAATGTAAGGGAGATTTCAAACTTATTTTTTTTTCCCTTAACCATTTTCAGAAATTCAAACAACTACAGTACTGTACTTCCTATTTGGAAATTAAGTGTCGGAATACGAGTTTATGTTTTCTTTTTTATGGGTTTATGTCTTCTATTATTTATACATTTAGGGTGATACCTGGGTATGGTACATTTTGATACAAACAGACATAATATTATTACTCATAGTTATTACATTTCATTTTCATTGTTTCATATTGTTTAAATATAAATATTACTGCCCTTCAGTTTCTAAAGCTCTCTCTTATCACATATTTATCACATAAATATTTTTCACTGCACGAGTCAAAAAGAGGGCGGGGAAAATATTTACTGACCCCTAACATCTTGGACACAAATTGTTTCAACTCCTACCCTCAAAGCGTCGCTACACAGCACTGCACACCAAGACTACTAGACACAAGAACAGTTTTTTTCCGAACGCCATCACTCTGCTAAACAAATAATTCCCTCAACACTGTCAGACTTTCTACTAAATCTGCACTTCTATTCTACTAGTTTTTCTCATCATTCCTTTCACCCATTTCCTCCCATGTTGACTGTATGACTATAACTTGTTGCTTATATCCTAAGATTTTTATTAATATTGCTTCTTCATTGCTTATTTGACCCCTATGACAATCATTAAGTGTTGTACCACATGATTCTTGACAAATGTATATTTTATTTTATGTACGCTGAGAGCATATGCACCAAGACAAATTCCTTGTGTGTCCAATCACACTTGGCCAATAAAAATTCAATTCTATTCTATATATCTTGTTGTGTGAGTATATATATTTGGGAACTTTTAAAACTTATGGACTTCAACTCCCAGAATTCCCTAAGCTGGCATGCACGGAGAACTCTGGGGAATTCTGGGAGTTGAAGTCCCCAAATTTTAAACACAGAAACATAGAAACATAGAAGACTGACGGCAGAAAAAGACCTCATGGTCCATCTAGTCTGCCCTTATACTATTTCCTGTATTTTATCTTAGGATGGATATATGTTTATCCCAGGCATGTTTAAATTCAGTTACTGTGGATTTACCAACCACGTCTGCTGGAAGTTTGTTCCAAGCATCTACTACTCTTTCAGTGAAATAATATTTTCTCACGTTGCTTTTGATCTTTCCCCCAACTAACTTCAGATTGTGCCCCCTTGTTCTTGTGTTCACTTTCCTATTAAAAACACTTCCCTCCTGAACCTTATTTAACCCTTGAACATATTTAAATGTTTCAATCATGAGTTCATCATTAAAGTGGCCAAATTTGGAGAATTTATTTGGGCAGTGTTTTTTCAAATCTGGCAACTTTAAGATGGCAGGACTTCGACTGGGGGAACTCTGGGAGTTGAAGTCCACCCATCTTAAATTTGAAAAAAGAAAGTGTCCCAGAGATTATAGGGGGCATGGGTGGGGGGAGATCTGGAGATGATCTTTTTGTTCTCCTTGAAGGATGCCACATGCATTTAAGTAGCAAACACAGGGCAAAACAGTTATACAGTGTTCCCTCGATTTTCGCAGGTTTAAACTTCGCAAAATGTCTATACCACGGTTTTTCAAAAATATTAATTAAAAAATACTTTGCGGGTTTTTTCCCTACACCATGATTTTTCCCACCCGATGACGTCATATGTCATTGCCAAACATTCGTCCACCTTTAATATATATATTTTTAATAAACTTTAATAAATAAACATGGTGAGTAATAATCTAAATGGTTGCTAAGGGAATGGGAAATCGCAATTTAGGGGTTTAAAGTGTTAAGGGAAGGCTTGGGATATTGTCCATAGCCAAAAATAGTGTATTTACTTCCGCATCTCTACTTCGCGGAAATTCGACTTTCGCGGGCGGTCTCGTAACGCATCCCCTGCGAAAATCGAGGGAACACTGTATATGCCAGCCCTCGCTAAATAAACCATAGCATAGCAAAATCAGTTTGGCATTAAATACAAGTTTGTATAGCCAAGCCAGACATAGAAGAACAATCGATCAATGAATGATAAAACATAGGAATTTATACGAGTGGCTTGACAAAAGGAAACCAAATGGTGCATGAAAACTGAAGAAATATTTATAATAATAATAAAGAATAAGATGATATACAATATTAATTCCAAACTTGAGAAATATGTATAATAATGGGTGTTATAATTAAATCTCCAACTGATGTAAAATGAATAATGAACTTAACAAAGGAAATCTTAAAGCATTGGAGTCGATACATGTACTGTAATAGAATTAATAGATATCCATATTTGTTGTGTAGACAGTTTTGGTAGGCTTTTTTATAATGTTATTTTTTCTTTTCATTTTTCTGTATGTGTTTTTTGTGGTTTCCCCCCCCTCTTTTTTGTGGTGTCCCCCCCTTATTTTGTACTTTGTTTTTAAAGTTTATATACCAATATTTTTTTTTAAAAAAAGATAAAACATAGGAATTCTCCTTCTTACTTGCTACATTTATATGCATTTTCTCCATCCAGCTGTTCAGGCTTGACAAAGTGTTCCAGAGCTTTGTTGACACTTTGAGCTGACTGAAAGAGAAGAAAAACCAACAATCAACGAAGCAGTGGAAGTGATGTGCCGGTGTCTGGAGGCTGTTGGGGCCTGGATGGGTGTCAACAGACTCAAACTCAACCCTGATAAGACGGAGTGGCTGTGGGTTTTGCCTCTCAAGGACAATCCCATCTGTCCGTCCATCACCCGGGGGGGGCGGGGGAATTATTGACCCCCTCGGAGAGGGTCCACAACTTGGGCATCCTCCTCGATCCACAGCTCACATTAGAGATACATCTTTCAGCTGTGGCGAGGGGGGCGTTTGCCCAGGTTCACCTGGTGCACCAGTTGCGACCCTATTTGGACCGGGAGTCACTGCTCACAGTCACTCATGCCCTCATCACCTCGAGGTTTGACTACTGTAACGCTCTCTACATGGGGCTACCTTTGAAAAGTGTTCGGAAACTTCAGATCGTGCAGAATGCAGCTACGAGAGCAATCATGGGCTTCCCCAAATATGCCCATGTTACACCAACACTCCGCAGTCTGCACTGGTTGTCGATCAATTTCCGGTCACAATTCAAAGTGTTGGTTATGACCTATAAAGCCCTTCATGGCACCGGACCAGAATATCTCCGAGACTGCCTTCTGCCGCACGAATCCCAGCGACCAGTTAGGTCCCACAGAGTGGGTCTTCTCCGGATTCTGTCAACTAAACAATGTCGCTTGGCGGGACCCAGGGGAAGAGCCTTCTCTGTTGCGGCCCCGGCCCTCTGGAACCAACTCCCCCCAAAGATTAGAATTGCCCCCACCCCCCTTGCCTTTCGTAAGTTGCTTAAAACCCACCTCTACCGTCAGGCATGAGGGAATTGAGATCCTCTTTCCCCCTAGGCCTTTACAATTCTATGCATGGTATGTATGTATGTATGTTTGGTTTTTTCATATTAATGGTCTTTTAATTATTTCTAACATCAGACTACTATTGTACATTGCTTTATTGCTGCTGTTAGCCGCCCCGAGTCTCTGGAGAGGGGCGACATACAAATCCAATCAATCAATCAATCAATCAATCAATAAATAAATTAATGTTGCTAGTTTCTGGGCAAGAATCTGTTTAACTTGTACATATTTTAATCTTGCATTTCTTATTTTAAATTTTATTCTACATGGTACGCCTTATTTTTATTGTAATGCTTCTGGCGCAAATAAATAAATTTACAAAACAATGCCCTTCACAAATACACTGTGCTAAGTATACCTAAAAAATTGCTACAAACAAAGCAGCAAAGAAATAAAAAACCGTACCTTTATTTCCAATGTAATATCCAGATAGGGATCAAATGTATCCGAAACACCTTTGCAATTCATACATTTTACTGAAATTTAAAAAAAAAAAGGTTTAACATACAATGAACGTTAAAAAAAACGCCCCAAACCTTGAGTATTTGAAATTCTCAATGAACTTTAAAAATAAATATTCAAAAATGGACGGCAGAAAAAGACCTCAGGATCCATCTAGTATAAGGGCAGACGAGATGGATCATGAGGTCTTTTTCTGCCGTCAGTCTTCTATGTTTCTATGGTGCATACCTCTAGATCTGAGATATCCGCCGAATGTCTGATGAATAAAAGTGGTGGCTTGGGTATGTCTGTCCAATCTAAAAATACAGAGGCAGATCAAGATGGAAGTTTAAAAAAAAACACCACACCTATCTGTGAATGAAAATAATGAAAGGAAAAATAATAATAATATGAATGGACACTTACTTGTTGCTACCGTTCAAACATGCTTTCTGCATAGCATCGACCGTGTACCTTAGGAATTCATGAGCATCTTCCTGGTTACCGAAACGGAAATGTTTGGCTATTCCTAGAAAGGAAAGAATACAGTGATACCTTGTCTTACAAACTTAATTGGTTCCGGGACGAGGTTCTTAAGGTGAAAAGTTTGTAAGATGAAACAATGCTTCCCATAGGAATCAATGGAAAAGTGATTAATGCGTGCAAGCCCAAAATTCACCCCTTTTGCCAGCCGAAGCGCCCGTTTTTACGCTGCTGGGATTCCCCTGAGGTTCCCCTCCATAGGAAACCCCACCTCCGGACTTCTGTGTTTTTGCGATGCTGCAGGGGAATCCCAGCAAGGGAATCCCAGCAGTGCAAAAACGGGTGCTTCGCTGGCAATGGAAGTCCAGAGGTGGGGTTTCCCATGGAGGGGAGCCTCAGGAGAATCCCAGCAGTGCAAAAACGGGCGCTTCGCTGGCAATGGAAGTCCGGAGGTGGGGTTTCCCATGGAGGGGAGCCTCAGGGGAATCCCAGCAGTGCAAAAACGGGCGCTTCGCTGGCAATGGAAGTCCGGAGGCAGGGCATCCCAGTGACGGCGGTGGGTTTGTAAGGTGAAAATAGTTTGTAAGAAGAGGCAAAAAAATCTTAAACCCCGGGTTTGTATCTCGAAAAGTTTGTATGACGAGGCGTTTGTAAGATGAGGTATCACCGTATCGCTTTACAGATCTTGTGATTGCTTTCCTAAGAGAATAAAAATTGAAGTACAGAACGGATGGAACAAACCCCCCACCCATTATAGTGTGTTCTCCTTTTATTAGATTCATGAGGTTGAATTGTTTTGTTTATTTTATCAGTGTAAGCCTCCCAGAATCACTTTGCGATCAAGAGGGCGGCAAATAAATTTTATATAAACAAAATAAACACCAGGGAGAAGTTAAATCTATTAAAGGTAGAAGGCAATTTATGGCACCTGAAACAGAATAATTAGATTCTGTAATGCTCCGTATCATAGAGTTTCAAACTCATTAACTCCCACTATTTTTTGTTGTTGTTATACAGCGGTACCTCTACTTACAAACTTAATTCATTCCGTGACCAGGTTCTTAAGTAGAAAAGTTTGTAAGAAGAAGCAATTTTTCCCCATAGGAATCAATGTAAAAACAATGCGTGTGATTGGGGAAACCACAGGGAGGGTGGAGGCCCTGTTTCCTCTCAGGAGATTCCTAGAGAGGCCCCACGGAGGCTTCTCCCTGCCTTTTCCGGCCCCGTTTCCTCCCAGGAGATTCCTAGAGAAGCCCCACAGAGGCTTCTCCCTGTCTTTTCCAGCCCCGTTTCCTCCCAGATTCCTAGAGAGGCCCCACGGAGGCTTCTCCCTGCCTTTTCTGGCCCTGTTTCCTCCCAGGAGATTCCTAGAGAGGCCCCACAGAGGCTTCTCCCTGCCTTTTCCGGCTGTTTCCTCCCAGGAGATTCCTAGAGAAGCCCCACGGAGGCTTCTCCCTGCCTTTTCCGGCCCCGTTTCCTCCCAGGAGATTCCTAGAGAGGCCTCACAGAGGCTTCTCCCTGCTTTTTCCAGCCCTGTTTCCTCCCAGGAGATTCCTAGAGAAGCCCCACGGAGGCTTCTCCCTGCCTTTTCCGGCCCCGTTTCCTCCCAGGAGATTCCTAGAGAGGCCTCACAGAGGCTTCTCCCTGGCTTTTCTGAAGAACAGTGGTATAAAGTACACTCTTGTGTGCCTGGGCACTCATCGCAGGTCAAAAACCTTCCTGCCAATCAAGGTAGAGGCTTACGTCTAAGTTCGTTGATGACAGACATCGGCTTGATGACGGTGCCAGAATTGGACAAAGCTTGGTTGATGTGACCTTGCATGGTGCACATCATGCAAAATCCTTGTTCGTGACCTGCATCCAAAGGGGAAAAACAAAAAGAAAAATATATATCGTTAGGAAACACACACACACACTTGACAAGCAACAATACTTCAGGCAATCAACACAATAGGAACGATCATTAATTGAGTGTATCTGCGGAGAGGGGCGGCATACAAATCTAATAAATAATAATAATAATAATAATAATAATAATAATAATAATATTAATAATAACAACAACTACCAATTTTGAGGCAGCAAGGCGAGCCTATATGTAACATTGCACTGGCTGCCGATCAGTTTCCGGTCACAATTCAAAGTGTTGGTTATGACCTATAAAGCCCTACATGGCACCGGACGAGAATACATCTGGGTCCGCCTTCTGCCGCATAAATCCCAGCAATCGGTTAGGTCCCACAGAGTTGGCCTTCTCCGGGTCCCGGCGACTAAGCAATGCAGTCTGGCGGGACCCTGGGGAAGAGCCTTCTCTGTGGCGGCCCCGGCCCTCTGGAATCAACTCCCCCTGGAGATCAGGACTGCCCCCACCCTCCTTGCCTTTCGCAAACTGCTGAAAACCCAACTATGATGCCAGGCATGGGGAAATTGATATACCCCTTAGCTATCATGGTTTATATGTGGTTTGTTTGGGTTGTGTGATTGCTTTTTATTAAAAGGGTTTTTAAATTGTTTTTTAAATATTGGATTTGTACACTGTGTATTTTTGTTGTGAGCCGCTCCGTGTCTTCGGAGAGGGGTGGCATAGAAATCTAACAAATTATTAATTATTATTAATAATTATTATTGTTGTTGGTTGTTTTGTTGTTGTTGTTGTTATGATTATTATGATTATTATGATTATTATGATTATTATGATTATTATGATTATTATGATTATTATGATTATTATGATTATTATGATTATGTCAGTACAACACAGCAAAAGAGATCACTCTGCTGGATTTCGTATTTCATCACCAGTCGGGCGCTTCCCAAGCACCTTAGACTGCGTGATGTAGCGGCGAATTATGTTTGCCGATCCCAGTAAAGCGGCCTTTTGCAATTGACAGATGGAGATTTTGTCAATTCCGATGGTTTTCAAATGTCTGCTGAGATCCTTTGGCCCTGCGCCCAGCGTGCCAAGGATCACTGGGACCACTTTCACGGGCTTATGCCAGAGTTGTTGCAGCTCGATTTTCAGATCTTCGTATTTTGCAAATTTCTCTAGCTGCTTCTCCTCAATTCTGCTGTCTCCTGGGATTGCGATGTCGATGATCCATACTTTCTTTTTCTCCACGATCACAATGTCTGGTGTGTTATGTTCCAAAATTCGGTCCGTCTGAAGTCGGACGTCCCACAGTAGTTTTGCTTGCTCATTTTCGACCACTTTTTCGGGCTTATGATCCCACCAGTTCTTTGCCACTGGTAGATGGCAGTTCTGGCACAAGTTCCAGTATTGTTATTACTATTATTTTGCAAAAAGGATGCTCATGTCACCTTTCATTCTAAATTTCCCTTACGTCCACCTGTCTTATTGATCTCCTTTTAGGACTGCGTGATGTAGCGGCGAATTATGTGTGCCCATCCCAGTAAAGCGGCCTTTTGCAATTGACAGATGGAGATTTTGTCAATTCCGATGGTTTTCAATTATTATTATTATTTTTATTATTATCATTATCATTATTATCATTATTATCATTATTATCATTATTTATTTATTTATTTATTCAATTTTTAGGCCGCCCTTCTCCTTAGACTCAGGGCGGCTTACAACATGTTAGCAATAGCACTTTTTTAACAGAGCTAGGCTATTGCCCCTACAATCCGGGTCCTCATTTGACCCACCTCGGAAGGATGGAAGGCTGAGTCAGCCTTGAGCCGGTGATGAGATTTGAACCGCTGACCTTCAGATCTACAAGTCAGCTTCAGTGGCCTGCAGTACATCACTCTACCTGCTGCGCCACACCGGCTCGTTATTATCATTATTATTATCATTATTATTATCATTATTATTATCATTATTATTATCATTATTATTATCATTATTATTATCATTATTATTATCATTATTATTATCATTATTATTATCATTATTATTATCATTATTATCATTATTATCATTATTATCATTATTATTATCATGATTATGATTATTATGATGATGATGCAGGTAAAAATATTTAGCAAATCACAGGTTTGTGGTAGCTGGTCTGTGAATGCCACCATGGGGGGGGGGGTTTGGTGGGGGGGGATTTTTTCCTTCCAAGTTTCCAGCCCTGCACATCTAGTTTTTGGCTCTTTTATTTGAATTTCTCTCACTGCACATGCATGCTCAAAGCACGCCCCCCCCCCCCCCCCGCCCCCAAAGCTGCGCAGCATGAAGCAAAGTTAGAACCCAGCCCCGATGCTGCCCCCTACCTGTTTGGGGGAGAATTACAGAAGCAAACCCCGACCGGGGAGCCTTCTTTTGGAAGAGGACGCTCGCTAGCGCAGGCTTCCTTTTAAACGGTTTAAGGAAGAGAAAGCCCCCATAAAAGATACTCACAGTTTTTGGAGTGTTCGTAGGAGAGCATGTAGTTGGCGAGGGGAGGGGTGTAAGTCAGACACTGCAGAGCAGAGTTCAAAAAACAGGTGTTGCCGAGGTTTTGGAGACCAGCTCCAACCCGATGCATTTTTTGCCATTTTAAGCAAATCTTCTCAGCCGGAAATAGGACCTTCTGAGGAGCGGCAATCCCATCACCAATAGCTGCCAGAAATTTAGAGATCAGGAAATAATTACAGTTGGGGAGGAGGGGGAGAAATTAATCTTTCTCTCTCTCCCTCTCTTGCTATCTCTTTCTTTCTCTTTCCCTCTCTCTCTTTCTATCTTGCAATCTTTCTCTCTCTCTCTCTCTCTCTCTCTTGCTATCTCTCTCTTTTGCTTTCTCTCTTTCTCTCTCCCCCTCTCTCTTTCTCTCTCCCTCTTGCTATCTCTTTTGCTTTCTCTCTCCCCCCTTTCCCTCTCTTTCTCTCCCTTTCTTGCTATCTCTCTTTCTTTTTTGCTTTCTCTCTTTCTCTCTCCCCCCTCTCTCCCTCCCTCTTTCTCTCTCTCCCTCTCTTGCTATCTGTCTTTCTCTCTTTTGCTTTCTCTCTCTCCCCCTCTCTCTTTCGCTTTCTCTCCCCCCCTCTCTCCCTCTCTTGCTATCTCTTTCTTTTTTGCTTTCTATCTCTTTCTCTCCCCCCCTCTCTCCCTCCCTCTTTCTCTCTCTCCCTCTCTTGCTATCTCTCTCTTTCTCTCTCTCTCTTTCGCTTTCTCTCCCCCTCTCTCTTTCTCTCCCTCTCTTGCTATCTCTTTCTTTTTTGCTTTCTATCTTTCTCTCTCCCCCCTCTCCCTCCCTCTTTCTATCTCTCCCTCTCTTGCTCTCTCTCTCTTTCTCTCTCTCTTTTTTGCTTTCTCTCTTGCTCTCTCATTTGGGTGCATCTTACACTCTGAATGTAGCTCCCTCCCCCCTGACCCCAGCCCTAACTAGCTGCTATCTATCTCCCCAGCTCTTTCCTTGCAGGCTCTTTTGTTGTTACTCTCTGCGAAGAATGTTTTCCAAGCCCCTAAGTCTTTGCAGGTTTTTTTATTGCTCTACCTGCTCCAAATGTTTCTTTCCAGCCCTAGCTAGGTGCTAACAATGTTCCCAGATCTGACTAGTTTGCAAGCTCTTTCATTGTTACTCTCTGCAAAGAATGTTTTCCAAACCCTGTCTTTGTATTTTTTTTAATTGATCTAACTTGGTTCAAATGTTTCTTTCCAGTCCTAACCAGGTGCTAACAATGTTCCCAGATCTGACTAGTTTGCAAGCGCTTTCATTGTTACTCTCTGCAAAGAATGTTTTCCAAGCCCCTAAGTCTTTGCAGGTTTTTTTTATTGCTCCACCTGCTCCAAATGTTTCTTTCTAGCCCTAACCAGGTGCTAACAATGTTTCCCAGATCTGACTAGTTTGCAGGCTCTTTCATTGTTACTCTCTGCGAAGAATGTTTTCCAAGCCCCTAAGTCTTTGCAGGTTTTTGTATTGCTCTACCTGCTCCAAATGTTTCTTTCCAGCCCTAACCAGGTGCTAACAATGTTCCCAGATCTTACCTGCTTGCAAGCTCTTTCATTGTTACTCTCTGGGAGGGATGTTTTTCAAGCCCTAAGTCTTTGCAGTTTCTATTTATTTATTTTTATTGCTCTACCTGCTCCAAATGTTTCTTTCCAGCCCTAACCAGGTGCTAACAATGTTCCCAGATCTTACCTGCTTGCAAGCTCTTTCATTGTTACTCTCTGGGAGGAATGTTTTTCAAGCCCTAAGTCTTTGCAGGGTTTTTGTTTCCATTATTCTACTTGCTCTGAATGTTTTTTTCCAGGTGCTAATGATGTTCCCAGCTCTTACCACCTTGCAAGCTCTTTCATTATTACTCTCTCCCAATAAAGTTTTTTTAAAGCCCTTAACCAGGGGATAAAATAATGGGCTGAAGCTGACCAGACTAAGGATGCTAGCTAGATGAATACCTGGTAAGCAGATTCTTTTCCCTATTTTCCTCCGCAAAAACTAAGGTGCGGCTTATACTGCAAAAAATACGGTACAGTGTTCCCTCGATTTTCGCAGGGGATGCGTTCCAAGACCGCCCCCGAAAGTCGAATTTCCGCGAAGTAGAGATGCGGAAGTAAATACACCATTTTTGGCTATGAACAGTATCACAAGCCTTCCCTTAACACTTTAAGCCCCTAAATTACCATTTCCCATTCCCTTAACAACCATTTACTCACCATTATTACTGGTACTCACCATTGAATAAGACACTTAGTGATCCTGATCAGTGTTCCCTCTAATTTTTTTTGGGGGTGGGCGGAAAAGTATAGTGTCTGAGTGGCAGTCCCTTCGGGACTGGACGGCACAGAAATAATAAATAAATAAACAAACAAACAAACAAATAAATAAATAAAAAACCCACCCTGTTTTGCCTCAGAGAATTTCAAAATAAAATACTGTACTGTGTTTCTATAACAGTGAGCTCATAATAGGGCAACTCTATCAATATCAAAATGCCCCTTAAATAGTTGAGCTAGTTTCAGACTAGATTTTGATTTTCTTTCTCTCTTCCTTACTCCCATTCTTTTTTTCTCTTTTCCTTCCTCTCTTTTTTCTATCTGTTTCTCTCTCTTCCTCTCTCTCTCCTTCCCTCTCACTCTTTCCCTCTCGGCTTCTGGGCAGGTTTGGAAAACTCTGAGTTGATGATGATTTTTAAGTGAGCGATTGCTCACTGCTCAGCTTAGAGGGAACTATGATCCTGATATTTATAAACATAATTATTTATTAACAATAATTATTATTTTTTGTTATTTGTTTGCAAAAATGATTAGTTTGGTGATGACCTATGACGTCATCGGGCGGGAAAAACCGTGGTATAGGGGAAAAAAACCTGCAAAGTATCTTTTAATTAATATCTTTTGGAAAACCGTGGTATAGGCTATTCGTGAAGTTTGAACCCGCGAAAATCGAGGGAACACTGTATACCATTGCAGACAAATTTCGTTGCCCAACCTCATATAATAACTTCAAAAGGTTTCTCTGTGCTTTTAAACGGCCTGCTCATCACTTACCCAATTCTTTGGCAGAAGGCTTGCATTTATCTGGTCCCGATGTACTGGAGTACACCGCGGCTCCCGGCACTGGCTCCAACGAAATCTTGTGTTTCGGAGCCTCTAACGAAGAGGAGACCGCGACCCATCCTGTAGACCCCGGGTCCATGTCACCGGAAGCGGGTGCCACCGAGTTGAACGGTTGCTTCTCAGAAGCAGAGGCCTTGGAGGACTCGGTCGCCTTGTCAACAATGGTCATGGTTCATCACTAGGAAGGAAAAGAGACCAGGGGGAGAGAGAGAGAGAGAGAAAGTCTTGAAAAAGTGTGACAGGAGGAGCAGAGCAACGCGTTGCGATCCAGGTGTTTCAGACTTCAGGTGTGTCTCAGTGAACCGGTCAGATCAGACAGAATCGGCCTTCTCCGGGTCCCGTCAGCCAAACAGTGCTGGCTGGCGGGGCAGAAGGGAAGGGCCTTCTCTGTGGTGGCTCCGGTCCTCTGGAATCAACTCCCTCTCCCTCGAGATTCGTACTGCCCCCACCCTCCTGGCCTTTCGAAAGGCTTTAAAAAAAAAACACCTTTGCCGGCAGGCCTAGAGCCGTTGAGCGTTAACGCTCTGTTCCGGCTGATAGTATGTTAGTGGTACTGAATAAATTATGGCTTTTTTAAACATCAAGTTTTTAAAGATTTTGTATATAGAAACATAGAAGATTGACGGCAGGAAAAGACCTCATGATCCATTTAGTCTCCCCTTATACTATTTCCTGTATTTTATCTTAGGATGGATATATGTTTATTCCAGGCATGTTTAAATTCAGTTACGGTGGATTTACCAATCATGTCTGCTGGAAGTTTGTTCCAAGCATCTACTACTCTTTCAGTAAAATAATACTTTCTCACGTTGCTTCTGATCTTTCCTCCAACTAACCTCAGATTGTGTCCCCTTCCCTCCTGAACCTTAGTTAACCCTTTAATCTATTTAAATGTTTCGATCATGTCCCCCCCCCTTTCCATTCTGTCCTCCAGACTCTACAGATTGAGTTCATGAAGCCTTTCCTGATAAGTTTTATGCTTAAGACCTTCCACCATTTTTGTAGCCTGTCTTTGGACCCCTTCAATTTTACCCATATCGTTTTGTAGGTCATGTCTCCAGAACTGGACACAATATTCCATATGTGGTCTCGCCAGTGCTCTATATAGCGGGATCAAGGCCAGGCATAGGGGACCTGAGACACCTTCCCCAGACTTTTATACTTTATGTTTGGCATGTATGTGTTGTTTGGTTTTAAATGATAGGGTTTTATATGTCTTTTTCTCTTTTAATATTAGATTTGTTCCACTGTAACATTGTTTTATTATTGCTGTGAGCCGCCCCGAGTCTTCGGAGAGGGGCGGCATACAAATCTAATAAATTATTATTATAGAAACATAGAAGACTGACGGCAGAAAAAGACCTCATGGTCCATCTAGTCTGCCCTTATACTATTTCCTGTATTTTATCTTACAATGGATATATGTTTATCCCAGGCATGTTTAAATTCAGTTACTGTGGATTTACCAACCACGTCTGCTGGAAGTTTGTTCCAAAGATCTACTACTCTTTCAGTCAAATAATATTTTCTCATGTTGCCTTTGATCTTTCCCCCAACTAACTTCAGATTGTGTCCCCTTGTTCTTGTGTTCACTTTCCTATTAAAAACACTTCCCTCCTGAACCTTATTTAACCCTTTAACATATTTAAATGTTTCGATCATGTCCCCCCTTTTCCTTCTGTCCTCCAGACTATACAAATTGAGTTCATTATTATTATTATTATTATTATTATTATTATTATTATTATTATCATCATCATCATCATAATCCCCCTCTTCCTGATTGTTATACCTCTAGCTATGCAGCCAAGCATCCTACTTGCTTTCCCTACCGCCTGACTACAAATTGAGTTCATTATTATTATTATCATCATCATCATCACAATCCCCCTCTTCCTGCTTATTATACCTCTAGCTATGCAGCCAAGCATCCCACTCGCTTTCCCTACCGCCTGACTGCACTCTTCACCCACTGTGAGACTGTCAGAAATCACTACCCCTAAATCCTTTTGAAATTTTTGCGAACACAAAACTGCCCATACAATACTGGGAGGTCTCGGGTCCCAGCCAGGAGCTCTTGTTTTGGCCTCTGTGAACCGAAAGTGCAATTGAAAATGGTTTTTCACCTTTCTTGTCCTTCCCAGTCTAGCTCCTCTGCAGCCTAGCCTGTGAATGGAATGATGATGTTTGAATTCCAACTGCCAGTGAAAAAAATGTCCCACCTCTCTCCTTCTTCTCAACCTCTTTGGACTCAAGATGAGCAGCCTGCCAGAGGGACACCCCCGGTTTAAGCAACTTAGTAATGTCAACAAAATAACATTGAGGATGTAGTTTAAACTCTCATCCTTTCACTCCCAATACAGACTTACAGAGACCCAAGTATCACTCAAAAGCATTTGCTAGTGGTTGGAGCCTGTCTTTATGACCCTGTTAGGAGGAGTCACCAAAGGATTATTAAGCAACTACATGGTCCCTAAGACAAAACCTTTTCCCTTAAATGGGCGTGGGGGTTTTATGCCAGAAATCACCCTAACACCCCCCAAAAAAACCATTGTTTGATAAGCATCAAACTTATCAGTAAAGACTTAATGGACTCAATCTGTATAGTCTGGAGGACAGAAGGGAAAAGGGGGGACCTGATCGAAACATTTAAATATATTAAAAATAAGGTTCAGGAGGGAAGTCCTTTTAATAGGAAAGCGAACACAAGGACAAGGGGGCACAATCTGAGGTTAGCTGGGGGAAAGATCAGAAGCAACGTGAGAAAATATTATTTGGCTGAAAGAGTCGTAGATGCTTGGAACAAACTCCCAGCAGACAGGGGTTGGTAAACCCCCAGGAACTGAATTTAAACATCTGGGATAAACATAGATCCATCCTAAGATAAAATGCAGGAAACAGTATAAGGGCAGACTAGATGGACCAGGAGGTCTTTTTCTGCCATCAATTTTCTACCTTTCTATGTTTCTACCTAATATTTAATTCGGTTCCCCAAGAGAAGTGGCCCCAATAGCTACGAAACCTGAAGGCAGCTTACCCCGATTTACCAGCCGTTAGAAGGAAATCAAAGCAATTTATCCCACGTCCAGCTAAAAGATGAGCACTGTGTGCTTTACTGGTCAACTAGTTTAAAATTCTGTCGGTTTGCCCAAGAAGCCCATCCCCCACTTGGAATGTCCATGCATTTAAATCTTAAAGTGAGCCAAAGGGAAAAAACCAATGCACAAGTCACTCACTGCCTTTGGAGTAAAGTCCTCGACTTTGGGCCACAATTCAACACACACACACAATTTCTGTGGATAAGAAATGTATTAAGTGACTTTCCCCCCATCTGATGACTCGCCTTGCTGCATTTATTAAGTGCAGTGTTTCTCAAATAGCAGGGTGAGCTATTTCACAGGTTTTCAAAGGGGGCTTTTTAAAATCCATTAAAAAAATTTAAATCCATAGTTTTACTACCTAAATTTCTCAATGATCTTCCTGTAAGCACAGACTCATCTGTTTTGATAGTGTGCCTGTATATTTTGTTGTATCTTCAAGCTGTCCTTGGGGGTTAGAGTCCATAATTTTAGTAGAAAAAAGCAAACAGCCAAGAGAAAATTTTGATAGCTAATAGTATTTTGAACCCGAAAACAATATTTGAATTCCAGGTGACAAAATTATAAAAGGAGATAGCGTAAGATAAATGATGTACAGTGATCCTTCGTTTTTCGCGACCACCAAGACCACCCGTGAAAAACGAATTTCCGTGAAGTAGAGAAAAGATATTTTTTAATGCAGTGTTTCCCAACCTTGGCAACCTTGATTACTGTTGTGAGCCGCCCCGAGTCTTTGGAGAGGGGCGGCATACAAATCTAATAAATAATAATTCGACTAAACAATGTCGTTTGGCGGGCCCCAGGGGAAGAGCCTTCTCTGTGGCGGCCCCGGCCCTCTGGAACCAACTCCCCCCCGGAGATTAGAACTGCCCCCACCCTCCCTGTCTTTCGTAAACTACTCAAGACTCATTTATACCGCCAGGCATGGGGGAGTTGAGATAGCTCTTCCCACTAGGCCATTACAAGTTATGCATGGTATGTTTGTGTGTATGTTTGGTTTTATAATAGGGGTTTTTAGTTGTTTTTTATTATTGGATTGTACATATTGTGTTTATTATTGTTGTTAGCCGCCCCGAGTCTGCGGAGAGGGGCGGCATACAAATCCAATAAATTATTATTATTAATAATAATAATAATAATAATAATAATAATAATAATAATAATAATAATAAATAATCTGGACTTCAACTCCCAGAATTCCCCAGCCAGAATTCGAATTCTGGCAGTTGAAGTCCAAATATCTTCCAGTTGCCAAGGTTGGGAAACAACTGTTTTAATGTATTTAACGAGTATTTGGACTTTAAAAACCCAGCCGTTGCATTAAACAGTTATTCTATAATGGTTCTCAGCTGCAACTACATGTGATATCCTACCATAGAAACATAGAAGACTGAAAAAGACCTCATGGTCCATCTAGTCTGCCCTCATACTATTTTCTGTATTTTATCTTAGGATGATGGATCTATGTTTATCCCAGGCATGTTCAAATTCAGTTCCTGTGGATTTACCAACCACGTCTGCTGGAAGTTTGTTCCAAGGATCTACTACTCTTTCAGTGAAATAATATTTTCTCACGTTGCTTTTGATCTTTCCCCCCAACTAACTTCAGATTGTGTCCCCTTGTTCTTGTGTTCACTTTCCTATTAAAAACACTTCCCTCCTGAACCTTATTTAACCCTTTAACATATTTAAATGTTTCGATCATGTACCAGTTTCTCTAATAGAGTACAGTAGTACTGTAGAAGAATTTTATGGATTTTTAATGGATTTAAAGGATTTAAGACCCCTTTCAAAAATTTTGGTGGGCCCAGGATGCTCGTGTCTTGCCCTCCCTGGGCTCCAAAGGCTTCCCCCCTCCCAGGCTCTCTGGAAGCCAAAAACGCCCTCCCAGAGCCTCTGTGTGTGCTACAAATCATCTGGCCCGCACACACATGCACATTGGTGCTGAGCTAAGGCAGTGGCTTGCTGTGGCACCCATGCCGAAGGTTAGCCATCCCTGCCCTATCCTATTCTGTTCTGTCGGGCTCTCTGGTAGACTCCTCCCAAAAATTCACAGGTACAAATTTCAGACACACAAACGTTGGAAAATTCAAAACAATGTTTTTATAATGAAAATTCACTTAAACCAAGCCCTCTTTTGGTATAGCAAAGAGCACTGGTCTCCAAACAAACTGGTAATTTGTACAAGTCCCTGATCAGTCCTGTGATACTTAGCTTGCAGCTGTGAGGCAATTCACAGTCCTTCTTCTTTCACAAAGTGAAACACACTTTGCTCTAGTTTAGTTTCAAAGCGGGGGGAAATCCGCACACCAAGGTCGAAGTCAGCAAAGCAGGCACGAAACACAACGATCAGATAATCCTCCACAATGGCCAAACCCACAGGTTGCTCTTTATAGCAGCCTCACTAATGACCACAGACCCACCCAACCACAGGTGGCCTCATTTTCTTTGATAATAATCTCTGTTGTTGTTGCCTATGCATCGCTCTCCCCATGCGTGGCTGTATCATTAACTCTTGTTCTGAATCCAAGGAGGAGCTAGATAATTGATCTCCTTCTGAGCTGTCTGTCACACTCTCCTCCTCCCTGTCACTCATGTCTTCTTGGTCAGAGGAGCCTTCATCAGCAGATTCCACGGGGTGGGGGGGAAACAGGCCTGCAGCATGTGGATGTCTCCCCCACATCCACAGTCCTTGGGGCAGGAGCTGGGCCAGAGCTAACCACAACATATTCCATCCCATCCCATCCCCCATCAAACAACTGCGATTTTTAAAGCTGAAGGACAAACAGCAGAACCAAGTTGTGGAAGCTTGCTTGTAGAAGGATTTCCATCTTTTCTCCCCCTGATTGGGGTGGGGAGGTAGTTAAGGATTACTCATTGTTTTAAAGCCAACTTATTAATATTTAAGCTTTTAGAGCAGACCCTGGGGCTGAAAAGAAAGGAAAGAAGGCTGGAATGGAATTAGTTTTAAAATACAGAGATACCTCTACCTAAGAACGCCTCTACTTATGAACTTTTCTAGATAAGAATCGGGTGTTCAAGATTTTTTTTGCCTCTTCTCAAGAACCACTTTTCCACTTACAAACCTGAGCCTCCAAAACTGCAACCGGAAAAGACAGGGAGAAGCCTACTTGGGGCCTCTCTAGGAATCTCCTGGGAGGAAACAGGGCCGGAAAAGGTGGGGAGAAGCCTCTTTGGGGCCTCTCTAGGAATCTCCTGGGAGGAAACAGAGCCAGAAAAGGTGGGGAGAAGCCTCCTTGGGGCCTCTCTAGGAATCTCCTGGGAAGAAACAGGGTCGGAAAAGGTGGGGAGAAGCCTCCGTGCAGCCTCTCTAGGAATCTCCTGGACGGAAAGAGGGCTGGAAAAGGCGGGAAGCCTCCATGGGGCCTCTCTAGGAATCCCCTGGGAGGAAACAGGGCTGGAAAAGACAGGGAGAAGCCTCCATGGGGCCTCTCTAGGAATCTCCTGGGAGGAAACAGGGCCTCCACCCTCCAGGTGGTTTCCCCAATCTCATCCATTATTTGCTTTTACATTGATTCCTATGGGGAAAATTGCTTCTCCTTACAAACTTACAAAGGGAGCCGGGGTGGCGCAGCAGGTAGAGTGCTATACTGCAGGCCACTGAAGCTGACTGTAGATCTGAAGGTCAGCGGTTCAAATCTCATCACCGGCTCAAGGTTGACTCAGCCTTCCATCCTTCCAAGGTGGGTCAAATGAGGACCCGGATTGTGGAGGGCAATATGCTGGCTCTGTTAAAAAGTGCTATTGCTAACATGTTGTAAGCCGCCCTGAGTCTAAGGAGAAGGGCGGCCTAAAAATAGAATAAATAAAATAAATAATAAATAAATAAATAAACTTTTCTACTTAAGTACCAGGTCACGTAACAAATTAAGTTCGTAAGTAGAGGGACCACTGTAATTCAATTCCATGAAGGCAAACTGATTGCTGTCATTACTAGTTAACATCATGGAGGAGCGAGAAAAAATGTTTTAGGTTATAGCCAAGCTTTTAAATCCCCAAAACTGGCAACTTTAAGGCTGGTGGACTTCAACTCCCAGAATTCCCCGGCCAGCCATGCTGACTGTGGAATTCTGGGAGTTGAAGTCCACAAATCTTAAAAGTTGCCACAGCTGGACACCCTTGTTTGAAGCTGTTGCAAGAGGAGTCTGTGCTCATTTCAATACGAATTATAATTTCCCGAAATTGATCTCTTTGCAGTCGCAAGGAGAAGGGATCCTGTCTTGTGAGCAGATCACCACCTTTCCGTGCAAAAATCTGAGATTCTGGCGTTTCCAGGTTGACCTGGAAAAAACTCCAGAATTTTCGGAAAGACACCCTGCGATCACTTTCAAAAGTCAGGCTAGAACAGTGCTTCTCAAATAATAGGGCATTGCACGACGCAATGACGGTGTGTGTGTGTGTGTGTGTGTGACTCTGGGGAACATGCTTTTTTTGCCGCAGGAAGTAGGGGTTTTTTAAAAAATTATTTACTTATTATTTAGTTGAACAAGTATAGGATTGCAGTTTGTATAAGCATAACACAAGTAGTAAGTAATGATAAAAGAAGGCAATAGGACTGTTCTGTCGAGCTCTCTGGTAGAATCCTCCCAAAAATGCACAGATACCATTTCAGACACACACACGTTGGAAAATTCAAAACAATGTTCTTTATAATGAAAATTCACTTAAACTAAGCCCTCTTTTGGTATAGCAAAGAGCACTCGTCTCCAAACAAACTGGTAATTTGTACAAGTCCCTTATCAGTTCTGTGATACTTAGCTTGCAGCTGTGAGGCAATTCACAGTCCTTCTTTCACAAACTGAAACACACTTGGCTCTGGTTTAGTTTCCAAGCAGGGAAAAATCAGCACACAAAATGTCTAAGTCAGTAAAGCAGTCACGAAACACAATGATCAGATAATCCTCCACAATGGCCAAACTCACAGGCTGCTATTTATAGCAGCCTCACTAATGACCACAGCCCCACCCAACCACAGGTGGCCTCATTTTCTTTTATAATAATCTCTCAGTTGTTGTTGCCTATGCATCGCTCTCCGCATGTGTGGTTGTATCATTAACTCTTGTTCTGAATCCAAGGAGGAGCTAGATAATTGATCTCCTTCTGAGCTGTCTGCCCCACTCTCCTCCTCCCTGTCACTCATGTCTTCTTGGTCAGAGGAGCATTCATCAGCAGATTCCACCGGGGGCAAAACAGTCCTGCAGCATGTGGATGTCTCCCCCACATCCACAGTCCTTGGGGCAGGAGCTGGGCCAGAGCTAACCACAACAGGGGGGCATGAAATGTTTACTTCTTTTGGGGGGGGACGATATAGAAAATAATTGAGAAACACTGAGCTAGAAGGACCAGTGATACATTCCAGAAAACAGTTCTTCCTGTGAAATCAGGAAAAACGTTTAAATCCTGATGCTCCAGTTGCCGCCCTATTTGGACAGGGAGTCACTGCTCACAGTCGCTCATGCCCTCATCACCTCGAGGTTCGATTACTGCAACGCTCTCTACATGGGGCTACCTTTGAAAAGTGTTCGGAAACTTCAGATCGTGTAGAATGCGGCCGTGAGAGCCATCGTGGGGCTTCCTAGATTCGCCCACGTTTCTGTAACACTCCGTGGCCTGCATTGGCTGCCGATCAGTTTCCGGTCACAATTCAAAGTGTTGGTTATGACCTTTAAAGCCCTGCATGGCATTGGACCAGAGTACCTCCGGAACCGCCTGCTACCGCACGAATCCCAGCGACCAATAAGGTCCCACAGAGTTGGCCTTCTCCGGGTCCCGTCGACCAAACAATGTCGTTTGGTGGGCCCCAGGGGAAGAGCCTTCTCTGTGGCAGCCCCGCCCCCTGGAATCAACTCCCCCCGGAGATTAGAACTGCCCCCACCCTCCTTGTCTTTCGTAAATTACTCAAGACCCATCTATATCGCCAGGCATGGGGGAGTTGAGACACCTTTCCCCCAGGCTTTTTTTATATATTTATGTTTGGGTATGTTTATGTCATTTGCTTTTTTAAAATATGATAGGGTTTTATGTGCTTTTTAATATTAGATTTGTTTTCGCTGGAATATTGTTTTTATTATTGTTGTGAGCCGCCCTGAGTCTTCGGAGAGGGGCGGCATACAAATCTAATAAATTATTATTAAGGGGAAGAGCCTTCTCTGTGGCGGCCCCGGCCCTCTGGAATCAACTCCCCCCTGATATCAGATTTTAAGAATGGATGAAGAGCGGAAGTGTTTTTTCTCTCTCATGAGTAAGGTTAAATAAAGTAACCTTTAACAGCTCTTCTTGCTCCAGAAAAACCGCATGTTCTTAGAAATCCTTATTAAGTTGTACTTCCTTCTCGGAATTATAAAGCTCTCAAATTACCAAAATTGCACAATCAGAACAAAAATCTGAGACACGAGCCTCTGCACCAACATGCTGGAGGATTTGTTCATTTCCTGGCTGTTTGCTCCTCATCCGAACAATGAAAGCGCATCGCAATCTTTATTCCCCTTTCCCCATTAACTAGGAAAAGTGTAATGTACAAAACAGGCAAATTGGGACATAAGGCGGCCTCGTTTTTATAAAGGAGCCCATTACGGAAATGCTAGTTAAAGAGTTTGCTTGCAAGTCATCTAGGAAATTTGTTTACAGAAGAAACACACACACACACACAAAAAACAGCAGCAAAAAAAGATCACAAGCCAAAATTCATTTGGAGGAAGAATAAACTACAGGCAAAACCGCTGGGTGAGATCATCCAAGGGCATGGGGTGAGGTATCATCAATATGCGGATGATACCCAGTTATACATCTCCACCCCATGTCCAGTCAAAGAAGCAGTGGAAGTGATGTGCCGGTGCCTGGAGGCTGTTGGGACCTGGATGGGTGTCAACAGACTCAAACTCAACCCAGACAAGACGGAGAGGCTGTGGGTCTTGCCTCCCAAGGACAATTCCATTTGTCCGTCCATTACCCTGGGGGGGGGACTACTGACCCCCTCAGAGAGGGTCCGCAACTTGGGCGTCCTCCTCGATCCACAGCTGACATTGGAACATCATCTTTCGGCTGTGGCGAGGGGGGCGTTTGCCCAGGTTCGCCTGGTGCACCAGTTGCGGCCCTATTTGGACAGGGGGTCATTGCTCACAGTCACTCATGCCCTCATCACCTCGAGGTTTGATTACTGCAACACTCTCTACATGGGGCTACCTTTGAAGAGTGTTCAGAAACTTCAGATCGTGCAGAACGCAGCTGCGAGAGCCATCGTGGGGCTTCCAAGATTCGCCCACGTTTCTACAACACTCCGTGGCCTGCATTGGCTGCCGATCAGTTTCCGCTCACAATTCAAAGTGTTGGTTATGATCTTTAAAGCCCTACATGGCATTGGACCAGAGTACCTCCGGAACTGCCTGCTACCGCACGAATCCCAGCGACCGATAAGGTCCCACAGAGTTGGCCTTCTCCAGGTCCCGTCGACTAAACAATGTCGTTTGGCGGGCCCCAGGGGAAGAGCCTTCTCTGTGGCGGCCCCGGCCGTCTGGAATCAATGTTTTTTAATATTAGATTTGTTCTACTATAATATTGTTTTTATTATTGTTGTGAGCCGCCCCAAGTCTTCGGAGAGGGGCGGTATACAAATCTAATAAATAATAATAATAATAATAATTATTATTATTATTAAAACACATCCTTCCAGAAGTGCCTAGCCCTAGAGCAAAACTAGTCATAAGAGAGAACAGGGTGAATAAAAATTGATGATTAAAAAAAAAATTAAACCGATTCTTTAAATTTAAATCGGATATTTTTTTTAAATGAAATGTATTTTAATAAAATGCTTTTGGAATAAACATCCATCTAAAGGATAGTTTTCTCTTTAAGATACATTAATAATTTATTTTATTTAGCATGAAATGGGAGCTTTGTTTTGTAAGCAGAAGGCTGTATATTCTGTAATATTTACATTTTTGGTAAACTTGTTCGATGACTCCAAGCTCTGCGAGCTACGATAACATGTGCTGCATTGATGCATTCACACAATTTCACAGCGGAGGTGACAGCTGCTCCTTAAAAGTTATGATTTAAATCGAGTTGATTTAAACCAAGCCTTTTTACTAGTTATTTAAATTGACTTGATTTAAATCAAATCTACCCTGAGAAACCAGAATTATCGACTGCTGAGATAATTTGCCTGCAGACAACACACAACACAGATTCAAACCACAGATACATGCTCATGCTGGACTTACAATGATTTGTTTAGCAACCGTTCAAAGTTAAAACCAGCCAGAAAAAAGTAACTCAGAAACATAGAAACATACGAGATTGACAGCAGAAAAAGACCTCATGGTCCATCTAGTCTGCCCTTATACTATTTCCTGTATTTTATCTTAGGATGGATCTATGTTTATCCCAGGCATGTTTAAATTCAGTTACTGTGGATTTACCAACCAGTAGGAAAAGCAAGTAGGATGCTTGGCTGCATAGCTAGAGGTATAACAAGCAGGGAGAGGGAGATTGTGATCCCGCTGTATAGAGCACTGGTGAGACCACATTTGGAATACTGTGTTCAGTTCTGGAGACCTCACCTAAAAAAAGATATTGACAAAATTGAACGGGTCCAAAGACGGGCTACAAGAATGGTGGAAGGTCTTAAGCGTAAAACGTATCAGGAAAGACTTAACAAACTCAATCTGTATAGTCTGGAGGACAGAAGGAAAAGGGGGGACATGATCGAAACATTTAAATATGTTAAAGGGTTAAATAAGGTTCAGGAGGGAAGTGTTTTTAATAGGAAAGTGAACACAAGAACAAGGGGACACAATCTGAAGTTAGTTGGGGGAAAGATCAAAAGCAACATGAGAAAATATTATTTTACTGAAAGAGTAGTAGATCCTTGGAACAAACTTCCAGCAGACGTGGTTGGTAAATCCACAATAACTGAATTTAAACATGCCTGGGATAAACATATATCCATTGTAAGATAAAATACAGGAAATAGTATAAGGGTAGAGTAGATGGACCATGAGGTCTTTTTCTGCCATCAGTCTTCTATGTTTCTATGTCTGCTGGAAGTTTGTTCCAAGCATCTACTACTCTTTCAGTGAAATATATTCTCACGTTGCTTCTGATCTTTCCCCCCACCTAACCTCAGATTTTGCCCCCTTGTTCTTGGGTTCACTTTCCTATTAAAAACACTTCCCTCCTGGACCTTATTTAACCCTTTAACATATTTAAATGTTTCGATCATGTCCCCCCCCTTTCCCCATACCACAACTATGTGAGAGCTGAGAAGAAGCAGAACAAAATAGAAGATATGTTTCAAACATCACAGCTATCTTTTTTTTAAAAAAATAAACCCTAGTTTCTGAACAGGTCCTTACTAACTTGATTCACAAGTTTTACTAAGTTGTGAAACAGCTATGGGCAAATCAGTGAACTCCCCCCCAGGCCCCAATGTGATCGGTTTGGCACGATGTGATTTTTTGGGGGCTTTTTATGTTTTATGTTCTTAAGTTTGTTTTTGCTTTGGTTTTTTTAAGGCTTGGAGTGGTTGTCGGTTTTCCTTAAGACAACCACCATGAAGCCCTCTCCTGTCTGGACAGTTTGGAGGGGTTTTAAGGAGAATTAGTAATAATAATAATTAATAATAATAATTTATTGGATTTGTATGCCGCCCCTCTCTGTAGCACCTAACAGCAATGTTAAAACAGCATGTGACAATCCAATAATAAAAGAGCTAAAAACCCTTATTTATAAAAACCAAACATACACACAAACATACCATGCATAACTTGTAATGGCCTAGGGGGAAGGAATATCTCAACTCCCCCATGCCTGGCGGTATAAATGAGTCTTGAGTAGTTTACAAAAGACAGGGAGGGTGGGGGCAATTCTAATCTCCGGGGGGAGTTGGTTCCAGGAGGCCGGGGCCGCCACAGAGAAGGCTCTTCCCCTGGGGCCCGCCAAACGACATTGTTTAGTCGACGGGACCTGGAGAAGGCCAACTCTGTGGGACCTTATCGGTCGCTGGGATTCGTGCGGTAGCAGGCGGTTCCGGAGGTAATCTGGTCCAATGCCATGTAGGGCTTTAAAGGTCATGACCAACACTTTGAATTGTGACCGGAAACTGATCGGCAGCCAATATAAGCCACAGCCAATATAAGCCACGGAGTGTTGAAGAAACATGGGTTGATGGGTTTTCCCCCGAAAAATCTCTCCATTCCTGTTCCCATCCTTAAACACACACAAGCTTAACATTTTCAGTCATATCTTTTGTGGTAATGGCTCCTTCTTGAACCCTGCAGAAAGTAGAAATGTTGTGCTGTAGTCCTCTTCTCAAAAGGTCCCCAGGAAACTGCAATTGTTAGGTTGATACGCTGGCGAATTAAAATCAAGCTAAATATAGTATATTCAGAGTTTAGGAAAGTGGTTCTCAATCTTTCTAATGCCACGACCCTTGAAATTTGTCTTTTCCCATGGTCTTAGGTGACCTCTGTGAAATGGTGGCTTGACCCCCCCCCCCAAAGGAGTCCTGACCCCCAGGTTGAGAACCACTGATTTAGGATAATATACATGTGGTTTGAATCCAGTGGAGTCTTTATTATGAGTATGCAGGCAGACAAGTACAAGTAATCTTTGACTTATAACCACAATGGAGGCCAAAATTTCTGTGGTTAAATGAGACGTTTGTTAAGTGAGTTCTGCCCCATTTTATGACCTTCCTTGCAAAATCCATGTAGCAAAGTCTCCCTTAGAAACAGAAAAGGGGGGAGGGAGAAGAAGAGAGAAAAGAGAAGAAAGGAAGGAAGGAAGGAAGGCTTCTATCAAGTAATGAAGAAGATTGAAGGTGAGAAAACGGAGAGCTGTTTTCTTACCTTCAATCATGTTCATTTTTATTTCATTAGAAAGAGCACATTTTTTTCCTATCATATATGTTGTTTTTGTGATGGTTTCTTTTCAAAAAAGGCTTCAATTTCACCTGGTCCACTTGACAAAGAATGACCCAAAAGCAAGCAGAACATCTATAAAAAGCCAATTTATTTTAGTCCTGGAAATTAATGTTACAGAAGCATCTTACAGGCATTCCTACACAGGAAGGAAAAACTATATTCCCCATCCCGTTCTCAATTACAGGTAGTCCTCGACTTACAATGGGTTCATTTAGTGAACATTTGAAATTACGGTATGACTGTTCTTCAAACTTACAACAGTTGCAGCATCACGTGATGAAAATTCAGGCGCTTGGCAACCGACTCACATTTATGACGGTGGCAAAGATTTATGACAATCAAAATTTGGCCCCTTCGCAAATGACTCACACTTACAACGGTTGCGGTATCCTGTGGGAGTCACACAACCCCCCCTTTTGCGACCTTCTGACAAGCAAAATCAACAGGGAAGGCAGATTCACTTAACTACCATAATACTCACTTAACAACCGTGGTGGGAAGTTCCCTTTATTTTATTTTATTTTGAGCAGTGTATATTATCAGCTTGGTCATATTATACCAAGTATATTATTTGGTATATTAACATATTGGTATACAGTGTTCCCTCGATTTTCGCGGGTTCGAACTTCGCGAATAGCCTATACCACGGTTTTTTTAAAAAATTAATTAAAAAATACTTCGCGGTTTTTTTCTATACCATGGTTTTTCCCACCCGATGATGTCCTACATCATCGCCAAACTAATATTTTTTGCAAATAAATAACAAAAAAATAATTATTGTTAATAAATATGTTTATAAATATCAGGATCACTAAGTGTCTTATTTAATGGTGAGTACCAGTAATAAGGATGAGTAAATGGTTGTTAAGGGAATGGGAAATGGTAATTTAGGGGTTTAAAGTGTTAAGGGAAGGCTTGGGATACTGTCCATAGCCAAAAATGGTGTATTTACTTCCGCATCTCTACGTCGCAGGAAATTTGACTTTCGCGGGTGGTCTCGGAACGCATCCCCCGCGAAACTCGAGGGAACACTGTATTACCAATTATGACCATTTATTGTGTGGGAGCTGTGTCATCTGCATTAAAAGAGTAAACAACTCCATCTCTAGCAAAAGTTCATGCAGGAGGAGAAAGATTCACCAGCTTTGTCCCAATCTGGCGGCATCGGATGCAACACTTCACAGATAGGAAAAGGGAGAAATATAGAGAATGTGCAGCCCGGAGCTGGCTCAATTTCCATTCCTACCACCACCCCAAGGCCTGATTCCCAGATGCAGAGGGCAGGAAAGACAAGCCGGGACCGTAAAGGAATCACTCTTGGTTTGAGAGGCAGTGGCCATGGCAACCAAGCGGGGAAGCAACGTGACACAAGTGACTTTAAAATTCACCCCTTTCAGCAGGCCCAAGAGGAAGGAAAGAAGGCAAAAGTGAAGGTAAGTAGTGCAAGAGAAAGATCAGGCAGGCTGGAAGGGGAGAGAGAGAGACAAAGGAAAAAGAAAGGAAAAGAAAGAAGGAAAGGAAGGAAGGAGGGAAAGAAAGAAAGAAAGGCAAAAGTGAAGGTAAGTAGTGCAAGAGAAAGATCAGGCAGGCTGGAAGGGGAGAGAGAGACAAAGAAGGAAAAAGAAAGGAAAAGAAAGAAGGAAAGGAAGGAAGGGGAGAGAGAAAGAAAGGAAGAAAACAAAAGTGAAAGTAAGTAGTGCAAGAGGCAGTCTGGAAGGGGAGAGAGAGACAAAGAAGGAAAAAGAAAGGAAAAGAAAGAAGGAAAGGAAGGAAGGAGGGAAAGAAAGAAAGAAAGGCAAAAGTGAAGGTAAGTAGTGCAAGAGAAAGATCAGGCAGGCTGGAAGGGGAGAGAGAGACAAAGAAGGAAAAAGAAAGGAAAAGAAAGAAGGAAAGGAAGGAAGGAAGGAGGGAAAGAAAGAAAGAAAGGCAAAAGTGAAGGTAAGTAGTGCAAGAGAAAGATCAGGCAGGCTGGAAGGGGAGAGAGAGACAAAGAAGGAAAAAGAAAGGAAAAGAAAGAAGGAAAAGAAGGAAGGAGGGAAAGAAAGAAAGAAAGAAAGAAAGAAAGAAAGAAAGAAAGAAAGAAAGGCAAAAGTGAAGGTAAGTAGTGCAAGAGAAAGATCAGGCAGGCTGGAAGGGGAGAGAGAGACAAAGAAGGAAAAAGAAAGGAAAAGAAAGAAGGAAAGGAAGGAAAAGAGGGAAGGAAGGAGGGAAAGAAAGAAAGAAAAAAGAAAGAAAGAAAAAGAAGGCAGCTGACATAACAAAGGAGATTGATCAAAATAGGGATGACTCAAAAACTGGGAGCAATAATAATGTTGAACACCGAAGTGAAACCTGCACAGGTAGTTGATGAAATAATTCAGAAGTGTATGAGGGCAGCTGGGGAAGAGGAACAGAGGGAGAAAGAGGAAGATAGAAAGAGAGAGAAAGAGAGGGAGGGAGGGATGCTTCTACTGGTACCAAACAAGCAACTTAAACGAGCTCTCTTTGCAAACAAGAGCTCTCTTTCCACAGTGTTCACACTTAGAGCATCCCTATGGTCCCACGATCAAAAATTTGATGCTTGACAACTGATTCATAGTCCATATTCGTGACAGTTGCCCAGGGGAGTCGCCTGATCATTTTGTCACTTTCTGACAAGAAAAGTCAAAGGGGGGAAACCAGATTCACTTAACAACTGCATGACTAACTTAACAATTGCAGTGATTCATTCAACAGCCGTGGGAAGAAAGGTTGTAAAATGGGGTTAAAATTCACCTAACAGTCTCCCTTAGCAACATGGAGGGAAGGAGAGGAAGAGGGAGAAATGAATGAATGAATGAATGAATGAAGGAAGGAAGGAAGGAAGGAAGGAAGGAAGGAAGGAAGGGATGCTTCTATCAAGCAAGCAACTCACAAGCCACCTTTGCAAACCAGATCCCTCTATCTACAACAATGTTTCCCAACCTTGGCAACTTGAAGATATCTGGACTTCAACTCCCAGAATTCCTCAGCCAGCATTTGCTGGCTGTGGAATTCTGGGAGTTGAGGTTCAAATATCTTCAAGTTGCCAAGGTTGGGAAACACTGGTCTATAAGATCTCTCCGTAAACCAGAACCTTCTGTGCAAACCAGATCCCCTGTCTACAAGATTCCTCTCTGCCTCCAAGATCCTTTTTTGCAAGCAAGATCATTCTCTACAAACAAGACCCCTCTGTCAACAAGATCCCTGTGTGCGAACCAGATCCTTCAGTGCCAACAAGATCCCTCCGTGCAAACCAGATCCTCCTCTGCAAACAAGACCCCTCTCTACAAACCAGATCCTTCTCTGCAAACAAGATCCCTTTGTACAAACCAGATCATTCTCTGCAAACCAGACCCCTCTCTACAAACAAGATCCCTCCGTGCAAACCAGATACACCTCTGCAAACAAGACCCCTCTCTACAAACAAGATCCCTCCGTGCAAACCAGATCCTTCTCTGCAAACCAGATCCCTCGCTGCAAACCGGATCCTCTTGCAACCCTTTTGTGCCCCCCACGTGCAGAGCCCGCCGACCGGCAGCCCAGGACGGAGGCCCCCTCCAACCAAAAAAGCCCGACCGAGGCAACCTCGGATGGAGCCGGGCAGACGAAGCTTCACCCCCGCTTCTACCCCCACCCCGAAATCCACCCTCCGGGGACGCTCATTGTTCGCTGCGGCGAGGAAGCGGTCGGGGGGAGGGGGGAAGGTCAGCGGCCGCCCACTGCAAAGCCCATCATCCCCAGCAGGCCGGGTAGAGGGAGGGAAGCCCCGCAAGGAGGGAGGCAGCGCCCCGAGATCCCCGCCCCGCGCGCCCAAGGCCCCCCTGCCTCCCTCCCTCCCCGAAGCGCCCCCCCTCCCCGCTCCCTTCCGGCCCCCGCCGCCCGAACTGCCCCCCTCCCCGCCTGGGAAGGGGCGGGGCCTGGCAGGGAGGGAGGGGGCGCTCCTGTCTCGGCAGGGGGGCGGGCCAGGCCGGGCTGTGCAGGCCGGCGGCGGCCTAGCACGTTTTTCCCGCCCGTCCGCCCGCCCTGCTCTCGGCTCGCCTCTCTTCCTCCCTTTCCGCGCCCGTCCGCCCGCTTCCCCCGCCGCTTCCGTTACCTGGCACGGCGCTGCCGGGTCGCTCTTGGCCTCAGCCTGCCCGCTCGCCCGGCCGCTCCGCCTCCGCCTCCTGCTTCGCCCGTGTCGGGGAACAATGACGTCCCCCGCTCCGCCCGGCCTCCTGCATCCGGGCCGGCGCGGCTCTGGGTCACACGGGGATCGCGGGACGCCGCTGACCGACGTTGGCCTGCAGGGGGCGCTGCGGGGCTCTCTCTTGCGCGCAGGCGCCCGTAGGAGGGGGTGTGTGCGCCGAGGGGTGGGGCTCGGCTGGTGCCTGGGAGGGGCGGGAGGGGGAAAGAGAAAGATAGTGATGAGATAGAAAGAGGGAGAGAGAGAGAACGAAAGGGAGGGTCAGAAAGAAAGAAAGAGGGAGAGAAAGCGAGAAGAGAAAAAGAAGGAGAAAGGGAGAGAAAGATAGAAAGAGGAGGAGGGAGAAAAAAGGAGGGAGAGAGAATGGGAAAGAGGGAGAAAGAAAGAGGGAGTGAAGGATATAGATAAAATAGAAAAAGGAAGAGAAAGATGGAAGAGAGAAAGGGAGAGAAATATAGAAAGAGGGAAAGAGAGAGAAAGAGAGAATAGAGAAAGGAAGGAAGGGAGAGAAAGAGGGAGAGAGCGAAAGATAGAAAGAGGAAGAGGGAGAGAAAAAGGAGAAAGATAGAAAGGGAGAGAAAGAGGGGGAAAGATGGAGAGGGTGGGAGAGAAAGATAGAAAGAGATAAGATAGAAAGATGCAGAGAGGAGAGAGAAAGAGGGAGAAAAAGATAGGAGAGGGAGAGGCAAAGAAAAAGGGATAGAAAAAGAGGGAAAGATAGAAAGGGAGAGAAATGGGGAATGATAGAGAGGGAGGGAGAGGAAGTTAGGGAGAGAAAGAGGGAAAGGAACAGAGAAAAAAGAGGGAGAGAAAGTTAGGAGAGAAAGATAGAAAGGGAGAGAGAGAAGATAGAAAAGAGCAAGTGAGAAGAGAGAGAACGCGAGAGAGATAGAGAGAAAGAGATAAGATAGAGGGAGAGAAAGAGGGACAAAGGGAAAGAGTGAAAGAGAGAGAGAGAATGAAGGACAGAAAGATAGAAAATTGTGTTCTAATGAGCACTCGAACTCATAGAAACTTATGAAAATGGCATAGACACCACAGAGTTTCATACTTATCTTAAAAAATAGACTTCCTGCTGAATTAGCACTATAGATCATCCCCAGTTCTATGTCTCCTGCACAAATATCTGCTCTGGGGGGGACGACACATGATAAAAGATGTCTGAATGTAGAACAGTGCTGGTTCATTTCCCCACAATTCACATTTTTCAAGTGCCTTTAATAGCAAGCGCTCATTTTTGAAAGCTGTTGGGTTTTGACAGGAGATTGAAAAATCCTCCAGCAGGTTGGTAGGTACTACAATGAATGAAGAGATCAAAGTGAACAGGAATATCTATTGTAAATTTTTGTTACAGTTCATGAAAAAAAAAAAACCCCACCAGAAGGTTTCTCTACAGTATAATGTTCAATTACCAGGAAGATGTGATTTAATTAATCACCTCTCTGTTTGCTGAGTTTTTCAACTGCATATTCCTCTGAGAAATATATGGCCCCATTAGCTTAACACAGATGCCTCCTGTGTAATATATGGCTTTTTAAAAAAAGAGAGACCATCCTATCGGATACTTATACAAATTAAAAAGCATATTTTCTACCGGTTCCAAAAAACCCCCCCATCATGGATGAAATTCAGCAAAAACCAGTCTTGCTGAGCTTTAATGGGATTAATGCTGCATAGTTTTATCCCATCCACATTTAAATAAAATAATTCATCTGAATGCTATATTAGCAGCGGGGAGGCATTTATTATTTCAGTGAAATGCAAATGATAAAGTTAGCTGTTCTCATTCCTTTCTGACCTGAGCAGACTTTTAAATATATGCTCCACATAAATACTTCTTCCTATACATCCTTTAGTTGCTTGAAAAGGCTTTTGAATTACCTGCTTTTTATTTAGCTGACTTAATTTTATTGGACTCCATGGTGCATAGTCCTTGACTTAACAATCACCATTAATAATAATAATAATAATAATAATAATAATAATAATAGTAATAAATCTTCAACCTTAAATTATCTACTCTTGACCTCTCCCCCTTTCTAAGAGGCTCCATAAACGCATCATATGGTCCCTGTCTTTCTCTCCTATTATTCTTTTTATCACTTCTTTATACTTTGTTATGTTCATTTTTTATTTGATTGGATTGGATTGGATTTGTATGCCGCCCCTCTCCGTAGACTCGGGGCGGCGAACAACAATAATAAACACAATATAAACAGTTAAAATACAAACTATAACTCTATACCGGTACTTGTTGGACAAATACAATTAAAGTCGCAATTTAGCGGTCAACAATATAGTTGACAAATCAATAGTAAAGATCTTTGGATGGTATCATTACAATTCTATAGAGTTCAAATTTGACTATATAAGTTCCAAATATGCGCAAAATAAGAATGAAAATGTAAATTAGGTTAATCTCAACTTATATATGTTATCCCTACTTAGTGATAAATTAATATATATCAGCTCCATATATCCATGAAAATCACTTTTTATAATCATAGCGTTAAGTTTTTACTTTTGTGATGTGTACCACCTAGTTTACATTCTGGCAATGCTCATTTAAATGTTTTGTTAGGTCTTATGTTTGTTTGTTTTCTTTATAATCAATAAAATTATTGTTAAAAATCAATCAATCAATTCAAATGAACAAAAGAGATAAGAGATAATAACAATAACAAAAATAGAATAATTCATAATAAAATCAGTTAAAAAATAAATAGTGAGGCCTTCTATTAGCCGGCCTGCCCCTCCCCCCCCCCACCCCCGGCATCCACCCCCTCAGTATTCGCCTCATAGCCTGGGCTGGGGACTATGGGCCCTGTAGTGGCGGCCTGGCGTGCGGGCCTGCCAGGCAGGGGGCGTCGCCGAGCCAGCCAGCCAGCCAAGGCGGGCGAGAGGAGGGCAGGCAAGCCGGCCGGCCCCCACACGGAGCGGCGGCTGCGACGGAGAATCTCCTCAGAGCGCGGCCATGTGGCGAAGGAAGGCCGCCTTCAGCCCCAGCGGGGCTGAGAGGCCGCGAATTGGCCCCACCGCCCTCGGCATCCCCAAGGAGGAGGAGGAGGAGGCCGAAGCCGAGCCTCCCTTGGACGGTGCGCGGGGCCAGGAGGGCTGAGGGCGGCGGGAAGGAAAGAGGGCTGGGAGTAATGGTGGGTGCATGTGTGTCGGTGCAGAGGTGGGGAGGGAAAGAGGGGCAGGGAAGGGCTGGGGGGGCATCTGGGCTGGGGTGCGGGTTGTGTGTTTGTGTATGTGTACATGTAAGCTCGGTGTGTTTGTGCAGGTTCTCTTACTTACACATACACAGTATGTTTACCTCTGCCATCTGCCTCTATCTATCTATTTGTATTATACTATCTATTTCTTCTATTTATCTAGCTATGGTGTCAGTCTGCCTCTGTCTATCTATACCTACTTATCTACCTACCTATCATTACTGTCTGTCTCTCTGTCTACCATACCTCTCTGTCTATCTGCCTATACCTACCTATCTATCATGTCTGTTTGTCTACCTATCATCTACCTATTCTATCTACATACCTATCTACCTATTTACCTACCTACCATGCCTGTCTATCTATATCTACCCACCTGCCATGCCTATCTGTCTGTCTACCTATCATCTACCTATCTATCTACATACCTATTTACCTACTTACCATGCCTGTCTATCTATCTACATACCTATCTACCTATTTACCTACCTATCATGCCTGTCTATCTATACCTACCTACCTGCCATGCCTATCTGTCTGTCTGTCTACCTTTCATCTACCTATCTATCTACATACCTATTTACCTACCTACCTACCATGCTGTATGTCTGTCTATCTATCATCTACCTACCTATCTACCAGTCTACCTATTTACCTACCTACTTACCATGCCTGTTTGTCTGTCTATCCATACCTACCTAACTACCTAACTACCCTGCCTGTCTGTCTACACCTACCTATCATGCCTGTCTGTCTATCTATATCTACTTACCTACCTACAATGCCTGTCTGTCTGTCTACCTATCATCTACCTACCTACCTTTCTACCTATCTACTTACCATGCCTGTCTGTCTATACCTACCTACCTATCATGTTTGTCTATCTATCTACAACCTCCCATGCCTGTCTGTCTATCCTCTACCTACCTACCTACCTACCTATCTACCTCGCAATCTATTCTTCCGTAGATTATTTCATGTGCTACTGGGTATTGGAGTGCATATAAAAATGTTTATCTTAGAGGAGATACATGTATCTATATCTATATCTATCTTATCTATTTATCCACATGTATGTAGTACAGTGTAATATATGTGTGTGAGAGACAGAGAATATATATGTCTGTGTTTATGTGTACATGGAGAGAGTGGGGGGAGAGAGAATTATCTAGGCTCTCTTATGTATGTATATATTTATGCACCTCTGGATTATTATGTATGCACCTGGGGATTGTAAATGGGGTGTGCATAAGATGATTATTTTAGAGAGAGGGGTTTGTGTACATGTATGGATCATTTTACTCACAACTGGGGATTGTAATGGGGGCTTGTATACAAAGTTGGCTTTTTAATGACCTCTGTAAACAATAGCTTTCTCTCCTGTGTGTTTTATTCAGTGAATTGCGGCAGGCGAAGGTCCCTGCAGGGCGGCCTTTCATAATTTGATATTTAACAAGAGGAGGTTACAAAGTGGATGGAGAGGAAGATGAAGGCAAATGAGGCATAATGAAGGGCAAATTACTGCTTGCAATGGCTTAGTAGAAAGCTCTTTAATTCCAGGGTTGGATTCGGTTTCCTCCACTTTTGCAAAACAGACTTAGCAGCTTCCCCCTGAGTAGGGAATTGTAGTAGATCTCAACTGCGCAGCCTAATCAAACAAAGGTTAAAAAAAGTCTCCCTCGATTGTTCAATTTAAGTTTGAATGGGGGGGGGGGGGGGGGGGGTTTGCTTGAAAGTATTTGGCAGAACCTGTCCGGCAGAGGTTTTGTGGGGGTTTTTTGCAAGTCAAACATGATTGAACAGAAATGAGGGGGTGGGAAGGGAAACCTGAATCTAGAAAAACTTGAAAAACTAACATGTTAGTTTTCTACATTTTAAAGTACAGTGTTTCCTCAATTTTCAGGGTTCAAACTTCGCAAAAAGTCTATACCACAGTTTTTAAAAAATATAAATTAAAAAATAATTTGCGGGTTTTTCCCCTATACCATGTTTTTTCCTGCCCGGACGACATCATATGTCATCGCCAAACTTTCATCCGACTTTAATAAATATTTTTAAATAAACTTTAATAAATAAACATGGTGAGTAATGATCTAAATGGTTGCTAAGGGAATGGGAAATTGCACTAAAGTGTTAAGAGAAGCTTGTGATACTGTTCATAGCCAAAAATAGTGTATTTACTTCTGCATCTCTACTTCGCGGAAATTCGACTTTCGCGGGCAGTCTCAGAACGCATCCCC
Organism: Erythrolamprus reginae; assembly: GCF_031021105.1. NCBI lineage: Eukaryota > Metazoa > Chordata > Lepidosauria > Squamata > Dipsadidae > Erythrolamprus > Erythrolamprus reginae. The sequence goes on from NC_091958.1 coordinate 50,525,777, forward strand.
CGCGAAAATCGAGGGAACACTGTATTGCCCCTAATACAGGAAGAAGAACAGTCAAAAGATAGTTTAATTTCTTATTTGTTAACATCAGCAGGAGGTTCTTGATTCACGCCACAGATTTCAATATTTTTTTTTGCTGGTTTCTGGCATCTTCAAGTTGCAAACTCCACCCCCACCGTACAATTGACTTGTTTAATGACTGGAGCTGTGGCTAAAGAACAGGTTTTTTTTTAAAGGTCGTAAGTCAGGTGGCAACCCACTTAAAGACTGCAGTAACTTATGATCATAATTCCAGACTCGATTGTATCCGCAAGTTGAGAACCTCCCGTATATATTTCCTATATAAAATGAACTTTAGAACTTTATACATTTTGACTGTGCAGGTTGACAACTCTGCATTGGCAAGATAATGCTTTTTGAAGCTGTTTTTTTTTATTTTAAAAAATAAACCTCCCACAAGGAAAATAAGAAATCGTGCATTTTTATCCATGTTCTGGGTTTCTGGACAAAGATTTAAAATTCAGGATGAATTTAACCTAATGTTCCTTTGGTTCTGCCTGGGTTAGGGGTGGAATCTTCCTTGTTAAAGAAGGAAGAGTTATGTGAAAGTCACATATTTTCAGTTAATATTGCTACTTTCCATGTAATTCTGTTGCCACTTTTTATTTTTCCTTGTTTGCCTGTGTTTGAAAACGTTTGGTCTTTGCATAACAGTGTTTTGTACAACAGTCTAAATGCTGAAGGGTATTTAATATCTTTATCTTAAGGCAGATCAGGGTAGGAGCTCTTACATCATTTCTCTAAATGGGTCTTGTGACTCTGCTTGCAGTAGCGTTGCATCAGAGGTCGTTTTTATGGTTTTAAATGCAAACCAGGATCTTTGCAATTCTGAATGACGTTCCTTTAAAAAAAACCCAAGTCGGCTGCACACTTGCTGCACAAGGGTTAGAGGCCTACAAAATAAATTCTGCAGTCAGGTATAAATCGCGCAAACTTTTTAGCACATGGATTGGTGTGAAAGGGTTGAAGAAAGCTAGCATTAAGCTATTTCCTATTTAAAATTGATTTCTCCTAAGATAAGCATATGGCTAAGCTGCATGTAAATTAGCAGGAGTTGGAATTGGAGGTTGGACTAGAATACCCTTCCAAGTCCCTTCCAACTTTTTAAAATTATAATTAGTTTAGCTGCTTGCACAGAAATGAACTCGGCAAAATAAAACCCCATGCGTTAAATTTATATTTTTCTTTCGTGTTTTTGTTCTTTAAAATCTTAATAACTACTGTAGCTGGTGCCATAAATATAAAGCAAGTAGGCGGAAAGAGCCATAAAGCCTTTTATAAATGAATAACAGCACTTTGTCCATATAACGGTATACGTATAACTAATGAATAGTCGGTATAATAATTCTGGAGATGATTGCATCTTATATACGGGGGGCCTTTATAAAGCGACTCAGCCTTAGAGGTGGATGGCATGTTTATTGCATCTCATTTGTCATGAAAAGCAAGCACTTCTCATAGGAGCATGGATCTTGCAGCTTCGCAGGGCTATAAAACAGCATTGCAGCATGGATATTCCATGGCATAAATAGGAGGCAGAGATAAATAATGGATGATTGCTTCACTCTGCACCGTTTCCATCTGTTCTGAAAAAAAATAAGTGCAGAAAGAAACGGGAAGAAAGTGAAATTGCCTTTGAAGGCATCTGGGTTCTTTGCACTGTTTACTTAACACAGGGGATGTCTAAGCTTGGTAAATTTAAAACCTGTGGTCTTCAACTCCCAGAATTCCAGCTAGGGAATTTTGGGAATTAAAGTCCACAAGTCAGTAGGGTTGTTACCGGTACGGATAAGGACAGGACACCAGTAGTGAAAATTGAGCTGCACACGCAGCTTTGTTACTTATGAACTTAATTCGTTCAGTGACCAGGTTCTTAAGTAGAAAAGTTTCTAAGAAGAAGCAATTTTTCCCATAGGAATCAATGTAAAAGCAAATAATGCGTGCGATTGGGGAAACCACAGGGAGGGTGCAGGCCCTGTTTCCTCCCAGGAGATTCCTAGAGAGGCCCCATGAAGGCTTCTCCCTGCTTTTTCCGGCCCTGTTTCTTCCCAGGAGATTCCTAGAGAGGTCCCACGGAGGCTTCTCCCCGCCTTTTCCGGCCCTGTTTCCTCCCAGGAGATTCCTAGAGAGGCCCCACGGAGGCTCCTCCCTGCCTTTTCTGGGCCTGTTTCCTCCCAGGAGATTCCTAGAGAGACCCCACGGAGGCTTCTCTCCACCTTTTCCGGCGCTGTTTCCTCCCAGGAGATTCCTAGAGAGGCCCCACGGAGGCTTCTCCCCGCTTTTTCCGGGCCTGTTTCCTCACAGGATATTCCTAGAGAGGCCCCACGGAGGCTTCTCCCCACCTTTTCCGGCCCTGTTTCCTCCCAGGAGATTCCTAGAGAGGCCCCACAGAGGCTTCTCCTCGCCTTTTCCAGCCCTGTTTCCTCCCAGGAGATTCCTAGAGAGGCCCCATGGAGGCTTCTCCCTGCCTCTTCCGATTACAGTTTCGGAGGCTCGGGTTTGTAAGTGGAAAATGGTTCTTGAGAAGAGGCAAAAAAATCTTGAACACCCGGTTCTTATCTAGAAAAGTTCATAAGTAGAGGTGTTCTTAGGTAGAGGTACCACTGTATTTTAATTAGTTAATATTGGAAAAATTGAAACAAGAGAATTAATTTAAATATTGTTAACCAGATGGCAAAGATGGTGGTAGCACTAAATAATGATTTAACATGAATCTTAGTTAATGTTTTGGTTTAAATATATAAAACTTTATATTATGGAGTACTGTATATGATGTACTAAGAGGGGTTTTCATTTTACATATACAGTATATCGAAAATCTTTTACTTATATGTTAGGATATTTTACTAAGATTTAGATAGAAGAGATTTTGTTAATGCTGATATTGATGCAATGTAAGTTTTTATAGTAAGGTGGAGTGAAAGATTTTTTTAGTTAGAGGTTTAATAATTGATAATGTTGTATTAATTTTACAGATTTTTTTTTGTCTAGAAATGAGAGATAAGAGCCTCCATTGAAAGTTTAACGTGGAAAAGAAAAGTTTATTTTATACGTATTGCTTTAATGTTTGTAATTATGTATTGTTTTATTTTACGGTGGAGAAAAATAAAAAGTTTATACGATGAAAAAAATCGCCAAGGTTAAATGCCCCAATTTACACTTTGCACTTCAAATACAGTGATACCTGTCTTACAAACTTAATTGGTTCCGGGACGAGGTTCTTAAGGTGAAAAGTTTGTAAGACGAAACAATGTTTCCCATAGGAATCAATGGAAAAGCAATTAATGCGTGCAAGCACAAAATTCACCCCTTTTGCCAGCCGAAGCGCCCGTTTTTGCACTGCTGGGATTCCACCGAGGCTTCCCTCCATGGGAAACCCCACCTCTGGACTTCCGTGTTTTTGCAATGCTGCAGGGGAATCCTAGCAGGGGAATCCCAGCATCGCAAAAACAAGCACTTCGCTGGCAACGGAAGTCCGGAGGTGGGGTTTCCCAGTGAAGGAAGCATCAGTGAAATCGCAGCATTGCAAAAACACCGACGTCCTCGAGACGCCACCTCCGGACATCTGTGTTTTTTGCGATGCTGCGATTTCACTGAGGCTCCCCTCGCTGGAGGGGAGCCTCAGGAGAATCCCAGCAGCGCAAAAACGGGCGCTTCGCTTGCAACAGAAGTCCGGAGGCGGGGCATCCCAGCGGCCGCGGTGGGTTTGTAAGGTGAAAATAGTTTGTAAGAAGAGGCAAAAAAATCTTAAACCCCGGGTTTGTATCTCGAAAAGTTTGTATGATGAGGCGTTTGTAAGACGAGGTATCACTGTACACCGATGTCTTTGAAATTCCTGTAAATCTTAGTTTTACGGCACTGAAGATGTAAAACAGTTTTTCCTTTGTGTTCTTTACTTTTCAGATTCTGACTGGCCCGCCGAATTTCAGGGTGGAAACGGATCCCAGAAATTAATGAACATCAAGTCCTCTTTCGCCAATCAGCTCCTGCTAGTTTCGCTGCTGGAGCATCTTTGCCACGTCTACACTCAAGATCCGACACGTTCAAGGCGATTGTTTCAGTGTTAGTGAAGGGTTTGAGTGGAACTTATGGACGTAGTTTGGGGTGGACAGCTTCCCAGAGAGTAGCACCAAAAGAACAGCATTCCTCTGAACTCGATGTTGTTAAATTCAACCAATGTGTTCCATGGGTAGAAAATTAACGGATTCGTGATACATTTGGTCTGTACTTAAATATAAAATGGCAGCTTTTTTTTAGCCGTTTGTTCGGCCTACAACGCTATTGAGGGTGTGGCCAGTGATGTCATTGCGGCATCCAGTGGGTGGAGCTGAATTATTTTGTCCCTCCCTCCCTCCTTCCTTCCCTCCCTCCTTCCTTCCTTCCTTCCAGTGGGTGGAGCTGAATTATTTTGTTCCTTCCTTCCTTCCTTCCTTCCTTCCTTCCTTCCTTCCGTCCGTCCTTCCTTCCCTCCCTCCCTTCTTCCTTCCTTCCCCCCTTCCTTCCTTCCTTCCTTCCTTCCTTCCTTCCTTCCTTCCTTCCTGTGGGTGGGCTGAATTATTTTGTTCCTTCCTTCCTTCCTTCCTTCCTTCCTTCCTTCCTTCCTTCCTTCCTTCTCTCCTTCCTTCCTTCCAGTGGGTGGGGCTGAATTATTTTGTTCCTTCCTTCCTTCCCTCCTTCCCTCCCTCCCTCCCTCCCTCCCTCCCTCCCTCCCTCCCTCCTTCCTTCCTTCCTTCCTTCCTTCCTTCTACAATAGAAGAGAATATTTTTTAATGCTAGCAGAGAGTGGGGTTTGCAGAGTGGAGGGGGAAGGACTGTGGGTCCATGGTGTCGTCCGAACTTGGTTGTCTTCTTGCAGATGTTCCATCTCTCAAACTAGGTTACATCATCAGTGTTAGTAGGGAGTGGGGTTTGCTCTCTGTTTATACACAAGTGGACTCACCATTATAGACTTACAGGAAAGCTTAACACCCGTTTCTCCTGTTTTTCTCGCGGCTTTTTATTTATCGCCCAATGGTTTGCAGCTGCTGTGTTTTTACTGTATTTTTACATTTGGACTGCTGGACAAGGCTAGTTTTATTATAACCGCCAGTTGTATTAATACCTTGACTTTTCATTATCCTGGAATCCACCCCCTGGGACTTGGCAAATATAATTTAAATGAAATGAAAGCAATTGGAAGTAGAGGGGAGACCATAAAAATGTAATGACGTTGAAGGTTTGGTTTATTTTCAAATGGGCTTGTTTCTCCCCCCCCCCTTTCACCCCCCCCCCCCCCAATACAGTGCTCTGTAAAACATTTACTCAGATGGGCCTTCTTTCCGATTTCGCCGTCTGTGAAGAATTCAGCAGTTTGCGACTCCAGCATAATCGAGCCATTACCGAACTAATGAAAGGAGCCAACAAGCAAATACACAATGAAGTAATTCTCTCTCTCTCTCTCATTGCTTCCTGGCAGACCCATTAAAAGCATGTTAGAACAATATTTGGGTTTTTGATCATAGAGGTATAACAAGCAGGAAGAGGGAGATTGTGATCCCCTTATATAGAGCGCTGGTGAGACCACATTTGGAATACTGTGTTCAGTTCTGGAGACCTCACCTACAAAAAGATATTGACAAAATTGAACGGGTCCAAAGACGGGCTACAAGAATGGTGGAAGGTCTTAAGCATAAAACGTATCAGGAAAGACTTCATGGACTCAATCTCTATAGTCTGGAGGACAGAAGGAAAAGGGGGGACAGGATCGAAACATTTAAATATGTTAAAGGGTTAAATAAGGTCCAGGAGGGAAGTGTTTTTAATAGGAAAGTGAACACAAGAACAAGGGGGCACAATCTGAAGTTAGTTGGGGGAAAGATCAAAAGCAACGTGAGGAAATATTATTTCACTGAAAGAGTAGTAGATCCTTGGAACAAACTTCCAGCAGACGTGGTTGGTAAATCCACAGTAACTGAATTTAAACATGCCTGGGATAAACATAGATCCATCCTAAGATAAAACACAGGAAATAGTATAAGGGCAGACTAGATGGACCATGAGGTCTTTTTCTGCCGTCAGTCTTCTATGTTTCTATGTTTCTTTCAATCCTTGTGCAAAATGCTTGGCCAGGTTTTCTTTTGCTTTGGCTGTAGTTTATTTATTTATTCATTCATTCATTCATTCATTCATTCATTCATTCATTCATTTATTAATTAATTAAATTTGTATGCCGCCCCTCTCCACGGACTCAGGGCGGCTCACAACAGCAACAGAAAAACAGTGTAAAATACAAATTCAATAATTAGAAAGCTAAAAACCCATAATTTAAAAAACATTCACACAACATACCATACATAAACAGTATAGGCCTGGGGAAGATATTTCAGTTCCCCCATGCCTGACGGCAGAGGTGGGTCTTAAGGAGTTTGCGAAAGGCAAGGAAGGTGGGGGCTGTTCTAATCTCAGGGGGGAGCTGGTTCCAGAGGGTTGGGGCCGCCACAGAGAAGGCTCTTCCCCTGGGGCCCGCCAAACGACATTGCTTAGTAGACGGGACCCGGAGAAGGCCAGCTCTGTGGGACCTAACTGGTTGCTGGGATTTGTGCGGCAGAAAGCGGTCCCAGAGATATTCTGGTCCGATGCCGTGAAGGGCTTTATAGGTCAAGACCAACACTTTGAATTGTGACCGGAAATTGATCGGCAATCAATGCAAGTTGATTGCAGCTAGTTCAAATTGCAGCCACGCGAACTGTCAGGGGCCTACCTAGGTAAGTCCATGTATCGTCATCGCTCCGTGAACTGCATTGACTACCGATTGGTCTCTGAACGTAATTCAAAGTGTTGGTTGTTACCTATACAGCCTTACATGGCTTAGGACCAGGTGACCTACGGCAATGTTTCCCAACCTTGGCAACTTGAAGATATCTGGACTTCAACTCCCAGAATTCCCCAGCCAGCGAATGCTGGCTGGGGAATTCTGGGAGTTGAAGTCCAGATATCTTCAAGTTGCCAAGGTTGGGAAACACTGGCCTACGGGACCATCTCGTTTTTATATATTGGGGTTTCTTGTTTTTAAACTTTTTAAATGTATTATTGTTATTTTAGATTCCAACTATTAGATTTGTTATTATATATTGTTTTTATCATTGCTGCAAGCCGCCCCGAGTCTACGGAGAGGGGCGGCATACAAATCTAATAAATAATAATAATAATAATAATAATAATAATAATAATCTCCTGCCACAAGTTTCCCAGCAGCCAGTTAGTGCCCACAGAGTTGGCCTTCTCCAAACAATTCCAGCTGGCGGGCCCCGGGGGAAGGGCCTTCTCTGTGGCGGCCCTGGCCCTCTGGAATCAACTCCTCCCAGATATCTGCACTGTTCCCACCCTCCTCGCCTTTCGGAAGACTCTAAAAATATACCTTTGCCGGCAGGCTTGAGGCCATTGTGCTTGGCATTTGTGCTTTAAAGACTGCTGGTTTTTGCTGTCTTGGCTTTTCGTTTCATTTTCACAAACCCAATCTTTGTTTCTTGATGGTACATTTGTCACTGGTCATAACATTTCTTTCTTTCTTTCTTTCTTTCTTTCTTTCTTTCTTTCTTTCTTTCTTTCTTTCTTTTCTCTGTTTACGTAGGAAGTGGACCATGGCGATTCCTCCAGAAACAGGTAAGTGTTCGAAAGCTCCAGGTGTAGTGTTTAAACCGGCTACCCATTTTATTTAACATGTTGATTTAAAATTGCTTGAGCAACAGATTCTGGAGTCCCTGCATTGCAGAAATAAAATTCAGATTAACGTCACGTTGGAACCGTAAATCATGTAACATAAAAAGTCTCGGGCATCGCAAGAAGAGGCGTTTGGCTTTTGTTCTGAATGATAATTTTTCCATGTCTGAATTGTAAAAACTGAAGTGCATCTCATGCGGGATATAAATCAATAGTTTGATCTTTGGTAGGTTGTCACCAATCTGGATACAGCGGTACCTCTACTTACGAACTTAATTCGACCAGGTTCTTAAGTAGAAATGTTTGTAAGAAGAAGCAATTTTTTCCCATAGGAATCAATGTAAAAGCAAATAATGCGTGCGAATGGGGAAACCCACAGGGAGGGTGGAGGCCTTGTTTCCTCCCAGGAGATTCCTAGAGAGGCCCCACAGAGGCTTCTCCCCGCCTTTTCCGCCCCAGTTTCCTCCCAGGATATTCCTAGAGAGGCCCCACGGAGGCTTCTCCCTGCCTTTTCCGCCCCCGCTTCCTCCCAGGAGATTCCTAGAGAGGCCCCACGGAGGCTTCTCCCTGCCTTTTCCGCCCCCGCTTCCTCCCAGGAGATTCCTAGAGAGGCCCCACGGAGGCTTCTCCCCGCTTTTTCCGCCCCCGTTTCCTCCCAGGAGATTCCTAGAGAGGCACCACGGAGGCTTCTCCCCGCCTTTTCCACCCCCGTTTCCTCCCAGGAGATTCCTTAAGAGGCCCCACGGAGGCTTCTCCCCGCCTTTTCCGCCCCCGTTTCCTCCCAGGAGATTCCTTAAGAGGCCCCACGGAGGCTTCTCCCCGCCTTTTCCGCCCCCGTTTCCTCCCAGGAGATTCCTAGAGAGGCCCCACGGAGGCTTCTCCCCACCTTTTCCGCCCCCGTTTCCTCCCAGGAGATTCCTGGAGAGGCCCCACGGAGGCTTCTCCCTGCCTTTTCCGCCCCCGTTTCCTCCCAGGAGATTCCTAGAGAGGCCCCACAGAGGCTTCTCCCTGCCTTTTCTGGTTACAGTTTTGGAGGCTCAGGTTTCTAAGTGGAAAATGGTTCTTGAGAAGAGGCAAAAAAATCTTGAACACCTGGTTCTTATCTAGAAAAGTTCCTAAATAGAGGCGTTTGTAGGTAGAGGTATCAATGTATTTTATTTTTCTTTCTGTACACTGACAGCTTATGCACCAAAGACAAATTCCTTGTGTGTCCAATCACAATTGGCTAATAAAGAATTCAATTCTATTCATATCTATTTTCATACTTCGCTCATCCATCCGTAACAGAAAGTGCTAGTAGAATGTTGCCCCTTTTTAATATGTTTAATAACAACTCCATATTAATACACTCTTTTAAAAACCAGGGAGAACGAGACCCTCTTTGAAGCGCAGACTTCTCGTTACGTTAACGAATTTGATGAGATTTCGAGGCTCGGGAAAGGAGGCTACGGAACAGTGTATAAGGTATTTATAATTGACTGACTGATAACTAAAATCAAGCACATTAGCATCACTTATAATTAAATGGAGAGTATAAGACACACTCCTCCCCCCCCCCTTAAAAGAGGGTGAAAATTTGGTTTTTGGGAAAAATTAGGAAGCAGAGGCAGATTTTTTTTCTTGTTTTTCTCCCAAAAATCTAGCTGCGTCTTATACGCTGAAAAATATGATATCTTAAGATTTTATTCTGTGCAAACTTATAGAATACGATGCAAGAATATGCTTTTAAAAACACAAATTGTTGGATTTGCTGAATTATCAAATTTGCATTGTTTGGGCAACGATGTCACAATGTCTTTCTCTCAATTTGCCACCCAAGGCCATATTCTGAATCTGGAAGTTGATATTTATTTGTTTCATTTACGTCCCATCCCAACTGCACGTTTGTGAAGTCATTGTTGTTGTTATTTTATTCACAAAAAACAGTAATACACAGCAAATGAGATTGATATGCTGGATTTTGTATCACAATATCACAAGTCAAACACTTCCTAAGCCCCTAGGATTATGTGATGTGTTGCTGTTGTTGTCGTTATTATTATTATCATCATTATCATCAATACAACACAGCAAACAAGATCACTCTGCTGGATTTCGTATTTCATCACCAGTCGGGCGCTTTCCAAGCACCTAGGACTGAGTGATGTAGCGGCGAATTATGTTTGCCGATCCCAGTAAAGTGGCGTTTTGCAATTGACAGATGGAGATTTTGTCAATTCCGATGGTTTTTAAATGTCCGCTGAGATCCTTTGGCACTGCGCCCAGCGTGCCAAGTACCACTGGGTCCACTTTCATGGGCTTATGCCAGAGTCGTTGCAGCTCGATTTTTAGATCTTCGTATTTCACTAATTTCTCTAGCTGCTTCTCCTCAATTCTGCTGTCTCCTGGGATTGCGAGGTCGATGATCTTTTTCTCCACAATCAGGATGTCTGGTGTGTTATGCTTCAGAATTCGGTCAGTCTGAAGTCGGACGTCCCACAGTAGTTTTTCTTGCTCATTTTCGACCACTTTTTTGGGCTTATGATCCCACCAGTTCTTTGGCACTGGTAGATGGTAGTTCTGGCACAAGTTCCAGTATTGTTATTACTATTATTTTGCAAAAAGGACATGTCACCTTTCATTCTAAATTCCCCTTACGTCCACCTGTCTTATTGATCTCCTTTTAGGTCAGAAATAAACTCGACGGTCAATTCTACGCGATTAAAAAAATCCTGATTAAGAAAGCCACCAAACGAGATTGCATGAAGGTATGGTCTTATTTTAAATTGGCTGGAGGGGTTTTTGCAAAGACAGGTGTTTCACGGTTCACGGTCCGAGAATAGTCAGTGTTTCATGTCAGAGGAAATCTGTAAATTTGCAAGCAGAAACCTGGCTATTTTATTGCCTCACTTCAAACATCTGCTACCCCCAAAATTCCTGTACAGTGTTCCCTCGATTTTCGCGAGTTCAAACTTCGCGAATAGCCTATACCACGGTTTTTCAAAAAATATTAATTAAAAAATACTTCGCGGGTTTTTCCCTATACCACGGTTTTTCCCACCCAATGATGTCATATGTCATTGCCAAACTAATAATTTTTGCAAATAAATAACAAAAAAAATAATTATTGTTAATAAATAATTATGTTTATAAATATCAGGGTCACTAAGTGTCTTATTTAATGGTGAGTAGCAGTAAATGGTTGTTAAGGGAATGGGAAATGGTAATTTAGGGGTTTAAAGTGTTAAGGGAAGGCTTGGGATACTGTCCATAGCCAAAAATGGTGTATTTACTTCCGCATCTCGACTTCACGGAAATTCGACTTTCGTGGGCGGTCTTGGAACGCATCCCCCGCGAAAATCGAGGGAATACTGTATTTCTGGCAAGAAGAATGGAGAGAGAGAGAAAACAGAAACTAGGGAGCTCCTCCCACTTTTGACTTTGACACTTCCTGCCAATTAACCCCGTCCACTACTTCTAGCTTGTACTCCCAATACAATGTCAGTTGAGTTGGTTAGAAGGAGATGTCGCCCAGCTCTTCAGGAGTCTTTCCCATCGCTCTGTCCGGATATACATAGCTACACAGCAGGACTTGACAAGATACCAGAATCTATAGTTTGGCAATTTAGGAACCAGTTGTAGAGAAATAACGACAACACTTTTGTAGAAAAGAGCAGTAAACAGTTTGACTCTTGTGATAAATCTTCTCTGATTTTTCTGTAGGTCCTACGGGAAGTGAAAGTTTTGGCTCAGCTGCAGCATCCCAATATTGTAGGTTATCACACGGCTTGGATGGAACACGTTCAGCCAGCAAGTTCAAAAGGGGAGCATTTATTTGTCTGTTTGTCCGTCTGTCCATCCGCCTGCCCGCCCATCCATCCGTCCCATATCTCTACCACTCGTCTCATCTGCCTGACCTTGAGTAATTTGCAGCAGGTTTATTTATTTATTTGTTTGTTTGTTTATTTATTTATTTATATTTTTATATTTATATTTATGTTTGTTTGTTTATTTTATTTTGTTTGTTTGTTTGTTTGTTTGTTTGCCACCCCTCTCCGAAGACTCAGGGCGGCTCACAACAGTAATAAAAACAATATAGCAGTGGAACAAATCTAATATTAAAAAACATATAAAACCCTATCATTATTTAAAAAAACCAAACAGCACATTCATACCAAACATAAAACAATGTATAAAAAAAAGAAGCCTGGGGGAAAGGTGTCTCAACTCCCCCATGCCTGGCGGTATAAGTGAGTCTTGAGTAGTTTACGAAAGACAGGGAGGGTGGGGGCAGTTCTAATCTCCGGGGGGAGTTGGTTCCAGAGGGCCGGGGCCGCCAAAGAGAAGGCTCTTCCCCTGGGGCCCGCCAAACGACATTGTTTAGTCGACAGGACCCAGAGAAGGCCAACTCTGTGAGACCTTATCGGTCACTGGGATTCGTGCGGTAGCAGGCGGTTCCGGAGGTACTCTGGTTTCATGCCACCCACTCAATTTTATTTATTGATTGATTGATTAAATGCATACAGCTGGTTTAGCTGACCTGCCCACATGTCCTATGATGGCCCCAATATATCAATTGCATTCCGCTCGCAACAACAGTAAAATCCAATTTGATATTCACCTAGTCCAGTGATGGCAAACCTTTTTTCCCTTGGGTGCTGAAAGAGCATGCACGCGTGCTATCGTGCGTGCATGAGTGCCCACACTCATTATTCAATGCCTGAAGAGGGCGAAAACTGCTTCCCCTGCCCTCTGAAGGCCAGAAATGGCCTTTTCTCAACTTCTGGTGGGCCTAGTAGGCTCGTGTTTCACCCTCCCCCAGCTTCAAAGGCTTCCCTAGAGCTGGGGGAGGATAAAAACGCCCTCCCCCATCCCCCTGGAGGCTCTCTGGAAGCCAAAAACGCCCTCTATACGAGCCAAAAATCAAATGGCCAGCATACACTTGCACAGCTTGTGTGCCAGCAAATATGGTAAATTCGCCATCACCAAGGGTCCCCAAACTTGGCGACTTTAAGACTTGCGTACTTCAACTCCCCAGCTGGCTGGAGAATTCTGGGAATTGAAGTCCGCAAGTCTTAAAGTTGCCAAGTTTGAAGACCTCTGGCCATCACTGACCTAGTCCGTCTCATATGAAGATGGCATTATAAAATTGTCTTTATGAAGTTTCCTGTTTCTACATTGCAGGTGGCTTAACCTTGGATCTTCCGTCTCTCAAAATGTCATCGGAGCCAGGAAATTCCGAGTATGTATTCTAAGACTCCACCAAAAAATTGCCTCATTTAAAAAACAACCCCAAAACAAATTATTTTTAATAAACAAAATAATTTGGGAGCTGGAAAGGGTTTATGGCGTCCTTCCCTAGCTTGATGTTGTATGGATGGATGATTGGATGGATGGGATATATACTGTATTTTTCGAAATATAAGATACACCTTTCCCCCCCCCAAACAAGAGGTTGAAAATTTGAGTGCATCTTATTTATTTATTTATTTATTTACTTTACTTTACTTTACTTTACTTTACTTTACTTTACTTTACTTTACTTTACTTTACTTTACTTTACTTTACTTTACTTTACTTTACTTTACTTTCTTATTTACTTACTTACTTACTTACTTATTGGATTTGTATGCCGCCCCTCTCCGGAGACTCGGGGCGGCTAACAGCAACAATAAAGCAGTGTACAATAGTAGTCTGATGTTAGGAACAATTAAAAACCCATTAATATAAAAAACCAAACATACATACAGACATACCATGCATAGAATTGTAAAGGCCTAGGGGGAAGAGGATCTCAATTCCCCCATGCCTGACGGCAGAGGTGGGTTTTAAGCAGCTTACGAAAGGCAAGGAGGGTGGGGGCAATTCTAATCTTTGGGGGGAGTTGGTTCCAGAGGGCCGGGGCCGCCACAGAGAAGGCTCTTCCCCTGGGTCCCGCCAAGCGACATTCTTTAGTTGACGGGACCCATATGTAGCTTTTCTGAAGCTTCCCCCCACCCCAGCCCTAATGAAATGGTAACTATCCTCCCAGGCTTTTTCATTGTTACTCTCTGAATAATGTTTTTTCCAACCCTAAGTCTTTGCAGGCTTTTTTTCATTGCTACTCCTTCCCAAGATTTTTTTCCCGCCCTAACCAGAGGATAAAATAATGTGTTGAAGCTGACCAGACTAAGGACACTAGCCAGATGAATACCTGGTAGGTAGATTTTTTTCATGTATTTTCCTCCCCAAAAACTAAGGTGTGTCTTATACTCCAAAAAAATACAGTGTGTGTGTAACATATTTTTGCTGATAATGAAAACACATACATATACAGTGATCCCTCGAGTTTCGCGATCTCGATCTTCGCGAAACGCTATATCGCGATTAAAAAAAAATTAATTTAAAAAAAAAACCACTTCCGGGTTTGGCTTCGGGAGTCAGCTGGGAAGCGGCGCGGCTGTTTTAAAAGGTCACAGCCGGCCTGGGGGGCTTCCCAGCACCCCCCCAAACCCCCAACCTGGGTCTTCCCGGCCGCCCACGCAAAGGGGAAACCCCGGCTCCTCGCTGATGCCCGCCGCTCGCCCGCCCGCCAGCAAGAGGGGGAAGACCCAGGGAAGGTTCCTTCGGCCGCCCAGCAGCTGATCTGCTCGGTAGCGCAGCAGCAGCGAGGAGCCGAATCGGGGTTTCCCCTTTGCGTGGGCACCATCTACGCATGCGCGGCCATAGAAAAAAGGGCGCGCATGCGCAGATGGTGTTTTTACTTCCGCAACCCTACATCGCGAAAAATCGATTATCGCAAGGGGTCTTGGAACGGAACCCTCGCGATAATAGAGGGATCACTGTATATCATTTTTGTCGAATCACCCTTACCTTGTAAAGCTGATACAAGAGGTGAGGTTGTAGCCTAGAGACTAAGGCCACTGCCTTACAAGGCAGAGCCCCAGGTTCAAATCCCAGTAAGGGTGTGGCTACCTGATGAGGGCAAATAAACCCAAAATAGATTTATAGTCATACATGATCGAAACATTTAAGGGTTAAATAAGGTTCAGGAGGGAAGTGTTTTTAATAGGAAAGTGAACACAAGAACAAAGGGACACAATCTGAAGTTAGTTGGGGGAAAGATCAAAGGCAACATGAGAAAATATTATTTTACTGAAAGAGTAGTAGATCCTTGGAACAAACTTCCAGCAGACGTGGTTGGCAAATCCACAGTAACTGAATTTAAACATGCCTGGGATAAACATAGATCCATTGTAAGATAAAATACAGGAAATAGTATAAGGGCAGACTAGACGGACCATGTGGGGTGTTTTCTGCCTTCAGTCTTCTATGTTTCTATGTTTCCTTTTCATTATCAGCAAAAATATGTTACATACATACGTATGTATGTATATATGTATGTATGTATGTTTGTGTATATACATGTGTGTGTGCATGTGTGTGTATGTCACATGTTTTTGCTGAATTTGAAAATTAAGGGAGACTAGGATAGATCTATCTATATATAAATTAATTAACAGGGACCAGAGTTGCATTCAAGAAATGGAAGACAGTTCCATCATCTTTGCCAATCAGACCTCGGAAGATTCTTTCAGCAGAAATTCTAAAGGAAGCGAAGGGAACTTTTGCACGCTTCCCCCTGGGACATACAGCAGCAGTTGTGTCAATGACACGAGCAACGGAACAAGGGACAATGGAAACCAGGCCTCGCTCTTACGTTGCTGCGATGAAAACGGGGACCATACCAACGCGAACGATTCTAGCAGTGATGTAGACTCAAATGAGGAGAGATCTTCACCCCAGCCTTGTACGGTAAATACAAATTACATTCCGGCACTTCTGCGGAACAGTTTTAAGCACAACTTTGTAAATGCAGAACCCGTCTTTCATTCTGAAATGTCATTCCTTCGTGGGATGGCATCTGAATGGGGAGCTGTTCTATCCAGGCCTATGCAGCTTGAAAACAGGGCCGGGAAAGGCGGGGAGAAGCCTCTGTGGGGCCTCTCTAGGAATCTCCTGGGAGGAAACAGGGCCGGAAAAGGCGGGGAGAAGCCTCTGTGGGGCCTCTCTAGGAATCTCCTGGGAGGAAACAGGGCCGGAAAAGGCAGGGAGAAGCCTCTGTGGAGTCTCTCCAGGAATCTCCTGGGAGGAAACAGGGCCGGAAAAGGCGAGGAGGAGCCTCTGTGGGGCCTCTCTAGGATCTCCTGGGAGGAAACAGGCCCGGAAAAGGCAGGGAAGAGCCTCCGTGGGGCCGCTCTAGGAATCTCCTGGGAGGAAACGGCCGGAAAAGGCGGAGAGAAACCTCTGTGGGGCCTCTCTAGGAATCTGGGAGGAAACAGGGCCGGAAAAGGCGGGGAGAAGCCTCCGTGGGGCCTCTCTAGGAATCTCCTGGGAGGAAACAGGGACAGAAAAGGCAGGGAGAAGCCTCCGTGGGGCCTCTCTAGGAATCTCCTTGGAGGAAACAGGGCCAGAAAAGGCAGGGAGAAGCCTCCGTGGGGCCTCTCTAGGAATCTCCTGGGAGGAAACAGGGCCAGAAAAGGCGGGGAGAAGCCTCCATGGGGCCTCTCTAGGAATCTCCTGGGAGGACACAGGGCCTCCACCCTCCCTGTGGTTTCCCCAATCACACGCATTATTTGCTTTACATTGATTCCTATGGGGAAAATTGCTCCTTCTTACGAACTTTTCTACTTAAGAACCTGATCACGGAACGAATTAAGTTAGTAAGTAGAGGTGCCACTCAACCTCCCTCTTTCCTTCTTTAGACCGAATATCACCTGATGCTTCACATACAGATGCAACTGTGTGAGACCTCCTTGTGCGACTGGATTGCCGCCAGAAATGACTCCTCTCTGAGAGCATCCGATGCCTGGAGTAAGTCTTAAAGCCTAAGCATCTCTTTCTGGGGAACAAAATGCTTGCTTGCTTCTCTTTAAAAACCAAAACAATGTATTTTAACACAATCTCGTAAACAAGCTGTTATAAAGACATTGCAGCACTGCCCATGCAAAAACTGTTGTTTTTTTTTAAATGTTTTTAAAAGATCCTTATCATCATATCGAGAAACACTGGACCTTAAAGATTTTCCAGGAGCTGCTAGAAGGCGTGTACTATATCCACACTAATGGAGTCATGCACCGGGACATTAAAGTAAGTCAAATACTCCCTCCAAGCCCTACTGGCAGGAGCAGGTTATTATTATTATTATTATTATTATTATTATTATTATTATTATTATTATTATATTCCTTCCTTCCTTCCTTCATTCATTCATTCATTCATTCATTCATTTATTAGATTTGTATGCTGCCCCTCTCCGTAGACTCGGGGCGGCTCACAGCAATAATAAACAATATATAACAAACCTAATAATTTAAGAGAAACACTAAAAAACCCATTATTAAAAGCAAACATACACACAAACATACCGTACATAAACTGTATAGTCCCGGGGGGAGATGTTTCAATTCCCCCATGCCTGACGGCAGAGGTGGGTTTTGAAGAGTTTACGAAAGGCGAGGAGGGTGGGGGGCAGTTCTAATCTCCCGGGGGAGCTGGTTCCAGAGGGTCGGGGCCGCCACAGAGAAGGCTTTTCCCCTGGGTCTTGCCAAATGGCATTGTTTAGTTGACGGGACCCGGAGAAGGCCAACTCTGTGGGACCTAATCAGTCGCTGGGATTTGTGCGGCAGAATAATAATAATAATAATAATAATAATAATTATTATTATTATTAT
Source organism: Erythrolamprus reginae (assembly GCF_031021105.1). Lineage (NCBI taxonomy): Eukaryota > Metazoa > Chordata > Lepidosauria > Squamata > Dipsadidae > Erythrolamprus > Erythrolamprus reginae. The sequence continues at coordinate 50,543,224 of NC_091958.1, forward strand.
TATTATTATTATTATTATTATTATTATTATTTAGACTTGTATGCCGCCCTTCTCTGAAGACTCGGGGTGGCTAACAGGGTACAATACAAAAACAAACTACAAGCTAAGATCCCACTACATTAAAAAATAGTCAAACAACTCAGTCACATCCACACGTAACATTTAATGGTCCGTGGGGGGGGGGGGGGAGCATGATTTAGCTGCCCCCTGCCTGGCAACATAGGTGGAGTCTTAAGAGTCTTGTGAAAGGCGAGAAGGGTGGTGGCAATGCGAATCTCTGGAGGGAGCTGATTCCAGAGGGCCGGGGCCGCCACAGAGAAGGCTCTTCCCCTAGGCCTCACCAGATGACATTATCTGGTTGATGGGACGTGGAGACGGCCAACTCTGTGGGACCTAATTGGCCACTGGGATTTGTGCGGCAGAAGGCGGTCCCGTAAGTAATCTGGTCTGGTGCCATGTAGGGCTTTACCTGTGGGTACCTGTTGCGAGTGCTCCTTGTCCACCCCAGGTCATGTCAGATTCTGAGGAGGATGGGCCAGGCCCCACTGGACACCCTGGGCCAGGGGGGTTGCCAGCTGAAGCAGAGAGCGAGGGTGAGGGAGAAAGTGACCTGAGTGAACCTGAGGAACCACTAGAAGGGCTGATATGACAATGGGGTAAGTGGTCCTAGTCAGAGGATGAGGAAGATATGAGAGTGGAAAGCCTAGAGAAGAAGCTGGTAACTACAGGCCAGTTAGCTTGACATCAGTTATACAGTGATCCCTCGATTTTCGTGGGGGTTACGTTCCAAGACCTCCCGCGAAAATCGATTTTCCGCGATATAGCGGCGCAGAAGTAAAAACACCATTTTTGGCTATGGACAGCCAAAAACTACCCCCACGCACCCTTTTTCAAGGCAGCACAAGGAGCCGGGCTTGAAATTAGGCAGGGAGCGACGAAAGTGCGGAAGCCGACAAAGATTGCTTTGAATGTCGGCTGCCCCCGCCCCCCCCAGCACTCGCCCGCCCGCCGTTCGCCCGTCATTCACCCGGCCACCCGCCGTTCGCCCGGCCGCTTGCTTGCCGCTCGCCTGTTCGCCCGGCCGCCGTTCGCCCGGTCACCCACCGTTTTCCCACCCGCTCGCTCACCGCTCGAGAGCAAGAGGGGGAGAGATAGAGAAAGAGAGAGAAGGAAAGAAAGAAAGAGATGAGAGAGGGAGGAAGAGAGTGTGAGAGAGGAAGAAGCAAGATAGAGAGAGAGAGAAAGAAAGATGAGAAAGGAAGGAAGAGAGTGAGAGAGAGGAAGAAAGAGAGAGAGAGAAGAGTGCAAGGAAGAGAGAGAGAAATGATAGAAAAAAGGGGAGAAAAAAGAGAAATGAGAAAATGATTGAAGCAGAGAATGACAGGAAAGAAAGAGAAAGAGACAGAGAAGTGACTCTTGGTGATGATGTATGACGTCATCGGATGGGAAAAACCGTGGTATAGCAAAAAAACCGTGGAGTATTTTTTAATTAATATTTTTTGAAAAACCGTGGTATAGCGTTTCGCGAAGTTTGAAGCCGCGAAAATTGAGGGATCACTGTAGTTAAAATGATGGAGACTCTACTCAAAAAGAGGATAAATCAGCACCTAAAAAACAATAACTTATTGGACCCAAATCAGCATGGCTTTACTGAAGGCAAATTGTGTCAGACTAATCTCATTGATTTCTCTGACTATGTCACAAAGGTGTTGGATGAAGGTGGTGCCATGGATATTGCCTATCTGGACTTCAGCAAAGCCTTTGATACGGTTCCACATAAAGAGCTGATAGATAAATTAGTGAAAATTGGACTTAATCCCTGGATAGTTCAGTGGATTTCAAGATGGCTGAAGCGTAGACATCAGAGAGTTATTGTTAATGGCGAGTATTCTGAGCAGAGACAGGTTACAAGCGGTGTGCCACAAGGGTCTGTTCTGGGTCCTATTCTTTTTAATATGTTTGTGAGTGACATAGGGGAAGGTTTGGTAGGGAAGGTTTGCCTATTTGCCGATGACTCTAAAGTGTGCAATAGGGTTGATATTCCTGGAGGCGTCTGTAATATGGTAAATGATTTAGCTTTACTAGATAAACGGTCAAAGCAATGGAAACTGCAGTTTAATGTTTCCAAATGTAAAATAATGCACTTGGGGAAAAGGAATCCTCAATCTGAGTATTGTATTGGCAGTTCTGTGTTAGCAAAAACTTCAGAAGAAAAGGATTTAGGGGGAGTGATTTCTGACAGTCTCAAAATGGGTGAGCAGTGTGGTCGGGCGGTAGGAAAAGCAAGTAGAATGCTTGGCTGCATAGCTAGAGGTATAACAAGCAGGAAGAGGGAGATCATGATCCCGCTATATAGAATGCTGGTGAGACCACATTTGGAGTACTGTGTTCAGTTCTGGAGACCTCACCTACAAAAAGATATTGACAAAATTGAACGGGTCCAAAGACGGGCTACAAGAATGGTGGAAGGTCTTAAGCATAAAACGTATCAGGAAAGACTTAATGAACTCAATCTGTATAGTCTGGAGGACAGAAGGAAAAGGGGGGACATGATCGAAACATTTAAATATGTTAAAGGGTTAAATAAGGTTCAGGAGGGAAGTGTTTTTAATAGGAAAGTGAACACAAGAACAAGGGGACACAATCTGAAGTTAGTTGGGGGAAAGATCAAAAACAACATGAGAAAATATTATTTTACTGAAAGAGTAGTAGATCCTTGGAACAAACTTCTAGCAGACGTGGTTGGTAAATCCACAGTAACTGAATTTAAACATGCCTGGGATAAACATATATCCATTGTAAGATAAAATACAGGAAATAGTATAAGGGCAGACTAGATGGACCATGAGGTCTTTTTCTGCCGTCAGTCTTCTTTCTATGTTTCTAAGCCAGTGGATTGACCTTCACTATAGGAGATTATTGAGAAGGTGATGGATTGTGCAGAGATGGAAGGAGGATTGGGGCTGTTATAAAATATAGGAGAATTTCTATAATTGGCAAAGAGAAAGAAAGAAAGGATAAAAGTAAAGAAACTATACAGAAAGACAGCTTATTAAAATTCAAAGCTGTAGAAAAGTAAGCAAATATTATGAACTTGTTGTTAAGGATACCTGGAGAAGATTGAAGCACTATGGCCTAAATGAATAGATTCGACTAGAAAAGAAGCAATTTAAAAATTGTATTAGTTAACAGCATTTAAAAAATACACATAAGAAATTTGAGTAATTATTCTTGTCCAGAGGTCAATTGTATTGGAGGCGGCATTGGATGGATCATGAATACCAAAGTTAAAAGAAATAATTATTGTAACGTATTTCAAGATTGATGGTAGGTTAATTTGCATATGTGATGTTGTGGTTAGCTCTGGCCCAGCTCCTGCCCCAAGGACTGTGGATGTGGGGGAGACATCCACATGCTGCAGGCCTGTTTCCCCCCCCCCCCGGTGGAATCTGCTGATGAAGGCTCCTCTGACCAAGAAGACATGAGTGACAGGGAGGAGGAAAGTGTGGCAGACAGCTCAGAAGGAGATCAATTATCTAGCTCCTCCTTGGATTCGGAACAAGAGTTAATGATACAGCCACGCGTGCGGAGAGCGATGCATAGGCAACAACAACTGAGAGATTATTATCAAAGAAAATGAGGCCACCTGTGGTTGGGTGGGGCTGTGGTCATTAGTGAGGCTGCTATAAAGAGCAGCCTGTGGGTTTGGCCATTGTGGAGGATTATCTGATCGTTGTGTTTCGTGACTGCTTTACTGACTTTGATCTTTTGTGTGCTGATTTTCCCCCGCTTGGAAACTAAACCAGAGCAAAGTGTGTTTCACTTTGTGAAAGAAGGAGGACTGTGAATTGCCTCACAGCTGCAAGCTAAGTATCTCAGAACTGATAAGGGACTTGTACAAATTACGAGTTTGTTTGGAGACGAGTGCTCTTTGCTATACCAAAAGAGGGCTTGGTTCAAGTGAATTTTCAGTATAAAGAACATTGTTTTGAATTTTCAAATGTGTGTGTCTGAAATTTGTTCCTGTGAATTTTTGGGAGAATTCTACCAGAGAGCCCGACAGAACATGTGATGGGAGTGAAAAATAAAAAAAAATCTTGCCTAAAGAGAAAAAGAAAAAAGAAAAAAGAGGAAAAATTTCCAATCACATCCACTGGTTCTTAATTTGTATCTAACCCTTACAGCAGGGATCAAGATTATATCAATTCAAAGGGGGGGAAACCAAATAATGTGTCCCAAATTATAACAGTTCCTTTTAATAGGTAAATAAAAAAACAAAAAAAGATTTAAAAAGAAGGGAAAGAGAGAAAAAAAGAAAGAGACAACTTTTCTCAGTCGAAAATCCTTTCGACGATTTCCGAGGCGTACGAAAATGGTTGGCTCGCGTAGACGGAGTGCCAGAGTTCGACGGGCATCGCCTCTTTGAGCCAGTCTCTCGACTTCCCTCCGTAGACCTTCCGGATGTTGAATTTGCAAATGTCCTGTAAGGACCACACTTGTGAAGACGCTTGGAGGAGGACCTCCTTCAACGGCTCCCAGTTGGGGTCATCCAGCAGTCGGGGTAGACGACCCTCCGCGTTGGTGAGGTTCAACGGGTAGGATAGGCTTAGCAGCTTCCAGAGAAGGCTGGCCTTCTTCAGCTTGGCGGCTTTCTCCAGGAACAGGAAAAGGCACGACTCCGCTCGCGACGTTAAGGCGTTCACCTCCGCCCCGTGGTTGAGGAGGAGGTCAATAATGTCTTCCCGGCCGTTTCGGCAAGCGTGGTGAAGGGCTTCCTGGCCTTTCGAGTCTTTCATGCGCACGTCGGCACCGTTCGTCAGTAGAAGCTCCACGCAGCGCCCGCCGGCGGCTAGGACCACCCCGGCCTTGCACGATGAAGTGTGGACGGCCAGATGGAGCGGGGTCTCTCGGGTCACCGGAGTGGTGGCGTTGACCTGGGCCCCGCAGCAGAGTAACACCCGAACGGCTTCGTGGTTGAGGGTTTGGCAAGCGAGGTGAAGAGCGGTTTGGCTGGCGTGCATCCGATCGTCTATTCTCGCCCCCCGCTTCAGCAGGGCGGGGATTAGGTGGTGACACCCGATGGTTACGGCCAGATGGACAGGGTGGGGATCGTGGCAGCCAGCCGCGTCGCTGGGCATGTCCTTGACGCTCTTCTTTGCTTCGATGGGAAGTTGCTTGCTGTCGTTCCTTTCTTCCGTTCTACGGCAGCTCTCCGTGGGCCATTCTGAATTAAGGGGACTAAACGGGCAGGGATAAAATAATTATTTAGAAACATAGAAGATTGACGGCAGAAAAAGACCTCATGGTCCGTTCAGTCTGCCCTTTGCCTGCAGACAACACACAACACAGGTACACGTCATGCTGGACTTACAATGATTTATTTAGCGACCGTTCAAAGTTAAAACTAGCCTGAAAAAAGTAACATAGAAACATACAAGATTGACGGCAGAAAAAGGACCTCATGGTCCATCTAGTCTGCCCTTATACTATTTCCTGTATTTTATCTTAGGATGGAGATATGTTTATCCCAGGCATGTTTAAATTCAGTGACTGTGGATTTACCAACCACGTCTGCTGGAAGTTTGTTCCAAGCATTTACTACTCTTTCAGTCAAATAATATTTTCTCACGTTGCTTCTGATCTTTCCCCCCAACTAACCTCAGATTGTGCCCCCTTGTTCTTGGGTTCGCTTTCCTATTAAAAACACTTCCCTCCTGGACCTTATTTAACCCTTTGACATATTTAAATGTTTTGATCCTGTCCCCCCTTTCCCTTCTGTCCTCCAGACTCTACAGACTGAGTTCATGAAGTCTTTCCTGATATGTTTTATGCTTAAGACCTTCCCCCATTTTTGTAGCCTGTCTTTGGACCCCTTCAATTTGATCAATATCTTTTTGTAGGTGAGGTCTCCGGAACTGAACACAGTATTCCAAATGTGATCTCACCAGCGCTCTAGACAGCGGGATCACAATCTCCCTCTTCCTGCTTGTTATTCCTCTAGCTATGCAGCCAAGCATTCTACTCGCTTTCCTTACCTATCAACCTAGCAGGGCCTCCGGGGGGGGGGGGGCAAGGGAAGCTGTTTTCGCTCTCCCCAGGCATTGAATTAAGTGTGTGGGCACTCACGCATGCCTGATAGTGCGCGCCCATGCTCTTTTGACCCCCAAGAAAAAAAAGGTTTGCCATCACTGGCCTAAGCAATAAGTTAGATTGACTGGCATTTAAAAGTGTGGTCCTAATTCTTTGCATCCCCTAGTTCTTGCCGTATTCTAACATTTGGTAAAATATTACCTCTGTTCAGGATTTGTATTGTCTTGCAGAAGTCTCCCTTTTTTCTTTTGACAGTTGGGAACAAAATATATATATATAAAAGTCATAATTTGGCAGCATGTAAGCTAATAGAGCAATTTAACATATTTAATATGTTAAAGCATCTGCTACTTTTTCAGTCAAATAATATTTTGTCATATTGCTTTTGATGTTTCCCCCAACTAACCTCAGATTGTGCCTCCTTGTTCTTGGGTTCACTTTCCTATTAAAAACACTTCCCTTTAACGTATTTAAACGTTTTGATCGTGTCCCCCCTTTCCCTTCTGTCCCTCCGACTCTACAAATTGAGTTCATGAAGTCTTTCCTGATACGTTTTATGCTTAAGACCTTCCACCATTTTTGTAGCCCGTCTTTGGACCCGTTCAATTTCATCCATATCTTTTTGTAGGTGAGGTCTCCAGAACTGAACACAGTATTCCAAATATGGTCTCACCAGCGTTCTATACAGCGGGATCACAGTCTCCCTCTTATGCCGCCAAGCATTCTACTTGGGAATTAGAATTAAGAATTAAGTCACACTTAACTTAAAATTCTAAGAGTTGGTCAATGGAGCTTAACTTTTAATTACTGTAGACATGCATCAGATTGTACAGTCGTTCTACAGTTTGTCAAAATGCTCAGGTAAAAAAAAATCACATTTTAAAGAGCTTTGGACACGCTGCATAAAATTCTTATGTATAGGTCGTCCTCGACTAACAACAGTTTCTTTAGTGACAGTTCAAAATTAAAAACAGCAGCAAAAAAAGTGACTTGTGACCATTTTTACGACCAAAAATGAGCAGAATTCGGACAATTTGGTAAGGGACTCCAAATGGTTGCAGTTTTGTGTTCTTCTGTATGTGAGGTGGGTGGGTAGGTGATCTCCTTTTGCAACCTTTATTTATTTATTTATTGGATTGATATGCCACCCCTCTCCGAAAACTCTTTCAACCTTCTTTCAGCTGTGGCGAGGGGGGCGTTTGCCCAGGTTCGCCTGGTACACCAGTTGCTCACAGTCACTCATGCCCTCATCACCTCGAGGTTCGACTACTGTAACGCTCTCTACATGGGGCTACCTTTGAAGAGTGTTCGGAAACTTCAGATTGTGTAGAATGCAGCTACGAGAGCAATCATGGGCTTTCCCAAATATGCCCATGTTACTCCAACACTCCGCAGTCTGCATTGGTTGCCAATCAGTTTCCGGTCACAATTCAAAGTGTTGGTCATTACCTATAAAGCCCTTCATGGCACCGGACCAGGATATCTGCGAGACTGCCTTCTCCCGCACAAATCCCACAATTCAAAGTGTTGGTCATTACCTATAAAGCCCTTCATGGCACCGGACCAGGATATCTGCGAGACTGCCTTCTCCCGCACAAATCCCAGCGGCCAGTTAGGTCCCAGAGTTGACCTTCTCTGTGTCCCGTCGACTAAACAATGCCGTCTGGTAGGACCCAGGGGAAGAGCCTTCTCTGTGGCGGCTCTGACCCTCTGGAATCAGCTCCCTCCAGAGATTAGAACTGCCCCCACCCTCCTTGCCTTTCGTAAACTCCTTAAAACCCACCTCTGCCGTCAGGCATGGGGGAATTGAAACATCTCCCCCGGGCCTATACAGTTTATGTATGGTATGTTTGTGTGTATGTTTGCTTTTAATAATGGGGTTTTTAGTGTTTCTCTTAAATTTTTAGGTTTGTTATATATTGTTTATTATTGCTGTGAGCCGCCCCGAGTCTACGGAGAGGGGCGGCATACAAATCAAGTCAAATCAAATCAAATCAAATCAATATAATAATAATATCTCCCCCTGCCTATGTAGTTTTATGCATGATATGACTGTATGTATGTTTTTTATATTGGGGTTCCTTGCTTTTTAGACTTTTTAAATGTACTATTGTTATTTTAGATTCTAATTATTAGATTTGTCATTATGTATTGTCTTTATCACTGTTGTGAGCCGCCCCGAGTCTACGGAGAGGGGTGGCATACAAATCTAATAAATAATAATAATAATTGCAAGCAAAGTCAGTTAAATGACTGTGACTAACTTAACAACTGCAGCAATTTGTGCCACAAATTAACTTGTTGAATTCTGTGGCGCGAAAGGTCGAAAACGGTGAGAAAAATACACCCTTAAGCCATGTTGCACTTAGCAATAGAAACATGGGACTCCATGGTCGCCATAAACCAAGGACCGCCTGCATTCTCACGTTTTAAATTCTATTTTAAGTCTTTTTTAAAAAAAATTAGATTGAGCAGGGAAGATGGCTTACCTGGCAGATAACCGTTTGGTAAACCGAGTGGGACGGCAGTAACTCTTGAAGCATCGCCGTGTCATTGGTCATGATTGCGTCGATTAACCTTGTGTCCGTCGTTTCGCTTTCCCATTTGCGGGGGCGTCTTATCAAATTACCCATATTAAGGTGGGGGGGAAACGGGTGGTTTTGAGCATGGAGAAAACGCAGTTGGGAACTTTACGTTTGAAGCCATTCTTCCTTTGTGACAATGGTGCTTGGTTCTGGAACTAGCTAGGAGACGATCTCATTGGTTTATAAGCTTCCAGGCCAGCAATGAGAGAGAGAGATTTGCATAGCGTCCACCAAGAGGTCATATTCAACTCGGGCTGACATCTCCGCTTGTTGGAGAGCTACTAGACAAGGTTTTAAGGCTTATGGGGAGGGTCAGCCTCTGCATTTCTTCTTCATTCAATGAGATACCGCGCTGGTGAGACCCATTTTTGGTATACAGTGTTCCCTCGATTTTCGCGGGGGATGCGTTCCGAGACCGCCCGCGAAAGTCGAATTTCCGCGAAGTAGACATGCGGAAGTAAATACACCATTTTTGGCTATGAACAGTAGTATCACACACCTTCCCTTAACACTTTAAACCCCTAAATTATAATTTCCCATTCCCTTAACAGCCATTTATTCACCATTACTACTGGTATTCACCATTGAATAAGACACTTAGTGATCCTGATATTTATAAACGTAATTATTTATTAACAATATTTTTTTTTTTGTTATTTGCAAAAATTATTAGTTTGCCGATGATGTATGATGTCACCGGGTGGAAAAAAACGTGGTATAGAAAAAAAGACGCGAAGTATTTTTTAATTAATATTTTTTGAAACAACCGTGGTATAGGCTATTCGCGAAGTTCGAACCCAAGAAAATTGAGGGAACACTGTACTGTGTTCAGTTCTGGAGACCTCACCTACAAAAAGATATGGATAAAATTGAACGGGCTACAAATATGGTGGAAGGTCTCAAGCATAAAACTTATCAGGAAAGACTTCATGAACTCAATCTGTGTAGCCCGGAGGACAGAAGGGAAAGGGGGGGACATGATCGAAACATTTAAATTGTTAAAGGGTTAAATAAGGCTCAGGAGGGAAGTGTTTTTAATAGGAAAGGGAACCCAAGAACAAGGGGGCACAATCTGAGGTTAGTTGGGGGAAAGATCAGAAGCAACGTGAGAAAATATTATTTTATCGAAAGAGTAGTAGATGCTTGGAACAAACTTCCAGCAGACGTGGTTGGTAAAGCCACAAGAACTGAATTGAAACGTGCCATATATCCATCCTAAGATAAAATACAGGAAATAGTATAAGGGCAGACTGGATGGACCAGGAGGTCTTTTTCTGCCGTCAATCTTCTATGTTTCTCTGAGCTTGCTTCTTTTCTTAACAGACGTTTCATTATCCCACTAGGTAACCTCATCAGTGTATTGGTTTTGTTTTCACAGCCTCAAAATATCTTTCTGCAAGGACCAAACCACCATGTGAAAATAGGGGACTTTGGGCTAGCCTGTAGAGATATTATAGAGGAAGATGCACTCCAGCTGCTAAGTGCAGAGAATAATTATGGTAATGATTCCCCTATAATAGTGCTTTGGTGTTTGATTTGCAATGCTTGGTTTTTATTCTTTAAATGCTAACATTCTCCCTTCTGTTTTGGTGCAGAGTTCATCCATACTTCTGGAGTGGGCACTTGCCTGTATGCTTCACCTGAACAACTCCAGGGTTCTCATTATGATTTCAAGGTACATTCAAGGTTCCATCTTTTAAAGGGCTTTAAAGGTTAAAACCAACACTTTGAATTGTATTCGGAGACATGTTGGCAACCAGTGCAGCATACGGAGTGTTGGTGAAACATGGGGGTTTTATATTTCTTTCTCTTTTAATATTAGATTTGCTGCAATGTTATATTGTCTTTGATTATTGTTGTGAGCCGCCCCGAGTCTTCGGAGAGGGGCGGCGTACAAATCTAATAAATTATTATTAAGGGGAAGAGCCTTCTCTGTGGCGGCCCCGGCCCTCTTGAACCAACTCCCCCCTGATATCAGAGTTGCCCCCACCCTCCTTGCCTTTCGTAAGCTCCTTGAAACCCACCTCTGTCATCAGGCATGGGGGAATTGAAATATTCCCTTCCCCCTAGGCTTATAAAAAAAAATTATGCATGGTATGTCTGTATGTATGATTGGTTTCTTAAATTGGGGTTTCTTTTTTAAATTAACTTAAATATTAGATTTGTTTATATTGTTTTATTACTGTTGTTAGCCGCCCCGAGTCTACGGAGAGGGGCGGCATACAAATTTGATAGATAAATGAATAGATTAGATAGATAGATAGATAGATAGAGAGAGAGAGAGAGAGAGAGAGAGAGAGAGAGAGAGAGAGAGAGAGAGAGAGAATAAATATTATGGGCACGTCTAGGAAGACCCACTGTTGCCATATGGTGTACATTTAAACGGCGGGGCATACAAATCTAATAAATAATAATGATAATGATAATAATAATGTTAAAAAGATGTACAGTGTTCCCTCGATTTCCGCGGGGGATGCGTTCTGAGACCGCCCGCGAAAGTCGAATTTCCGTAAAGTAGAGATGCGGAAGTAAATACACAATTTTTGGCTATGGACAGTATCACAAGCCATCCCTTAACACTTTAAACCCCTAAATTACCATTTCCCATTCCCTTAAAAACCATTTACTCACCATTATTACTGGTACTCACCATTGAATAATGATCCTGATATTTATAAACATAATTATTCATTAACAATAATTATTTTTTTTGTTATTTATTTGCAAAAATTATTAATTTGGTGATGACGTATGATGTCATCGGATGGAAAAAAAGTGGTATAGGAAAAAAGCCGTGAAGTATTTTTTAATTTATATTTTTTGAAAAACCGTGGTATAGGCTATTCGCGAAGTTTGAACCCGCGAAAATCGAGGGAACACTGTATTAAAATACGAAGGGGAAAAAAGTCTTCTGACCCTGAACTTTTCTTACCTCCCTAGTCGGATATGTACAGTTTGGGCGTCATCCTGTTTGAACTCTTCCAGCCGTTTGGAACCCAAATGGAGCGGACCAAAGTTCTGATGGGCTTAAGACGGGGCATCCTCCCGCTCATTTTTTGTGGGAAGTGGCCAATCCAGGCCAGATACGTGAAGCTGCTGACCAGCGACGCATCCTCGCGCAGACCGACAGCCCTTCAGCTGCTGGAAAGTGAACTCTTCCACAATTCAGCAAACGTAAGCCTCGGCAAGACCCGATCCCGGTTATCCGAATCCTCAAACATATTTGTCAGAAAAGTATCATAAACATTGGAGGGTTTTAAGAAAAGTTTGGACAACTGTTTGCATGGAATGGTTTAGTTTTCTGCCTGGATTAGACGACCTCCAAACTTCCTCTGTGATTCTGTTAAAGCGGAATAATTTGATTGTAAGATAAATCAGCCCCTCATTATAATTTAATTCTAAATTATTATTCAATTACATGGATAATTTATGGTAATTAGTCCAGATTACAATTAGCTTATAATTGTCATAATTTATGACAATGAACCAGATAAATAGTCCCTAATTTTGAATATTGTTTGAAATGATATTCAAAATTAGGGGCTATTTTATCTGGTTCATATCATTCTTTGAAAATTAGGGGCTATTTTATCTGGTTCATTATGGTTAACAACCACAATAAAGGGGAAAAAATATATAATTTAAATAAAATAAAGATGGCTATTCTTAATTTTTAAAAAAGGAAGTGACTATTCCTCTCTTACCAGGTGGTTCACTTTCTGTGCTTGCATTACTCTATAGGGGACAGCGGCAATAATTGTCTGCTTTCTTTTGTGTAGGTCATTTGTGCTCTCCAGCAGAAAGTGATGAAGCAAGAAGAAGAAATCAAAGTTCTTAAAGAAAAAATTAATCTACTGTTACAAGAGAGGGACGAGAGAGACAGAATTAAGCCGCTCGGCTCTCCCGTTTAAGCGAACCAAAAATATTTTGTCATTGTGTTATTTTTAAAATGTCTTATTTTTTTATATAAAATATTGCAGGCTCGTAAGGGGCATAGTTCTCATTTGATCGGAGTAGAAATCACAAATCAGCACTCCTGAAATCCTTTATAATTTCCAGTTACAGCAGGTAGCAAGATCAGACAATCCTGGTTAACTACAAAGAAGCTATTGTATTTTTTGGATATACAGTGATCCCTCGATTAGCACGGTCTCGATTAGCGTGAAACGCTGCAACGCGGTTTTTCAAAAAATATTAATTAAAAAATAAGTCCGCGCTAGTTCTCTCTCTCTTTCTCTCCCTGTTGCCGGCGTGGTATATGAGAGAGAAAGAGAGAGGCAGAGGTCGGGCGCATTACCGGGAGGTGGAGGCGGCATGGGGACGCTGGGTGCCGGGGACACCGAGGAGGGGGTGGACGTGGCCTCTCAGCTGCAGAGCCGAACAAGGGCGGAGGCAACGGCGGAGTCCGGCACTGGGGCCATGCGGTGCCGCTCATCCAGGGGGGCGTGGACTGGCAAGTCGCCCTCCTTTCTCTTTCTTTCTCTCTCTTATACCACACCGGTAACAGGGAGAGAAAGAGAGAGAGCGGAGGGCACCTTGCCGGTCCACGCCCCCCTAGATGAGCGGCTCCGCATGGCCCCAGCGCCGCCCAGGCAAAGGGGAAACCCCAAGATCGCTTGCCGCTTGCCGTATTGCAGCGAAGGAGGCGAAGCAAGGCTCCAAGCTGCAATACGGCAAGCGGCAAGCGATCTTGGGGTTTCCCCTTTGCCTGGGCGGCGGGAAGACCAAGGGAAGGTTCCTTCAGCCGCCCAACACCTGATCCGCTCCGCAGCGCGGCAGCAGCGAGGAGCCGAAGATGGAGTTGCCTGGGCAACGGGGAAACCCCATCTTCGGCTCCTCGCTGCTTCCGCGCTGCGGAGCAGATCAGCTGTTGGGCGGCTGAAGGAACCTTCCCTTGGTCTTCCCCGCCGCCCACACGCAAACTCCACCATCTGCGCATGTGCGGCCATGAAAAAAATGGCGCACATGCGCAGATGGTGGTTTTTACTTCCACACCACTATAACGCGGAAATCGATTAGCGCGGGAGGTCTTGGAACGTAACCCCCGCGCTAATCGAGAGATCACTGTAAATATAAGAAGCTTTGGACTATAAGAAACATAGAAACATAGAAGTCTGACGGTAGGAAAAGACCTCATGGTCCATCTAGTCTGCCCTTATACTATTTTCTGTATTTTATCTTACAATGGATATATGTTTATTCCAGGCATGTTTAAATTCAGTTACTGTGGATTTATCTACCACGTCTGCTGGAAGTTTGTTCCAAGGATCTACTACTCTTTCAGTAAAATAATATTTTCTCATGTTGCTTTTGATCTTTCCCCCAACTAACTTCAGATTGTGTCCCCTTGTTCTTGTGTTCACTTTCCTATTAAAAACACTTCCCTCCTGGACCTTATTTAACCCTTTAACATATTTAAATGTTTCCATCATGTCCCCCCTTTTCCTTCTGTCCTCCAGACTATACAGATTGAGTTCATGAAGTCTTTCCTGATACGTTTTATGCTTAAGACCTTCCACCATTCTTGTAGCCCGTCTTTGGACTTGTTCAATTTTGTCAATATCTTTTTGTAGGTGAGGTCTCCAGAACTGAACACAGTATTCCAAATGTGGTCTCACCAGCACTCTATATAGCGGGATCATAATCTCCCTCTTCCTGCTTGTTATACCTCTAGCTATGCAGCCAAGCATCCTACTTGTTTTCCCTACTGCCCAACCACACTGCTCACCCATTTTGAGACTGTCAGAAATCACGACCCCTAAATCCTTCTCTTCTGAAGTATTTGCTAACACAGAACTGCCAATACAATACTCAGATTGAGGATTCCTTTTCCCCAAGTGCATTATCTTTTTTGGGGCGGAAAACAAGATGCACTCTAATGCACAGACATGGGAAATAATATGAAGTTTTACCTTTGGAACTTTTGAAGTTTTACCTTTGGAACTGTTTTAAGTTGTAATCAGAATCAGTAAGTTATTCAGTATGCAATCACTTAGATGTAAAGCTTCCTCCCCCCCTCTTTTTATTTTCCTTCAGGTAACATTTGGGTTGTTCTTTATCAAGTAGACTGGGTAAAATTGAAGCCTTATTTGAAAAGAAACCATCACAAAAACAACGTATAGGATAGGAAAAATCGTGCTCTTTCTAATGAAATAAAAGTGAAGATGATTGAAGGTAAGAAAACAGGGAGCGCTAGATAAAAACTTGCTCTTGCTAACAAAGATGATTGAAGGTGAGGAAACAGAGCTCTCTGTTTTCTCCCCTTCAATCATCTTCATTTTTATTTCATTAGAAAGAGCACTTTCCCCCCCTATCATATATGTTGTTTTTGTGATGGTTTCTTTTCAAATAAGGCTGCAAAAACCAGTCAAGTGGACACCTGGTCCACTTGACAAAGAATGACCCATTCTAATTAAGTTAGTGCCATGATGGCAGACCTATGGCCCGCATGCCAGGGGTGGCACATACAGTGGTACCTCTACTTACGAACTTATTTCGTTCCATGACCAGGTCAAAGGGTGGGCGCTGGCAGGTGGGCGGGGCTACATTCGGTGTACAGTGTTCCCTCGCCAACTTTGCGGTTCACCTTTCAGATTTGGTGCATCGCGGGGGTTTTATTGTGGGAGAAACTGGGCGGGCACATGAGAATGAAGCAAAGGGGCGTGGCTCTGAGGAGGAGGAGGGAAGAGCAGGTGCATGGAGCCAGCGGTGAGGTTCCACTGCAGGTGAGTGGCTGGGCGGGGTGGGGAGAGGTCTTGGCTGCCCGGGGATTGGGAGGCTGTGGCAGAGCCAAGGGGGTAGCGGAAGGCTCACCACGCGGTTAGTGGCAGAGAGGCGCCTTCTCTCTTGCCCAACTCTTTGGGGGAAACGCAAACGGTAGGAGCCAAAGCCCGGCCCACCTGAGACTTTTGGAGGAAGCAAGCAAGTAGCGAATTAATCCTATTTAGCGGATTTTCATTTATCGCGGTTGGTCCTGGAACATAATACTGTACTCGCAATAAACAAGGGATCACTGTATAACAGTGATTTTCAACCTTTTTTGAGCTGCGGCACATTTTTTACATATACAAAATAATGGGGCACCTTGAGCGGGGGGGAATGGGAGGGCTAAAAAAAGTTTGGACAAAAACAATTCTCTCTCTCTTCCTCCCTTTTGCTCTATTTCTCTCCCTTTTTCTCTCCCTTCCTCTCTCTCTCCGTCCCTCTTTCTCTCTCTTCCTTCCTTCCTCTTTTTTGCTTTCTATCTCTCCCTCCTTCCCTGCCTCTTTCTCTCTCTCTCTCTTTCTCTCTCTCTCTCTTTCTTTCTCTCTCTCTTTCTTTCTCTCTTGCTTTCTTTCTCTGGTTGAAAAACACTGCTGTATAAGATGTACCCAAATTTTCAGCCTCTTTTTTGGGGTGGGTGGGATGTCTTATACTCCCAAAAATTGTGTCTGTTAACTCTTGGATGGGGTCAGTTAGGAGAAAACAATTACAGAAGGAAAACCTTGTTAACAAGCGGATGTGAAACAACCCCCCCCCCCCCCCATTTTCTTGCTGAAGAAATACCATTTTGAACAGGGTAATTCTGAATAACTTTATTGGCATTAAAACTTTGGTTATTTCTCAAATCCGATTTATCCAAACAACATCCCAGATTTCATAATAACCAGGGAGGTCAAAACGGTCGAACCTGCTTGTCTGTCCACAGGAAAGAAAAGCTACTTCAGTAGCTTGAGAGCGGCGTTAAAAGGTGCCAGATTCTCACAAGACCGGAGCCATTTCTGCACGTTGGCCGGGACGGCCTCCGCGCCCCCCGTCTGCTGAAGGGCGCACCAGGTCACCACATCCGCCACCGTCAATTCGTTGCCCACCAACCAGGAGGTCTTGCCCAGGGTGGCGTTCATGCCCCGCAGAACTGCGGCCTTTTCTTTATTGCTCCCGCCTTGGAGTTGGAAGAGGGCGGTGTCGACCCAGCTGTCTATCAACGTGGCCGCGACGGTGCTGGGCTTTGCGCCCAGCAAGGAGAATAAGAACCTTGCAACGTTCCCTTCGCCTTCGATGGGGCACATGGTTTGAATGCTGAACTTCATCTGGGGTTTTGGCACTGGAAAGAGAATCGAATCCCAATGTAGCATTAGACACCGATGGCACTGGTAGGGACAGTATTTATTTATTCATTCATTCATTCATTCATTTATTGGATTTGTATGCCGCCCCTCTCCCTAGACTCGGGGTGGCTAACAACAGTAATAAAAACAGCATATAAAAATCCAATATTAAAACAGTTAAAACCCTTATTGTAAAACCAAACATACATACAGACATACCATGCATAAAATTGTAAGGGCCTAGGGGGAAAGAGTATTTCACTTCCTCCATGCCTGGCGGCAGAGGTGGGTTTTAAGAAGCTTACGAAAGGCAAGGAGGGTGGGGGCAATTCTAATCTCTGGGGGGAGTTGGTTCCAGAGGGCCGAGGCCGCCACAGAGAAGGCCCTTCCCCTGGGTCCCGCCA
The DNA here is from genome assembly GCF_031021105.1 of Erythrolamprus reginae. NCBI lineage: Eukaryota > Metazoa > Chordata > Lepidosauria > Squamata > Dipsadidae > Erythrolamprus > Erythrolamprus reginae. The sequence continues at coordinate 50,560,390 of NC_091958.1, forward strand.
AGTGACATTGTTTAGTTGACGGGACCCGGAGAAGGCCCACTCTGTGGGACCTAACTGGTCGCTGGGATTCATGCAGCAGAAGGTATGTACAGATAGTCCCCGACTTACAACCACTGGGGGGGCCCAGATTTCTGTGGCTGAGCAAGACAGTGGTTCAGGGAATTTTGCCCCATTTTGTGACCTTCCTTGGGAGAGTCACATTATTAAATTAGTAACACGGCTGTTAACCGAGTCTGACACCTCCCTGACTTGTCAGAAGATCCTAAAAGGTGATCACAGGATCCCAAGAGTCTATAGCCGGTGACCAAATCTTGATCATGTGACCGTGGGGATGCTCCAGTGGTTAGAAGTGTGAAGAATGGTCACAAGTCACTTTTTTCAGAGCCCTTGTCACTTCGAAGGGTCACTAAACAAGTCAAAGACCGCCTGTATTCACCATTCCTTCTCAATGCATTTATGATAACTCATGTAGTTGGAAAAGAGACTTTTCTGGCTGCCAGATTGATTTTTCAGGAGGAGAGGAAAGGAAAGGAAAGGAAGAAGAGAGGAAAGGAAGAAGAGGCGAGGAAAGGAGAAGAAAGGAAAGGAGGGGAGGAGAGGAGAGGAGAAGAAAGAGGGAAGGAGGAGAGGAAAGAAAAAGAAGAGGAGAGGAAAGGAAGAAGGCGAGGAAAGGAGAAGAGAGAAAAGGAGGAGAGGAAAGAAAAAGAAGAGGAGAGGAAAGGAGGGGAGGAGAGGATTTTGTGGCAAATAAGAAATACCCTCAAATGAACAGCAAGCAACCAATCTATAAGTACCTCCCCCTTTTCCATTTTGCATCAGATTTGTTCAATATATAGCCACAGAACTCCAAGCAGGGTGCATCCAATAAAGGCCCATTCTTTTATTAATTTCATAAAACAAAAATGGTGTGGGGTAACTCATGTAAGCACCTATTACGAAGCACACATGGACTTACCATCTTTCCAAATTAAAGTAACTCCCAACTGGTATTCGTGGCGTGATTGTTTCTTCGTCGGTTCACCAAAGCATTTGAGCAGCTTTTCTGGCACGTTTTTCACAGATGAGTGTGTGTGAACAGTTGAAAGGATCTTGTACTTCTCACACAGCATAGTGTGGAGTATTAACAAAGACAGTGGAGGGAAGGAGGGGTTCGCATTGATCACGATGTCCTTCAGAGCACCATAATCCTGCTTTAAAGCAAACATGACTTCAGTGAGCTGTTCAGGAGATTTCCACTTTTCAAAAGCTTTTACACCTATCATACTTAATATTCAATACTATATCTTTCCATAGATTAATTGCACTGCAATTCTACACTGCCTGTTCCATCTTCCACACACTGTTGAAACTAGCTGTGGGGTAAAAATGGGATAAGTGACAAGTGGCTTTCATAGATGACAAAAGATGAACCAGACATTACATGTCAGAGAGCTTAAAAATGCTACACTTCTTAAGAACATTACAAGAATATAGTGCGTACATAGAAAAAAACATGGATCTCTGTCCTAAACAAATAAGGTAGTGGATTGGATCTGGATTTAGTCAGACGTTGATTGTACATTATCCACCATTACATTTGAACACCTATAAAAACATGCAGTAGTTAGAATATGAAATAACTAGCACTATTTTTCAAAATATTCCAAATTCTAAATCATGCCTTTGTTTATCAGTACCTATTAGCCACTGGCAATTACTACTGATAGAAACTAAATATACTGCTCAAAAAAATAAATAAAGAGAACAATTAAACAACACAATATAACTCCAAGTAAATCAAAGTTCTGTGAAATCAAACTGTCCACTTAGGAAGCAACGCTGATTGACAATCAATTTCATTTTGTTGTCAGCACGTTCAACTTTGTAGAAAACAAAAGATTCAATGAGAATATTTCATTCATTCAGATCTAGGATGTGGTATTTGAGTGACCCCTTTGCTTTTTTGAGCAGTGTATTTAGGGGGCAATATTCTGCAGAGGTTGGAATCTGTTCCAACTCATATTCCAAGCCATGGGAAACAGGAGATGAGACTCAAATGCAGCTCCCAAATAAAGTAGGAGCTAGTTATTTTTACTTGGCTAGCTATTAATATACAAAGTGGTATTTATCGCTAACAAAAGTTTCATTTAAATAGCTGGGCTGGCTGAAGTAACTATTTGTAAACTATCAAAAGCAAACAGATCCCTCCCTCAATATACAATTAATTCTGAACAATTAAGTCCTTCTATTTCCTTAAAGCAGTGTTTCCCAACCTTGGCAACTTGAAGATATCTGGACTTCAACTTCCAGAAGTCCCCAGCCAGCATTCGCTGGCTGGGGAATTCTGGGAATTGAAGTCCAAATACAGTATATTCAAGTTGCCAAGGTTGGGAAACACTGCCTTAAAGGCCTGAAATTTAAACCTAGCATCATTGTTGGCTTAGGATAAAGTTATATTACTCTTTGGCTTTTCCAATTATTATTATTTATTATTATTATTTATTGGATTTGTATGCCGCCCCTCTCCGCATACTCGGGGCGGCTAACAACAGTGGTAAAACAACATGAACAATGCAATTAATAAAAACAACTAAAAAAACCCTTATTATAAAAAACCAAACATACACACAAACATACCATACATAACTTGTAGTAGCCTAGGGGAAAGGATAACTTAACTCCCCCATGCCTGGCGACAAAGGTGGGTCTTAAGTAATTTGCGAAAGACAAGGAGGGTGGGGGCCATTCTAATCTCTGTGGGGAGTTGGTTCCAGAGGGCCGGGGCCGCCACAGAGAAGGCTTTTCCCCTGGGGCCCGCCAAACGACATTGTTTGGTCGACGGGACCCGGAGAAGGCCAACTCTGTGGGACCTTATCGGCCGCTGGGATTCGTGCGGTAGAAGGCGGTTCCGGATGTATTCTGGCCCAATGCCATGTAGGGCTTTAAAGGTCAATACCAACACTTTGAATTGTTACTGGAAACCGATCGGCAGCCAGTGCAGGCCGCGGAGTGTTACAGAAACGTGGGCGAATCTAGGAAGCCCCACGATGGCTCTCGCGGCTGCGTTCTGCACGATCTGAAGTTTCCGAACACTTTTCGAAGGAAGCCCCATGTAGAGAGCGTTGCAGTAATCGAACCTCGAGGTGATGAGGGCATGAGTGACTGTGAGCAATGACTCCCTGTCCAAATAGGGCCGCAACTGGTGCACCAGGCCACAACCGAAAGATGATGTTCCAATGTCAGCTGTGAGTCGAGGAGGACGCCCAAGTTGCGGACCCTCTCTGAGGGGGTCAATAGTTCCTCCCCCAGGGTAATGGACAGACAGATGGAATTGTCCTTGGGAGGCAAGACCCACAGCCACTCCGTCTTGCAATACAACTTACTTTGTAGAATTATTATTATTATTAATTCGACTTCTATGCCGCCCAATCCTGAAGGACTCAGGGCGGCTTACTACAATATAAAATACAAGACAATAAAAAGAAGTCAAATATAAAACTGTTATAAAACCATTAATTAAAAACCCTAATAAACATAATAAGCTAACCCATCATGCATACTAAACATTCATACCATTTGGCCATGGTTGTTGTTGGTTCATGGCCCCCAGGCCTGTTGGCAAAGCCAGGTCTTCGTGGCCTTATGGAAAGCCAATAGGGTGGGAGCAGTACGGACATCAGAGGGGAGTTGATTCCATAGAACCGAGGGACACCCATGACAGCTCGCGCAGCTGCATTCTGGACAATTTGGAGTCTCCAAACCCTCTTCAAGGGTAGCCCCATGTAGAGCGCATTGCAACAATCAATACAGGAGGTGATGAGGGCCTGAGTGACTGTGCGTAGAGCCTCGTGGTCCAGGTAGGGCCACAACTGGTCCAGGTAGGGCAGGAAAAATATTTACTGACCCCTCACATCCTGGACACAAATTGTTTCAACTTCTACCCTCAAAACGTCGCTACAGAGCACTGCACACGAAGACAACTAGACACAAGAACAGTTTTTTTCCGAATGCCATCACTCTACTAAACAAATAATTCCCTCAACACTGTCAGACTTTCTACTAAATCTGCACTTCTATTCTACTAGTTTTTCTCATCGTTCCTATCACCCATTTCCTCCCATGTTGACTGAATGACTGTAACTTGTTGCTTATATCCTAAGATTTTTATTAATATTGCTTCTTCATTGCTTATTTGACCCCTATGACAATCATTAAGTGTTGTACCACATGATTCTTGACAAATGTATATTTTATTTTATGTATGCTGAGAGCATCTGCACCAAGACAAATTCCTTGTGTGTCCAATCACACTTGGCCAATAAAATTCTATTCTATTCTATTCTAACTGGTAAACCAGACAAACCTGGACAAAGGTCCCCCTGGCCACAGCCGAAAGGTGATGGTCAAAACTCAGCGGTCAATCCAGGAGGACACCCAAGTTGCGGACCCACCCAGAATCACCATCACTAAATATGTCCTAAAGTTGTATTTTCAAAAGGCAACTGTGTTGTGGTTAGCTGTGGCCCAGCTCCTGCCCCAAGGACTGTGAATGTGGGGGAGACATCCACATGCTGCAGGCCTGTTTTGCCCCCGGTGGAATCTGCTGATGAAGGCTCCTCTGACCAAGAAGACATGAGTGACAGGGAGGAGGAGAGTGTGGCAGACAGCTCAGGAGATCAATTATCTAGCTCCTCCTTGGATTCGGAACAAGAGTTAATGATACAGCCACGCATGCGGAGAGCGATGCATAGGCAACAACAACTGAGAGATTATTATCAAAGAAAATGAGGCCACCTGTGGTTGGGTGGGGCTGTGGTCATTAGTGAGGCTGCTATAAAGAGCAGCCTGTGGGTTTGGCCATTGTGGAGGATTATCTGATCGTTGTGTTTCTTGACTGCTTTACTGACTTTGACCTTTTGTGTGCTGATTTCCCCCCGCTTTGAAACTAAACCAAAGCAAAGTGTGTTTCACTTTGTGAAAGAAGGACTGTGAATTGCCTCACAGCTGCAAGCGAAGTATCACAGAACTGATAAGAGACTTGTACAAATTACCAGTTTGCTTGGACACGAGTGCTCTTGGCTATACCAAAAGAGGGCTTGGTTTAAGTGAATTTTCATTATAAAGAACATTGTTTTGAATTTTCAAACGTGTGTGTGTGTGTCTGAAATTGTATCTGTGCATTTTTGGGAGGAGTCTACCAGAGAGCTCGACAGAACAAACTGGACTTTATTTTTCTTTGAAGACGTTTCACTTTTCATTCAAGATGCTTCTGCTGTTCTTCAGTCAGAATTGTAGAAGCCTCTTGGATGAGAAACAAAATGTCTTCAAGGGAAAAACCAAGTCCAGTTGCCTTTTGTAAAAGCCCCTTTGGCACAACCATGATCCCGATGACTGAGAATCTCCAAAGACATCACTGACTGGTACTTTTAGCCAGACCGCAACTTATTTGTTGCAACAAAAAAGCACACAGACTTTGGTGGAACCATTCCGTAGTCAGAATGCAAACATTTCAGAATCCAACTTGCCTTCCCAAGTAGACTATCGAGTTCCGCAGAGCTTACAGTTAGAGAAACATGGTCCTCTGTTTGAATTATGTTGGTGGCATCAAAGTCCGCGTCTGGTGTCTGGATCAATTTCGAGATGCCATCCACAGCGGCTTTCAATTCATACAAATGCTTCAAGATCTTTTCCAGGCGGAATTCGAGCGCCTGGTGTGCCGGGTCAACTTCATCCTGAATGAAAATGAAGGTAGCATTCACTTCCTTGTTTTGTATTGTGTCAGGAAAAAAAAACCCCAGGTATTCTGGCTACCCTCTTTTTATATGCAATTTCTATTTTTTATATAAAATATACATCCCAGCGGCCGACAAGGTCCCACAGAGTTGGCCTTCTTCGGGTCCCGTCGACCAAACAATGTTGTTTGGCGGGCCCCAGGGGAAGAGCCTTCTCTGTGGCGGCCCCAGCCCTCTGGAATCAACTCCCCCTGGAGATAAGAACGGCTCCCACCCTCCTTGTCTTTCGCAAGTTACTCAAGACCCACCTATATCGCCAGGCATGGGGGAATTAAGACATCTCCCCCAGGCTTTCTTATATTTTATGTTTGGTATGTATGTGTTGTATGGTTTTTAAATTGTTGGGGTTTTTTAATGTAATTTTATTATTAGATTTGTTCCATTGTTATACTGTTTTTATTGTTGTTGTGAGCCGACCCGAGTCTTCGGAGAGGGGCGGCATACAAATCTAATAAATTGAATTGAATTCAATACAGTGGTACCTCTACCTAAGAACGCATCTACTTACAAACTTTTCTAGAAAAGAACCAGGTATTCAAGATTTTTTTGGCTCTTCTCAAGAACCATTTTCTATTTAAGAACCTGAGCCTGGAAAAATTTCCCAGGAAATGTGAGAGCGGCACGAAGGCCTGGCCAGTTTCCTGCCATTCCCCCTTTAATCCCGTCCATCTCGGGCTTTCTGGGCTGCCAGAGGAGCCTTTCGGTGGCGCTCCCACTCTCGCCCACTGGGTTTCTCTCTCTGGCGCTGTGTATGGGAGACTCGCGCCAGGTGTATAGGAGAGGCGTGCTCCTCCTCGCCGCCTCAGTGTCCCTCTTTTTCTCCCCAAAGTCTTAAAGTTTTTTGATTCCCCTCACCTCAACTCTTCCTGTCTTCCTCCTCCTCCTCCCACCCAAATTCTGAGCTTTTCTTTCTTTCCTAATGGGTTTGCACGCATTATTTGCTTTTACATTGATTCCAATGGGAAAAATTGCTTCTATTTAAGAACATTTCTATTTAAGAACCTAGTCACAGAACCAATTACGTTCGTAGGTAGAGGTACCCCTGTACTTATATTAGATACAGTATATGTTTCTAGATCGCCCATCTCCTTCAAGGAGGGGCTGTAGGCATTAATGTTCTTTGGGTTTCAATAAAAGAAAGTGGAAATGAGAAAGTGAAAGTGAAAAGAAGGCAACCTGTTCTGGATGGAAGCGCTCAAAAGGGGGGGGGGTGAGGGAGTCCCTTCTCCTACCCCAGACATTGTGGGGTCCCAATGGGTCTGTGAGGAAGACCGCCTCTCCAAAGCTCTCAAAACTACAAGTCCCAGCATCCTGGGCTGAAAATCCAGGGAGAAAACCGCAGGTGGGGAGAATGGGGACTGCTCTCCCAATAGGGAGTGGATGAGCCAGGGTGGAGAACGGGAGACGGGGATGATGGGGATTGTAATCCAAGGGGGAGTGGCTTGGGGTATACGGGGGCTGTGGAGGATGGGGATTGTAGTCTTGGGACAGGGAGAAAACCACGGGTGGAGAGAATGGGGACTGTAATCCTAACAGGGAGTGGATGGGGCAGGGAGGAAAACTGGACGGGCGGGGAGGATGGGCATTGTAATCTAAAGGGGCGTGGTTTGGGGAAAAGGAGGGCCGGGGAGGATGGGAACCCCCGTCCGAGGCCGGAACCCTTCCCAAGGCGGCCTTGAGGCCATGGAGCCGCGGCCCGCCCGTCACAACCCCACCCGCAGCCCAAGCGAGACGCCTGAGGGGCCAAAGCGGCTCCTACCTGCTGAGGCGGCGGTGGCGGGGAGGCAAGGCCGGAGGCTCCGTCGGCCTCGGGCGGACGGTGGGCACAGCGCACGCGGTACATGCAGGCGGGGAGGTGCTCGGCCAGAACCGCCGGCCCGGAGCCGTCGTTAACGGGCCTCACCTTGTACATCGGCATTGCCGCTGCCGCCGTTTCTCCTCACGCCACGGCAGACTGACTGACACGCCGGCGCCGCCGCGCCCGCCTCCCATTTGAGGAGCCTCTCATAACGCCCCGCCCGCTGCGCCTCCCCATTGGCCGCCTTGCTGCGACCGCCAAAGCTATTGGCCGAAGGAGGCGGGGCTTCCCGTCAGGCCGCGTGCGGTCTTTTTTCCTCCCATCTGATGCAAGTGAAAGGCGGGGGGGGGGTGTTGTAAAAGGCAGGTGAAGCGGCCGTGACTTAGACTTCGGGTTCAAATGCGAAGCTATCTTCCCCCATGCTGGGAAAGGGGGCTTCTAGGGCGGGAATAGGCAAAGTTGGCTCTTCTATGACATGTGGACTTCAACTCCCAGAATTCCTGAGCTTGCATGATTGGCTCAGGAATTCTGGGAGTTGAAGTCCACCAGTCATAGAAGAGCCAACTTTGCCTACCCGTGTTCCCAGTAAACCAGGTCAGCGTTTCGTGTGAACACAACTCCAGAGGATAAACAAAGAATGAAAGAAAAGTTCCTTGAGAAAACACCGCTTTGTATATTTCAGCATCTGGAAGCTACAGGCGCGTTCCATGGCGTACCCGAAGTGGTGGTTTGTTTCACACCGATTCCCATTCACTATGCTCAACTTTGCTAATATTCCGCTCCACCTTCCCGATTGGTGCGTTGGATGGACCAATGAGAAAGCTTCCCCGCGGTGATTGGAGGAAACGAATTCTACCCAGAAGGCATCGCGAGCCTTGGGAAAACTGGAGGGATTCGCGTAAGGAAACGAGGCTGCTTCCCCCGGGGAGAAGCGGGGCATTTCGGCTGCGGGTTCCGAAGGGAGTTCGGGGAACTCGGCTGGGGCTCCGGCCCGATCCTGGATACCCTTCAGGGAGATTGATTGACGGGTAGAAATGGGCGGGGAAGATCCGGACCGCGCCTTTGGGCTCATTTGCATGCTGTTTGCATACTTCGTTTGAAAAGTCAGCAGGCAACAGAGGCTTAAATTGCTTCAGCGAACAGAATGGAATTTACTCCAGTGTAAGTGTATCTCTTGCCTTGCTTTATTTTATCATTATTTTATTTGGAATGGAATTTCAGTGCAGGTGTATTTATTGCATTGCTTTGCTTTATTTTATTTTTATTTGATGCTATTTTAATTGGATTGGAATTTCAGTGCAAATGTATTTATTGCTTTGCTTTATTTTATTATTACTTTGTGCTATTTTAATTGGAATGGCAGTGTCAATGTTCCATTTGAAAGCCATCACAGATCCACTGTTAGACCCCATGCAATTTGCATACGGAGCAAATAGATCAACAGATGATGCTGTTAATATGGCTCTACACTACATCCTTCAACATCTTGAATCTCCAATGACCTACGCCAGGGTCCTCTTTGTGGACTTCAGTTCAGCATTCAATACCATCGTACCGGACATTCTCTTAACCAAACTAAATCAGCTAGCGGTACCTGAACACACTTGTAAGTGGATCACAAGCTTCCCAACGGACAGGAAGCAGCAGGTGAAGCTAGGAAAAATCACATCAGATATATGTACAATTAGCACAGGTGCCCCCCAAGGCTGTGTACTCTCACCACTTCTCTTCTCTCTATACACTAATGACTGCATCTCATACGATCCATCTGTTAAACTACTGAAGTTTGCAGATGATACAACAGTGATCGGACTCATTCGAGACAATGATGAATCCGCATACAGATGGGAAGTTGAACAACTATCCTTGTGGTGTGACCAGAACAATCTAGAACTGAACACACTCAAAACCGTAGAAATGGTGGTAGACTTTAAGAGAAACCCTTCCACCCTTCCACCTCTCACAATACTAGACAACACAGTATCAACAGTAGAGACCTTCAAATTTCTAGGTTCTATCATTCTCAAGACCTAAAATGGTCACCTAACATCAAAAACATCATCAAAAAAGCACAACAAAGAATGTTCTTTCTGCGCCAGCTCAGGAAGCTCAAACAGCCCAAGGAGCTGCTGATTCAGTTCTACAGAGGAATCATTGAGTCTGTCATCTGCACCTCTATAACTGTCTGGTTTGGTGCTGCAACCCAACAGGACCGACACAGACTTCTGTGGATAATCAGAATTGCAGAAAAAACAATTGCTGCCAATCTGCCTTCCATTGAGGACCTGTATACTGCACGAGTCAAAAAGAGGGCGGGTAAAATATTTACTGACCCCTCACATCCTGGACACAAATTGTTTCAACTCCTACCCTCAAATCGTCGCTACAGAGCACTGCACACCAAGACAACTAGACACAAGAACAGTTTTTTCCCGAACGCCATCACTCTACTAAACAAATAATTCCCTCAACACAGTCAGACTTTCTACTAAATCTGCACTTCTATTCTACTAGTTTTTCTCATCATTCCTATCACCCATTTTCTCCCATGTTGACTGTATGACTGTAACTTGTTGCGTATATCCTAATATTTTTATTAATATTGCTTCTTCATTGCTTATTTGACCCCTATGACAATCATTAAGTGTTGTACCACATGATTCTTGACAAATGTATATTTTATTTTATGTATGTTGAGAGCATATGCACCAAGACAAATTCCTTGTGTGTCCAATCACACTTGGCCAATAAAAATTCTATTCTATTTATTGAATTGCTTTATTTTATTTTATTATTATTTGATGCTGTTTTAATTGGAATGGAATTTCAGTGTCAATGTATTTATTAAATTTCTTTATTTTATTATTATTTGACATTTTAATTGGAATGTAATTTCAGTGCAAGTGTATTTATTGCATTGCATTGTTTTATTTTATTATTATTTGATGCTATTTTAATTGGAATGGAATTTCAGTGTACAAGTATTTATTGCAGTGCTTTATTTTATTATTACTTTATGCTATTTTAATTGGAATGGCAGTGTCAATGTATTTATTGCATTGCTTTATTTTATTGTTATTTTAATTGGAATGGAATTTCAGTGTAAATGTATTTTTTACATTGCTTTATTTTATTATAATTTGACATTTTAATTGGAATGGAATTTCAGAATGAAGGTATAACTTTTACAGTCCGAAAGCAGAAGCAATATTTTCTGAGTGTAACACCCCCCCCCCGAAACCTTTGTTTGTCTTTTTTTAAAGAATGGGAAAACCGATCAAACCAATTGATCGCCGATCAGTTCATCAGATTTGTTCAGGCCAGGTGGTGCTGAATCTATGTACCGCTGTAAAAGAGCTGGTGGAAAACAGCCTCGATGCTGGCGCTACTAACGTCGGTAAGTTACGTGTTGTTTGAAAGTTGCTAGAACTCGAGACCGTTTTAGTCAGGCTGTTACTATGTATTTGGAAGGAAGGAAGCAGGAAATCATAGAGATTTAATCTTCATTATTTGGTTTTTTTTTAATTTATAGAAGTGAAGCTTAAAGATTACGGAGCGGATCTTATTGAAGTCTCTGATAACGGTTGTGGTGTAGAAGAGGATAACTTTGCAGGCTTGAGTATGCTGTATTTCTATGTCTTCGTCTATTAGTATTATTTACAATTAATACTTTAGTTCTTCCATATATTTTTCGGAGTATAAGACACACTTCCCCCCCCCCCTAAATGAGGCTGAAAATTTGGGTGCATCTTATACAAGGCAGCTCTCCAGCATCCAAATCAGAGAAGACAGGGGAGTCAGGGTCAGCAGCAAGGTCTGAGAGCTGTGAGAGGGGAAAAAACACACACACACACACACAGAGTCAGAACCTGGGCCATCCATCAACCCTCAGATGGAGAATCAACAGCCCCCAGATCTGGGGGTGGCTGATGAAGAAGAGGAAGAACAGCTGGGTCCTTTGCCTGACATACGAATGCACAGAAGGCAGAGGAGAGGAGAGCAGTGGAAATCTATGGGCTGGTCCTTGGGATGGAAGAGCTACTGCTGCTAGTGGTCCCACCCTAACTTTCGGGATAACAGGCAGGGGACCGAGATGAACAGATGTGGCAGACAATTATTCATCTCCTGGCTGGACAGACTTGTTAGCCTGCATTGAGAGAGAAACTTTTTGCTGGAGCTGCTAATAAAAGAATCATTGATTTAAAGTACAGAGGGTTTGTCGTGTTTGGGAGCTGGATCAGAACACCCTATTTCTGGTCCGTCCCTCCTCTCACCTCTTCCAGCATTCCAAATATCCATTGGTACCAAATGCTGTAGAATAACATAAGAGGAAGAGATAGACACCTATGTGGTGTGTGCGTATGTGTTTTGTTACATGTTTCTATGTTTCTTTTTCTATATCTGTTCTTCTTTCTATAATTTGTTTGTCTGACTTAAGACATTGTACAATACAATGTTAATGTAAATGAGTACGAAACAGAGGTTAAAAGATTATGTACTGTCTTTTTTAATGTTTATATAATTTAAACATGCCTGGGAGAAACATAGATCCATCCTAAGATAAAATACAGGAAATAGTATAGATGGACCAGGAGCATAGTTCCCTCTAAGCTGAGCAGTGAGCAATCGCTCACTTAAAAATCATCATCAACTCAGAGTTTTCCAAACCTGCCCAGAAGCCGAGAGGGAAAGAGTGAGAGGGAAGGAGAGAGAGAGGAAGAGAGGAAGAGAGAGAAACAGATAGAAAAAAGAGAGGAAGGAAAAGAGAAAGAAAAATAATGGGATTAAGGAAGAGAGAAAGAAAATCAAAATCTAGTTTGAAACTAGCTCAACTATTTAAGTGGCATTTTGATATTGATAGAGTTGCCCTATTATGAGCTCACTGTTATAGACACACAGTACAGTATTTTATTTTGAAATTCTCTGAGGCAAAACAGGGTGGGTTTTTTATTTGTTTGTTTGTTTGTTTGTTTATTGATTTATTATTTCTGTGCTGCCCAGTCCCGAAGGGACTGCCGCTCAGACACTATACTTTTCCGCCCACCCCCCCAAAAAATTAGAGGGAACACTGACCAGGAGGTCTTTTTTCTGCCGTCAATCTTCTATGTTTCTAATAAACTTTTTCCAAATAATAATAATAATTAATAAAAAAAATATCTTCCAGCATTGAAGCACTATACTTCCAAGATCCAAGATTTCTCTGACCTCGTCAACGTGGAAACCTTTGGCTTTCGAGGTGAAGCCCTGAGCTCTTTGTGTGCCTTAAGGTAAGAAGCTGGTCCATGCGGGAAGTGTGCTAGGCAAAGCAATTGGTGAATCTTATGCTGGTTCCATTCATTGCCATTTCTTTACATACACCCCCAAATCCTCTCTTCCACCACTAATGTACAAACCAAGAATGAAGCAGCATACTCTTCTCCTAGGGGCGTGACCTAGTTAGGGGCTGGGAAAAGAAGCTACATTATAAGACATACCTAAATTACCAGCCACTTTATTTATTTATTTGTTTGTTTGTTTGCTTAGTTGTTTATTTGTTTGTTTGTTTGTCCAATACACAATGAGGGTTTTAGTGGGGGTGTGTGTATATATATATATATATATATATATATATATATATATATATATATATATATGTCACATGTTTAAGCTGAATTTGAAAATTAAGGGAGACTAGGATAGATCTATTTCGGCCTTATTTTGGCCTCATCAGCTAGCCATACCCATATATATATATATACACACACATATATATATATACACACACATAGTAAAATACATGATAAATACATACATGATAAATGATTAATAATAATAATAATAATAATAATAATAATAATAATAATATATTAGACTTGTATGCCGCCCCTCTCCAGAGATGCATCTTATACTCCTGAAAATACAGTGGTCCCTTTACTTACGAACTTAATTCGTTCCGTGACCAGGTTCTTAAGTAGAAAAGTTTGTAAGAAGAAGCAATTTTTCCCATAGGAATCAATGTAAAAGCAAACAATGCGTGCAATTGGGGAAACCACAGGGAGGGTGGAGGCCCTGTTTCCTCGCAGGTGATTCCTACAGAGGCCCCATGGAGGCTTCTCCCTGCCTTTTCCGGCCCCGTTTCCTCCCAGGAGATTCCTAGATAGGACCCACGGAGGCTTCTCCCTGCCTTTTCCAGTTACAGTTTCGGAGACTGGGGTTTGTAAGTGGAAAATGGTTCTTGAGAAGAGGCAAAAAAAATCTTGAACACCCAGTTCTTATCTAGAAAAGTTCGTAAGTAGAGGCGTTTGTAGGTAGAGGTACCACTGCATAAGACACACCCAAATTTTCTGCCTCTTTTAGGGAAGAAAAAGATGTCTCTTATACTCTGGAATATACAGTACAGTATTATTATTATTATTGTTGTTGTTGTTGTTGTTGTTATTGTTATTATTGTTATTATTATTTTATTATTATTTATTGGATTTGTATGCCGCCCCTCTCCGTGGAGTCCGGGCGGCTAACAACAGTGATAAAAACAGCATGTAGCAATCCAATACTAAAACAACTAAAAAACCCTTATTATAAAACCAGACAGACATACAGACATACCATACATAAATTGTAGAAGCCTAGGGGGAAAGAATATCTCAGTTCCGCCATGCCTGACGGCAGAGGTGGGTTTTAAGGAGCTTACGAAAGGCGAGGAGGATGGGGGCAACTCTGATATCTGGGGGGAGCTGGTTCCAGAGGGTTGGGGCCGCCACAAAGAAGGCTCTTCCCCTGGGTCCCGCCAAACGACATTGTTTAGTTGACGGGACCCAGAGAAGGCCCACTCTGTGGGACCTAATCAGTCGCTGGGATTCGTGCGGCAGAAAGCGGTCCCTGAGATAATCTGGTCCGGTGCCATGAAGGGCTTTATAGGTCATAACCAACAGTATGTCCCTGCATCGGTATTTCCTTATTAACCATGAGAACAATTGCATTCCTTTGCACGCAGCAATGTTTCCATTGTCACTTGTCACAAGTCTGCCAATATTGGTACCCGGCTGGAGTTTGAGCACAGCGGGAACATCACTCGGAGAGTCCCATTCTCCCGGCCGCAGGGAACCACCGTCAGCGTCCAACAGCTGTTTCTTACCTTGCCGGTTCGACACAAAGAATTTCAGCGAAACATAAAGAAGGTACGAACCACTCACCTTGGTTTTTTTTTAACCCCGGCAGGACGAAAGACGCTTCCTGAAGAACTGAAACCAGGGCAAGTCCCGCAGGCTGAGAATAAAGCATTGCCAGACTTTCTTTCCCTCTTTCTTTCTTTTTTTCTTTCTTTCTTTCTTTCTTTCCTTTCTTTCTTTCCTTTCTTTCCTTCTTTCTTTCCTTTCTTTCCTTCTTTCTTTCTTTCTTTCCTTTCTTCCTTCCTTTCTTTCCTTTCTTCTTTTCTTTCCTTTCTTTCTTTCTTTCCTTTCTTTCCTTCTTTCCTTTCTTCCTTCCTTTTTTCCTTCCTTTCTTTCTTCCTTTCTTTCTTTAGTTTCTTTCTTTCCTTTCTTTCTTTCATTTCTTTCTTTCCTTTCTTTCTCTCTCTCTCTCTTTCTTTCTTTCTTTCTTTCTTGGATTTATATGCCGCCCCTCTCCGAAAACTCGGGGCGACTTTGCTGAGATATAAATTAAATAATAATAATAATAATTATTATTATTTATTAGATTTGTATGCCGCCCCTCTCCGAAGGCTAACAACAATATAAAAAGACAATGTAAACAAATCTAATATTAAAAACAATCTAAAAAACCCCAATTTAAAGAACCACTCATACATACAAGCATACCATGTATAAATTCTATAAGCCTAGGGGGAAGGGAAAATTTCAATCCCCCCATGCCTGACGACAGGTGGGTTTTAAGGAGCTTGCGAAAGGCAAGGAGGGTGGGGGCAACTCTGATATCTGGGGGGAGCTGGTTCCAGAGGGTCGGGGCCGCCACAGAGAAGGCTCTTCTCCTGGGTCCCGCCAAGCGACATTGCTTAGTCGATGGGACCCGGAGAAGACCAACTCTGTGGGACCTAACCGGTCGCTGGGATTCGTGCGGCAGAAGGCGGTCCCGGAGATATTCTGGTCCGATGCCATGAAGGGCTTTATAGGTCATAACCAACACTTTGAATTGTGACCGGAAATTGATCGGCAACCAATGCAGACTGCGGAGCGTTGGTGTAACATGGGCATACCTTGGGAAGCCCATGATTGCTCTCGCAGCTGCATTCTGCACGATCTGAACTTTCCGAACATAATTAAACATAATTTTCCATTTAAATTGGGCTTTCAGCCTAAATGCATAACGTTGATTTCTTCTTTCAATACTAAATTTTGGAAAAATTCACCTTTCTCCCCCGTTCTCTTACACACCCGAAGGAGTGTAACTTTTTTTCTTCTTCTCTCTTTTCCCTGCCCAAAAGGAGTTTGCAAAAATGGTCCAGATCCTGCAAGCGTACTGCATCATTAGCACCGGGGTTCGAATTAACTGCACCAACCAAGTCGGTCAAGGGAAGAAGCAGGCTATAGTGTCCACCAGCGGAAATTCTACTTTAAAAGAAAACATCGGTGCCATATTTGGACACAAACAGGTAAAGAACGAGGCCGATGATATTAGCTCGTTTGGGTGATGAAAAATGCCTGTAAGAAAACAACCAAGCTCAGAGAGTATGAAGAAGAGCCCTCATAACGTGTGGTGCATAGAAGATTGATGGCAGAAAAAGACCTCCTGGTCCATCTAGTCTGCCCTTATATTATTTCCTGCTTTTTATCTTAGGATGTGTTCTGTCGAGCTCTCTGGTAGACTCCTCCCATAAATGCACAGATACAATTTCAGACACACACACACGTTTGAAAATTCAAAACAATGTTCTTTATACCGAAAATGCAAATAAACAGAGCACTCTTTGTATAGCAAAGAGCCCTTGTTTCCAAACAAATTGGTAATTTGTACAAGTCCCTTATCAGTTCTGAGATACTTAGCTTGCAGCTAGGAGGCAATTCACAGTCCTACTTCTTTCACAAAGTGAAACACACTTTGCTCTGGTTTAGTTTTAAAGCAGGGAAGAATCAACACATAAAGGTCGAAGTCAGCAAGGCAGTCACGAAACACAAGGATCAGATAATCCTCCACAATGGCCAAACCCACAGGCTGCTATTTATAGCAGCCTCACTAATTATCACAGCCCCACCCAACCACAGGTGGCCTCATTTTCTTTGATAATCTCTCAGTTGTTGTTGCCTATTCATCGCTCTCCGCATGCGTGGCTGTATCATTAACTCTTGTTCTGAATCCAAGGAGGAGAGAGATAATTGATCTCCTTCTGAGCTGTCTGCCACACTCTCCTCCCCCCTGTCACTCATGTCTTCTTGGTCAGAGGAGCCTTCATCAGCCACCGGGGGCAAAACAGGCCTGCAGCATGTGGATGTCTCCCCCACATCCACAGTCCTTGGGGCAGGAGCTGGGCCAGAGCTAACCACAACAAGATGGATATATGTTTATCCCAGGCATGTTTTAATACAGCTCCTGTGGATTTACCAACCACCTCTGCTGGAAGTTTGTTCCAAGGATCTACTACTCTCAGTCAAATAATATTTTCTCACGTTGCTTCCGATCTTTCCCCCAACTAACCTCTCGGGTTCACTTTCCTATTAAAAACACTTCCCTCCTGAACCTTATTTAACTCTTTCACCAAAATGTTCTCGCGGGCCGCCAATGGTCCACGGATCACCGCTGAATTAGAGGATCGGGGAATTCAGTTTCATTATAGGTGGTTATTTTGTTCCTAGGTACAAACTCTGATTCCCTTTGTACAACTGCCGCCAAGCGACGAAGTCTGCGAAGAATATGGCTTGAATGTTTCTACTCTGCCCACTAAGTTTTATACGTAAGTGGAAAAAAATCTGATTTTTTTTTTCTTGGAATGCTTTCCTGTTCTTCATTTGGGTTTAAAAGCCAGAGCTACCGGGCACAACATATATACAATATATAACATACACACACACACACACAAAAGGTACTTCTCATCTTATGACGAATTGCTTAGCAATTGCTCAAAATTACGAGAGAAACCCCACCCTCAAGTATGCCTGTATACCAGTGTTTCCCAACCTTGGCAACTTGAAGATATTTGGACTTCAACTCCCAGAATTTCCCAGCCAGAGAATGCTGTCTGGGGAATTCTGGGAGTTGAAGTTCAGATATCTTCAAGTTGCCAAGGTTGGGAAACATTACTGTTAGGAAACAGCCCTTCATGGCACCGGACCAGAATATCTCCGGGACCGCCTTCTGCCGCACGAATCCCAGCGACCAGTTAGGTCCCACAGAGTTGGCCTTCTCCGGGTCCCGTCAACTAAACAATGTTCTTTTGGCGGGACCCAGGGGAAGAGCCTTCTCTGTGGCGGCCCCGACCCTTTGGAACCCATTCCCCCCAGATATCAGAGTTGCCCCCACCCTCCTTGCCTTTCGTAAGCGCCTTAAAACCCACCTCTGTCGTCAGGCATGGGGGAATTGAGACTTTCCCTCCCCCTAGGCTTATAAAATGTATGCATGGTATGTCAGTATGTAAGATTGGTTTCTAAACTGGGGTTTTAAATTAACTTAAATATTAGATTTGTTTACATTGTATTATTATTGCTGTTAGCCGCCCCGAGTCTGCGGAGAGGGGCGGCATACAAATCTGATAGATAGATAGATAGATAGATAGATAGATAGATAGATAGATAGATAGATAGATAGATAGATAGATAGATAGATAGATAGATAGATAATTAATTAATACTGTATACGATGCTCTGGAGCTAGTGCAGTAGTTTTTATCCCTGTTAAAACATGTTAAATAACTTTTTGGGTCTGCTTTGTTTTTGTGGGATTCTCTTAAAGGATCACAGGATTTGTTTCGCAGTGCAATCACGGCGACGGTAGGAGCACAACGGATCGGCAGTTCTTTTTTATTAACCAGCGGCCCTGCGACCCAGGAAAGGTATGTATTTCTCCTGCAGGAGACCCTCTCTTGGAGTGGTGCGGTGGCTTACAGGTGGAGCTCTCGCCTCACAATCAGGAGGCTGTGAGTTCGATCCCAGGGGCACACTTAGACTATAGTATATCTCCTTCTCCAGGTCCCGTCAACCAGACAATGTCATTTGGCGGGGCCGAAAGGAAGAGCCTTTTCTGTGGGGGCCCCGGCCCTCTGGAATCAGCTCCACCCAGAGATTCGCACTGCCTCCACCCTCCTCGCCTTTCGCAAGAGACTCAAGGCTCACTTATGACACCAGGCCTCGAGCAATTAGATCTAGACTCCCTGGCCAATAAATGTGATGTATGACGTGATTGAATTTGATTTATTTTAATATATTGGGTTTTTTAGCTTACGTAGTTTTTTTATTAATTAGATTTGTTTTTGTACTCACTGGTTTATATTGCATCCTGTGAGATGCCCCGAGTCTTCGGAGAGGGCAGCATACAACAATAATAATGATAATGATAATAATAATAGAATAGAATTTTTATTGGCCAAGTGTGATTGGACACACAAGGAATTTGTCTTGGTGCATATAATGATAATGATAGTAATAGTAATAATAATACCTGCTGGACAGAACTCCGCATTGGCAACAGGAAAGGCAATGGGCCATTCAAACACTCTGCTAGTTCCATTCAGTTGCCCAGAATCTACCCTGCAAGGCATTATGGAATCATTAAATGAAGATAATTCACAAGAGCCTCTCTCTTTTTTTAAAAAAGTTTTTTTTAATTTGTAATGCAATTTTTAAAAAGAAAAACATGGGCATGACCTAACATTCCAGTTTAAACATTTCCATCGAGTTATTTCTCCTCCTAAATACAATTCTTTCTCTCTGTATAAATATATCCCAACTTTATGTACAGTACTAAATTCATTTTTTCCCTATTCGCTAACATAAGAATATATACATTTCCAACTTATTGCTAATTCATAATCCCGACAGTCCTCCTCGATTCTCACCACCAGTGGTACAATTTACTTCAGATTTCAAAGTATTCTGATTCATTCCTATCTTTCAATTCCTGGGGCCGTTGATCAATGACACAACTTTAGATTCGGACCCATAAAGATATGTATGATATTTTAAGGGGTTTTAAACTGTTTGAATTGCTTTTCTAAATGTTTTTTTCTTCTTGCTGGAAGCTGCCCAGAGTCTTTCAGGAGTTGGGCATAAATTAAATTAAATTAAATTAAATTAAATTAAATTAAATTAAATTAAATTAAATTAAATTAAATTACAGTGGTACCTCGAGATACGAGTTTAATTCGTTCCGGACCTGGGCTCTTAAGTCGAGCAGCTCTTATCTCGAACAACTTTTCCCCATAGGAATTAATGTAAATAATTTTAATTGGTTCCAGCCCTCAAAAAACTCACAAAGTTAGTCTAAATTATGCAGAAAGACATGTTTTTAATGAAGAAATGTACATGTACATATAAATGAATAATGACGTTTCTTTCACTTAACTTGTAAACTTTCTTAAACTTTTAAATTTACATATGTTCAACTTCTCTGCCACCCAATCCTGTAGGACAGAGGTCCCCAACCCTTTTTGCACCAGGGACCGGCTTTAAGCGATCAAGAGAGGAATGGGTGAATGAATGGACGGAGGGTGGGAAGGAAGGAAGGAAAGAGGGAAGGGACAGGAACAGAGGAAGGAAGCAAGGAAACTTATGAAAGGGGAGAGTAAGAGAGGAATGAGTGAAGGGAGGGAGGGAGGGAAGAAGGTGGGAAGGAGAAAGAAAAGAAGAAATAGAGGAAGGGAAGGTAAAAGAGAGAAAGAAAAAGAGCAAGAAAGAAAGCTGCAAGCACCCCCCCCAAGCCCCCCAGGCCGGCTGCAACCTTTTAAAACACGCGCGCCGCTTCACAGCTGTCTCCTGAAGCCGAACGCGGAAGTTAGTGTTTGGCTTCAGGAGACAGCTCCTTGGCGCTTGTATCTCGAATTTGGGCTTGTAAGTAGAACAAAAATATCTCTCCCCTCCCAGCTCTTATCTCGAGTTGCTCTTAAGTAGAGCAGCTCTTATGTCGGGGTTCCACTATATATAATCCATCGTAAGTCTGTCCATTTCATCACGAGACAGTATTTTATGCAATATCTCTTCCTTTGAGGGGGTTTCTTTGTTCTTCCTATTTTTGTGCAAAATCTAGCATCAGTCAAAATATGTAACATTAACATATATAACTCTCTTGATTCTGCTCTTCTACACACAAGTCCTCAATTTTCAATCACAATTGAGCCCAACATTTCTGCTAGGTCGTTCAGTGAATTTTGCCCCATTTTACAACCACTAAACAGTTGTTTAGTGAATCACTGCTGTCACTCAGGGGGCATTATATCTTTTTAAATCTCAACCAAATTCAACCGACGTCTGTTGTTTTTTCTTTTTTCTGAACAGGTTTCCAAAGTTATTAATGAAATCTATCATATGTATAACAGGCACCAATATCCGTTTATTGTTCTTAACATCCGTGCAGAATCTGGTGAGTTTTATCATCATCTCCACCGTTGGCTCCTATTTTTTCTAAATTAGGATGATTTGGCCTGCTTAATTATCATCATAACTGTTAAGTCCTCGACTTCTGACTCGCCTAGAACAAGGGTGGGCAAAGTTGGCTCTTCTATGACATGTGGACTTCAACTCCCAGAGTTCCTGATCTAGCATGATTGGCTCAGGAATTCTGGGAGTTGAAGTCCACAACTCATAAAAAGAGCCAATTTTGCCTACCCCTGGCCTAGGAGACTGCTGCTAGAGCCTGATTGGCTAAAGCACAAGAAGCCGACAAGCAGGAAATTAAAGCATTCATATTGGATGGCTGTTCGACAGCTCCACTACAAAAGGAGCTGTCAAAGCCAGGTTGCTGTTCTTTTACTGAGTTGAAGCTGTGGTGCTGAAGTAGAGAAATAAAGGTTCCCGTTTAAACACAAGACTCATCTGCATCTGTCAACCTGGCAAACGTCTAATTCAACAATAACATTCTGATAAGCAAATAATTATGGACTCAGAGGACGCAGAGCCTGTGGAGGGGACAGACAGGCGTCCTGTATTTCTGGCACCTGAGAGTGACAGTGAAAGTGATGAGGGCTCAGGGTCAGAACAACTTCTGCACTTCTTGTCATGAGTGAGTCAGTACTTCCTGTCAGGAATGACTTTGCATTTCCTGTCATGAGTGACTCGGGGTAAGAGGAGGAGCCTATTCTGGATGCAAGAGTTGAGAGAACAACTAGAAGACAGGAATGGTTGGCTAAAAGAAGAATCACTCATGAGTAGTCCTGCTGGATAATGGGTTATTTAAGATGAGGCATGCCCGGCTTTGTTGCAGAAAACAACATTGTTCATTTAGAAATAGTCTTGACTTGCTGTTCTGTCGGGCTCTCTGGTACACTCCTCCCAAAAATTCACAGGTACAAATTTCAGACACACACACACGTTTGAAAATTCAAAACAATGTTCTTTATAATGAAAATTCCCTTAACCTAAGCCCTCTTTTGGTATAGCAAAGAGCACTCGTCTCCAAACAAACTGGTAATTGGTACAAGTCCCTTATCAGTTCTGAGATACTTATCTTGCAGCTGTGAGGCAATTCACAGTCCTTCTTCTTTCACAAAGTGAAACATACTTTGCTCTGGCTTAGTTTCAAAGCCGGGGGGAAAATCAGCACACAAAAGGTCAAAGTCAGTAAAGCAGTCACGAAACACTAGGATCAGATAATCCTCCACAATGGCCAAACCCACAGGCTGCTATTTATAGCAGCCTCACTAATGACCACAGCCCCACCCAACCACAGGTGGCCTCATTTTCTTTGATAATAATCTCGCAGTTGTTGCTGCCTATGCATCGCTCTCCGCATGCGTGGCTGTATCATTAACTCTTGTTCTGAATCCAAGGAGGAGCTAGATAATTGATCTCCTTCTGAGCTGTCTGCCACACTCTCCTCCTCCCTGTCACTCATGTCTTCTTGGTCAGAGAAGCCTTCATCATCAGATTCCACCGGGGGCAAACCAGGCCTGCAGCATGTGGCTGGCTCACCCACATCCACAGTCCTTGGGGCAGGAGCTGGGGCAGAGCTAACCACAAAACCTGCATTCAGTTTGATTTCAAAAGAGAACATTCTTACCTTTACTAATGAGCTTCAGTCTTCCAGTTAATTTCTGCGAACTTCTCTTTGGAACTCTTGCTACAAATGGTAATATTATCCTGGGATTTTGGCCAACTGATAACATTTTGCTAGATTTGCTTCTCTTTTTGAAAAGACTCTTTTAAGACTCCTACAATACTGAGACTTTTGTAAATATTAAATCCTTTTATTAGTTAGACAATTGGTGTGCATCTGATTGTTGGGGCTCAGCATTAAGATAGAATACTACCTAATTATCATAATAAGCCTGAATGTTGGAGCCCATCGGTAGGTACAAAGAAAGAGAAAGATAACCAAAGAACGTGGAGTTGCTTTTCATTTCAGGATGCGTGGACATCAACGTGACTCCGGATAAAAGGCAGATCTTGCTCCAGGAAGAGAAGCTTTTATTAGCAATCCTAAAGACATCCTTGATGGCCATGTTTGGCACGGACGTTAATAAATTGGTGGTGAATCAAAAGCTGACCGACCTTGAAGGTAGGAAGTCGAGTTGCCTACATCCAGTGTATAAGACGTACCCAAGTTTTCACCCTCTTATACTGTACTGTACTCTGAAAAATACGGTATATATTTTTCTTGTTATACAGAGTCCTCAACTTACAATCATTCATTTATTATTATTATTATTATTATTATTATTATTATTATTATTATTATTATTATTATTATTATGTCAGTACAACACAGCAAATGAGATCACTATGCTGGATTTCGTATTTCATCACCAGTCGGGCGCTTCCAAGCACCTAGGACTGCGTGATGTAGCGGCGAATTATGTTTGCCGATCCCAGTAAAGCGGCCTTTTGCAATTGACAGATGGAGATTTTATCAATTCCGATGGTTTTCAAATGTCCCCTGAGATCCTTTGGCACTGTGCCCAGCGTGCCAAGGACCACTGGGACCACTTTCATGGGCTTATGCCAGAGTCGTTGCAGCTCGATTTTTAGATCTTCGTATTTCACTAATTTCTCTAGCTGCTTCTCCTCAATTCTGCTGTCTCCTGGGATTGCGATGTCGATGATCCATACTTTCTTTTTCTCCACGATCACAATGTCTGGTGTGTTATGCTTCAGAATTCGGTCAGTCTGAAGTCGGAAGTCCCACAGTAGTTTTGCTTGCTCATTTTCGACCACTTTTTCGGGCTTATGATCCCACCAGTTCTTTGTATTATTATTGTTGTTGTTGTTGTTGTTGTTGTTGTTATTGTTATTATTATTTATTAGATTTGTATGCCGCCCCTCTCTGCAGACTCGGGGCAGCTCACAACAACAATAAAACAATGTACAACAAATCTAATAATTTAGGAATCACTAAAAACCCCTTATTAAAAAGCAAACATACACACAAACATACCATGCATAAACTGTATAGGCCCGGGGGAGATGTCTCAATTCCCCCATGCCTGACGGCAGAGGTGCATTTCAAAGTTACAACAGCACTGAAGAACCTAAATTCAAAATTCACTGTCAGGGTTCCAAATAATACACCCAAATCAAACAAAACTCGGAGGCAGGTATATTCCTCAAAGAATAGCTTTATTGGATAATTATATTGGCACAGTACTGGTGAAAACCGACTCTGAAGGTTCCCACAGTTTTTACCTAATTAAAAGTTTTTTTCCCCAAACAATCAATCACATGGTCCAATCAAGGTGTCGTCTGGTCGCCTGGTAACATTGCTCCTCCTCTCTCTGACCAGGTGTGAGAATGTCCCTTGGTTCTCAAGAGAAAGTATTTTGCTTTGCCTACAAAACTCCAGCAACAATGAAGTTTCAAAATGGCTTCGGTCAGGTCAGCTTCAGGGTTGTCATTCACACGCTTGACAGTTGACTCGTATTTATGACGGTTGTAGTGTCCCGAGGTCATCTGATCCTCTTTTGCGACCTTCTGATCAATAAACGGTCACTTAAATTAACAACTGTGGCAAGAAAGG